>NC_092095.1:29427338-29749526 GCF_045679555.1 Salvelinus alpinus | reverse complement strand
GAATCTGACAACACTCTGAATTTATGAACGACCCAGAGTGCACTCTGACACACTGGAGGCAATTTACAAATGCACCCATTGTTTGCTGCCTCCACCCATTCGGGATCCACTGTTTCAGTTTCAATGACTCAATATTTTGAACAAAAACGGGCAACTAACTAACACTGGAAATGTCAACACAATCAAACTAGCAAGGACAATGATCACAAGCCAGTCATAACGTGGTTAATAGGCTAGTGCACATCTGTCAAACACGAGGCCAGCGGGCCGAATAGGACACACAAGCGAGTATAAATGAGCCAACAGTTTAGTCATATACTTTATGAAATTACAGCCTGATGCGCTCGCATCTGAATTCAACTTCAGTTACAGTGCTTTCGTGTGTCCCGTTATAGAGCGCAGCGGAGGGAAAGTGTAGAGACTCATGCTACAGTCCTAGCTGGACTACTAAAATGTTGCAGTCTGCCTTCGGTTTTTAAAACTTGACAGCGAATATCTAAAAAACAAAACAACATGCAAAGGAGAAACATGTAGGCCTATTACAGTAACATTTGAGCAGTAGCCTAGGCTGCCTACTTAACTGCAATATCTTTTGAGTGCAAAATACAGCAATGCTGCATTCAGTCACAAAACATTTAAAACATGTTTGAAGTTTAAATGTTACAACAAACCTATGTTTTTGAGTAGTACACAGCGTTGTACGAGATCTTCAGTTTCTTGGCAATTTCTCGCATGGAATAGCCTTCATTCCTCAGAACAAGAATAGACTGACGAGTTTCAGAAGAAAGTTCTTTGTTTCTGGCCATATTGAGCCTGTAATTGAACCCACAAACTAGTCTAAAGGCGGCCAATATCCCCGGTCATCCCTACTACTTATTGCTTCTTTTATCAGAACAACAGTTTTCAGCTGTGCTAACATTACTGCAAAAGGGTTTCTAATGATCAATTAGCCTTTTAAAATGATGAACTTAGATTAGTTAACACAACGTGCCATTGGAACACAGGAGTGATGGTTGCTGATAATGGGTCTCTGTACGCTTATGAGGATATTCCATAAAAAATAAGCCGTTTCCAGCTACAATAATCATTTACATCATTAACAATGTCTACACTGTATTTCTGATCAATTTGATGTTATTTGAAATGGACAAAAAAAAGTGTTTTTCTTTCAAAAACAAGGACATTTCTAAGTGACCCCAAACTTTTGAACGGTAGTGTACATAAGTGGACTTTATAAAAAAGGGCCATATTATTATCATCAATAAAAAAAAGTTGGTATTTTACCCCCTTTTTTCCCCTCCCCAATTGTGATCTTGTCTCATCGCTGCAACTCCCCAACGGGCTAGGGAGGTGAAGGACGAGTCACGCGTCCTCCAAAACATGACCCGCCAAACCTCGCTTCTTAACCTCGCTTCTGCAGGCAGACACTGGAATATGTTTCTGAGGGACAGAGAGGGCTTTGCATAGGCGCTTTGTTGTATTTTTTGGTGGGACTGGAACAAAATGCCTGGAACATAAAATAACTTTGTTAACCAGTTCCTATGCTTTAAAATAACAGTTCTGTTCCGGGACAGTATGGATCCCTTTCGTTCCTGGTTCCGTTTGTGTTCCTTGAAAAATGAAACAGCTCCAACCCCTGATCATAACCATCCTCTGGATCATAACTTGGATCACTATTAAGAACAAGAAAAACACATCACTCCCAGGTCATGAAATCTGTTCTGTACTCAATACATGAAATAGTGATGTTGGTAATGTACTACAAAAAATGAAAACAAATTCTATAAGGTTGATGCAGTCAGTGAAGGAGTTGCATTTCCACTGCAGCACAGAAGGGCACAGTATTGATGCCATACCAGTTCAAAGAGGAAGCAGAGATTATGCCTTGTCCACTGGCGATCGCACCTTCAGTACTGTAGCCTAAACAACCTTTGTGGTAGAGTAGTGGAACGTTACTTGTGACTAATGGCAGCAGTCACACTGTGCAGCACCCCAATCAAAAGCGCAACATAAACAATGATTGATATCTTTATATGGATGAGCAGCTTGTGACATGTGCGTGAGTGTTACTGATTTCGTTTGTGTGTGCTGTATGTATGTGTGTACACTGTGCAATAAAATGTGTGTGTATACTCTGCACAGTCGTGTATTTCCGGGAGCTGCAGATCAGATGGGACTCTGCATCCCCGCTGTCACACTGCAGCACTCCCAGACATGGGGGGGAGGACCGGATGCACTGTGGGATAGGGAGGACTTGCCAAGCTCACGCACTATACAAAGCTACAACACTGACAAGCTTACTGCAGAAAAGAGCTTCTACCTGCAGCTTTATAGACTGCAGCTGCTATTGATCTCTGTCTGTCTATCTAGCTCAAATGCAGACTCAAGCCATCACAGTATATTTAAGTAATAAGGCCCGAGGGGATGCGGTACAGTGCATTGGGAAAGTATTCAGACCCCTTTATCTTTTTCCACATTTTACTGAGTTACAGCCTGATTCTAAAATGTATTAAATCGTCGTCCCCCCCTCATCAATCTACACACAATACCCCATAATGACAAAGCAAAAAACAGGATTATAGATTTTTCTTCCTCAAATGTACTAAAAATAAAACTTTAATATTAAATTGACATAAGTATTCAGACCCTCTACTCAGTTGTTGAAGCACCTTTGGCAGTGATTACAGTCTTGAGTCTTCCAGGGTATGACGCTACAAGCTTGGCACACCTGTATTTGGGGAGTTTCTCCCATTCTTCGCTGTAGAGCCTCTGAAGCTCTGTCAGGTTGGATGGGGAGCGTTGCTGCACAGCTATTTTCAGGTCACTCCAGAGATGGTTCAGAGACTTGTCCTGAAGCCACTCCTTTATTGTCTGGGCTGTGTGCTTAGGGTCGTTGTCCTGTTGGAAGGTGAAACCTTCGCACCAACGGAGGTCCGTTCATCTTTCCCTCGATCTTGACTAGTCTCCCAGTCCCTACCGCTGAAAAACATTCCCACAGCAGCCACTACCATGCTTCACCATAGGGATGGTATTGGCCAGGTGATGAGCAGTGTCTGGTTTCCTCCAGACGTGAGGCTTGGCATTCAGGCCAAAGAGTTCAATATTGGTTTCATCAGACCAGAGAATCTTGTCCTTTAGGTGCCTTTTGGCAAATTCCAAGCGGGCTGTCATGTGCCTTTTAGTGAGGCGTGGCTTTCGTCTGGACACTACCATAAAGGCCTGATTGGTGGAGTCCTGCAGAGATGGTTGTCCTTCTGGAAGGTTCTCCCATCTCCACAGTGGAACTCCGGAGCTCTGTCAGTGACCATCGTGTACTTGGTTACCTCCCTGACCGAGGCCCTTCACCCCCGATTGCCCCGTTTGGGTGGAGGCCAGCTATAGGAAAATTCTTGGCGGTTCCAAATTTCTTCCATTCAAGAACGATGAAGGCCACTGTGCTCAAGGATGATCAATGGAAACAGGATGCACCTGAACTCAATTTAAAGTCTCATAGCAAAGGGTCTGAATACTTACATAAATAAGGCATTTCTAATTAATTTATTTTTCAAATTGGCACCATTGTCTTTATCATTATGGGGTATTGTGTGTAGATGAGGAAAAATATTAATTTAATCAATTTTAGAATAAGGCTGTAACGTAACAAAGGGCTGCCTGAATACAGCCCTAAAGCTGGGTGGACACTACATGACTTCAAAAATCCTAACATGGTCGAGTCTCTCACATTAAACAACCGTCTTCCCTGAAGTTTTGTTGTGTTGCCAACGTAGTGGTGCGCACACTAAACAATGTGAAACAGAAAGGAGGGGTCACACACTACAAGATTCTTCACTTGGTCGTGAGGATTCTCCATACCACACTGTCTGGCGAAAACAAGGCGATTAGATTGTAACGTAGCTACAAGCTGTGGCTCAAAGCAGCCTCAAAACATTCAGTCAGACATTCACACTTGCCATACAGAGTTGAAACATCTAGCTGGCATTTTTTATTGAATAACAGTGCTTGTGAACTTCAGAGCTGTAACAATTTGACACCATCTTTGGTTAAACGTAAGTACAAACACATACTAGTAGTAATAGTGATCGCTCCTGCTGGAGAGTCTACACATTCTGGGTGATGTGAAACAACTTCATGATCTCACTGGCTTCTTCTCTGGCGAGCTCTCATTGGCTATTGCTGATCACCATTCTCAAAACTTGTCTTTGCACATCTCACACAAGAGCATTTCAGATTTTGTGGCGATAAAATAAAATAAATGTTAAATAGCGGGACGTCTGGGCCTGCTCAAAGACGAGATTGGTAGCCATCAGATTGCGTCTTTGACTCGCTCACATTAAATGTGCGTCGGTGACAACCGTGGACCCCGAGTAGGCAATGACATGGGGATTTTTTTTCTGATATCAAATACTTATCTGGGACAGCTAAATCGTGGCCAAAACCGTGTAGTGTACCCCCAGCTTTAGCCGTGGTATATAGGCCACATAACACAAACCCCAGAGGTGTCATATTGCTATTATAAATTGGTTACCAATGTAATTAGAACAGTTAAATAAATGTTGTCATACCCGTGGTATACAGTCTGATATACCACAACTTTTAGCCAATCAGCATTCAAGGCTCGAACCACCGGTTTATAATCATATTTAACCGCTATAAAGACTACTGTTCAGACCGTATTGATGGATTTTGTATAGCTCAACGAAGATAGACCATTGGGAAAGCTGATTGACGGATCACATTTGGTTATAAACTACCTGATCAATCATCAGTCCTACTTGAAACTGGTTATTTTCTATGCTGAATTGGTTCACCACTGATTCATTTGAAGCAGTGAAGGTTAAACAACCATTAAGATGATTTTCTACTTCCTTTTAATCTGATTCCTCTTGTCGTGACATTTAAGGAGTTAAAGGGAGAGTGAATAACAGTACACTGGCCCTACTACATCAATTGCAGGTTTCAATCTAGCTTGAGAGATCTGCTGTTATCACGCCACTGAGTACTAGGAATGTGATCTCACTGCAATTCTCAGAGTGCACTACACTAGAGGAGTAACCAAACACTTGTCTAGGATTGGTCAGGAGCCAGAGTGAGTGGTGCAGTGGCTGCTGGAGATTTTCTCCTGTGTAAGAGCACGGCGTGACTCTTCGTTGATACAGTGAGGGACGAAGTGCATTCAAGAGTGCAGTGTTGTGTCACGTTGCAAAATGCTGTTGTTGAATGAGAAGGTTTATCTGAATGGTTTGTGAGTGACCATGTGCAACACTGAAGAGATGAAGCTTGCTTGCTGATCAGTGACCATCAGTCTTCTTTTATAGATGTTCTATTCAAAGTCTGGAGGGAGTCGAGTTACAAATTCAACAAGAACTTGATATACATGCTGTCCACTTACCTCGACTGCCATTGTCTTCATCCTAGAAGAGAGAAAAGATAGTCAGACATTTTTTGCATTCACATTTAATCGGGGGTTTTCCTCAATGAAGATAAAGTGATTGAGTGTTGTACTCTGGAAGAAAAGAGAAAATGGCTTTCACTGTCATTAAACAAGACTAATTGGCATAAGCCACAATATCCAACATTAAAGTAGATTCAGACAAACGTGACACGTGACGAAGGCGGAGTTCTTCTACGCGTCGGCGTCACTGAACATTTTGATTAGAAAAAGCTACTTTAGATTTGTTTGTTTTTATCTGATATCCTTCAAGCTTAAATACTTCATTTCCTTCAAGTGCGGGTTCAAAACACCCACATGAGTGTTCTAATCCCGTAACCCCGCAGCAACACATATGTTCTCCACATATTCTTTTAAGACTCCCGAGTTTCCCTTGGCGATCCTATAAGACAGGCTGACCTTCTTCAAGTTAACCCAGTTTCAGAAAGACTGGGACTGTGATTACTCAAGAGCTCCGAAAAGTAATTAGAATACATGATGGGGCGGAAGGTAGCCTAGAGGTTAGAGCGTTGGGCCAGTAACCGAAAGGTTGCTAGATCGAATCCCTGAGCTGACAAGGTAAAAATCTGCCGTTCTGCCCCTGAACAAGGCATTTAACCCACTGTTCCTAGGTAGTCATTGTAAAATAAGAATTTGCCTAGTTAAATAAAATGTAATCATGGCATCGGATGGAATTCTGAGAATTTCATAAAGATCAAATTTCTACAAAGTTACAGGGTTTATTTTATGTTAGCAAAGACTTTGTCTAAAATCACTCTGAAATCTAATGTTGACATTTTAATTTGAGTACTTCCCAGAAGCTCTTAGCTGCATCTTACTGTAAGAAGGGAATTAGAAAGACTCAGCTAAAAGCTGGACAAGACTTGGCCTTGCCAGCTCTGCCAACTAATGCCATTTCTGGGCGCATTAGAAATGGGCATTATGACCACGTGGCAACTGTTACTGATGGAGACATATTGCTTTTTATGTCTTAATGCACTGAGAACCAATAAACTCTCAATTAAGTTAAGTTTCCGATTTTCCAAATAAGAGTTGAACTGTGATTATACAGAAACACAAAGCAACCCAATTCTACTTGAAAGAAGAAAATAGGCCAACACAGTACAGTGCCACAAGGGAGGGCCTTTGCACCGGTACGGCTGGATACAACACTGCAGCATCAAGGCCGGAGCGCTTCAGCTTTGAATTTAAATGGCAGTGCCATAGCAAAATCCAACCGGACAGAGAATAAGTGCTCTGTGTAAGATCTCTTTTAACACAGTGAAAAGAGTGTCAAAATACACTTGCAAAGGTAAACACAAATCACTTCTACAAATGTATTGATTGTTAGAAAAATCCCAAATAGAGACAGGTGGTTGGCTAACGACAACAGTAAATCCCTTAAAAAAAAAAAAACATGGCTTGAAACAATCAGATGGAGGTATCGGAAGCACTATCCCACTAGAAGAGGTTGAGTATTCCGGTATTTACTGAAAACCTTGGAACGGCGGCCCATTAAGACAGGAACTGCTGGGACAGCAGGATTAAATGCACGGAGCAGCATAATATTGATGTTATTCAGTTGGTGTTTCTGGCTCCCTTCCCAGGTAAGATGACACTACAAAACACTGTTGTACACTACCAGATATTGGTGAATTTCAGTGTTGTAGGACACTGACAACTGTAACCCATAGTCTTCCTCTACAAATTGGTCCATATTAGTTGATGATTAATATTATAGAAATATGGTTGAATGTAAGTAGTACAGTATTATTGGTCTATGAATTGTATGTGCAGGGCTCCCTTGTGAAAGAGACCCTGGTCTCAATGGTGACTCCCTGTTTAAAAAAAGGTAAAATATAAAAACATGTAGAGTATATACACTAAATGGCCAAAAGTAAGGACACCTGCTCGGCGAACATCTCATTCCAAAATCATGGGCATTAATATAATAATGCTGCAGGGACTTGCTTCCATTCAGCCACAAGAGCATTAGTGAGGATGGGCACTGGTTGGGCAATTAGGCCTGGCTCACAGTCGGTGTTCCAATTCATCCCAAAGGTGTTCGCTGGAGTTGATGTCAGGGCTCTGTGCAGGCCAGTCAAGTTCTTCCACAGCGATCTAGACAAACCATCTGTTATGGACCTCGCTTTGTGCACGGGGCATTGTCATGGTGAAACAGGAAAGGGCCTTCCCAAACTGTTGCCACAGAATTGTCTACAATGTCATTGTATGCTGTAGCGTTAAGATTTCCCTTCACTGGAACTAAGGGGCCTAGCCCGAACCATGAAAAACTGCCACAGACTGTTATTCCCCACCAATGGCACTATGTATTGGGGCAGGTAGCGTTCTCCTGGCATCCGCCAAACCCAGGTTAGTCTGTCGGACTACCAGATTGTGAAGAGATGTCCAATGTCGGCGAGCTTTACATCACTCTAACCGACGCTTGACATTGTGTGTGTGTGTGGCTGCTCAGCCATGGAAACCCTTTTCATGAAGGTCGCGAAGACCAGTTATAGTGGCTGACGATGCTTCCAGAGGCAGGGAGCCTGGCGGGTAGGAGCATTGGGTAGGTAACTGAAAGGTTGTTGGATCAAATCCCCAAGCTGACAAGGTAAAACTCTGTTGTTCTGCCCCTGAGCAAGGCAGTTAACCCACTGTCCCCTGGGTCCCGAAGACGTGGATGTCAATTAAGGCAGCCCTCCGCACCTCTCAGATTCAGAGGGGTTGGGTTAAATGAGGAAGACATTTCAGTTGAATGCATTCAGTTGTACAACTGACTAGGTATCCCCCTTTCCCAGTTGGGAACTCAGTAGTGAGTGTTGCAACTGAGGACAGATTATTTTTTACGTGCTTCATCACTCGCCTTCATCACTCTGGCTGGGCCACTCAAGGACATTCAGAGAAGTGTCCTGAAGCCACTCCTGCATTGTCTCAGCTGTGTGCTTAGGGTCATCCTGTTGGAAGGTGAACCTTTGCCCCAGTCTGAGGTCCTGAGTTCTCTGGAGCAGGTTTTCAATAAGGATCTCTGTACTTTATTCTGTTCATCTTTCGTTCGATCCTGGCTAGTCTCCCAGTCCCAGTCCCTAAAAAACATTCCCACAGCATGATGCTTCCACCACCGTGCTTCACCGTAGGGACGGTGCCAGGTTTCCTCCAGACGTGACACTTGGCATTCAGGCCATAGAGTTCAATCTTGGTTTCATCAGACCAGATAATCTTGTTTCTCATGGTCTGAGAGTCCTTTAGCTTTTGGCTAACTCCAAGCGGTGTATTATGTGGCTTTCGTCTGGCCACTCTACCATAAAGGCCCGATTGGTGGAGCGCTGCAGAGATGGTTGTCCTTCTGGAAGGTTCTCCCATCTCCACAGAGGAACTCTGGAGCTCTGTCAGTGACCATCGGGTTCTTGGTCACCTCCCTAACCGAGGCCCTTCTCCCCCGATTCCTCAGGGTGGCCAGCTCTAGGAGGACTCTTGGTCGTTCCAAACTTCTTCCATTTAAGAATGATGGAGGCCACTGTGTTCTTGGGGACCTTCAATACTGCAGACATTTGTTGGCACCCTTCCCCAGATCTGTGCCTCAACACAATCCTGTCTATGAGCTCTACGGACAATTCCTTCAACCTCATGGCTTGGGTTTTGCTCTGACATGCACTGTCAACTGTGGGACCATATATAGACAGATGTGCGCCTTTTCCAATCATGTCCAAATCAAGATGTAGAAACATCTCAAGGATGATCAATGGAAACAGGATGCACCTGAGCTAAAGTTCAAGTCTCATAGCAAATGGTCTGAATACTTATTTGTGTGTAGATTGGTGAGGATTTTTTACATTTAACATAAAACATAACCTTTAACATAAAATGTGGAATAAGTCATGGGTCTGAATACTTTCCAAATGCATTGTATGTTCACTAAGGTTGCCTGAGTACGGTCATGATGTTCTCACCTTGAGGGAAGAGTGGACGGCTGACTCTGGCGGGTAGACGATGAAGTGGCGCAGCGTGAAGCCGAAGCCCTGCGAAGTGCGCTGCAGCCGGAGTGTCTTGGGGCCCGGCCAGGAGAAGGGCTCCTCTTCCACCCCAACCGGGGACCCCGTCGCAGATGCCTCGCTCTGGTCACGCCCATCCTTCTGTTTAGCCTGAGAGAAACAGAGAGGGGGAGAGATAGACTTTTAATGTGGTTATTGTTAACTTTGAGATAATCCACTCAATGTAGGACAGGTAGATTCACACGTTTTCCCTCTTACATACTTCTGTTAATGTAAAGTAAGCTCATTACCAATTCAGTTACAGAAGAAAACATTATCTGGAAGTGGACTACCCTTTTCCTCTATTATCATCCTAGAGGGAGAAGGTGTTTTGAATGGATTGAAACCGTGAAGGATGCAGCAGAAAGACACTCATGCTGCAAAACATACCCTCGTAAAACTGACTATGCTACCGATCCTTGACTTCGGCGATGTCATTTACAAAATAGCCTCTAACACTCTACTCAGCAAACTGGATGTAGTCTATCATAGTGCCATCCGTTATGTCATCAAAGCCCCATATACTACCCACCACTGCGACCTGTATGCTCTCATTGGCTGGCCCTCGCTACAGTACATATTCGTTGCCAAACCCACTGGCTCCAGGTCATCTATAAGTCTTTGCTAGGTAAAGCCCCGCCTTATCTCAGCTCACTGGTCACCATAGCAACACCCACCCCTACCACACGCTCCAGCAGGTATATTTCACTGGTCATCCCCAAAGCCAACACTTTTTGGCCGCCTTTCCTTCCAGTTCTCTGCTTGCACATCATCATCTGCACATCTATCACTCCAGTGTTAACGCTAAATTGTAATTATTTCGCTTCTATGACATATTTATTGCCTTACCTACCTACATTTGCACACAAAGTACAAAGATTTTTATTTTGGGTTACTGACTGTACGTTTGTTTGTGTAACTCTGTGTTGTTGTTTTTGTCGCACTACTTTTCATTATCTTGGCCAGGTTGCAGTTGTAAATGAGAACTTGTTCTCAACTGGCCTACTTGGTTAAATAAAGATGAAATAAATAAAATAAAATAAAAAGAGTGAGAAATGGCAACACTGTCAGACATGACCTCAGCAGCACACCCATAATATTTAGACTTAAGGACCTGGTCAGATAGGAGAACATGAACAAGTCCAGTGTCATTCCGGTCTCCCAATAGGAGACCTTCAGTAGTGATGACATAATCAATCTTAACAATCATCAGATTCACAAGGCAACAATTTACAAGTGATGAGAACATGGCATCAAATTCCCATTACATCTTGTACCAGGCTACTCTCAATGTGCTCCTTGTCACTGAAGACAGTAAAGAAGCTTTATTTCAAACAAAGAGTGCTCTGTTTTCGGAGATAAAACAGCAGCCAATGGCTACACATTTATCTTGTTCTCTCACCTTGTTTATCTGACAGAGTGAGAGTTCATTTGGCTAAATCAAGCGGAGTTACGTGAAATGGAATAAGATTCAGTTTGTTGACATGGCTACGGTTCTACCGAGCGCTCAGGAAGGTAAGAAAGTAAACAAAAGAGTTCATTCAGGGACAGGGCATGGCCCAGGAGTTTTAAAGGAGGCCTAGGTAAGACCAAAATGTAATAAATATTCCGACTTTGATCAATTATACACACAAAATGTCAAATATACAGTATGTCAATCGTTTCTCCAAAGGGCTTTTCTATGGATTATATTTTGTGTAAATCCCCCAAAATCAAGGTATTTTTTGGCCTAGGTTTCGTGAGGAATTACTTGTATACTTCGTGTTCAGTGCAGTCAGAGAGCGGCTAAGCCTATTCCAATTGAATTCAAGGTAGGCGAATACATCACACTTTGACGCAACAAGAGATTGGTGCTGGCTGGGTTGAAGAGCAGTGAAATGCCATTTTGTATAGTGACAAACTTTTGAATGCTGTTGAGTGCGAGACAGAGCTCCAACATCCCAGAACACTGAAAAGGTTCACATCCTGCTCAACACACTTTCGTTTATTTTCTCATAACAGAGCCGGTTGTCAGATCCATTAAGGCTACGTGCCACAGCTCCGTCCGCAACAAATCATTTGTACACTGTTGTAGATGGAACTAAGCTGTGTACACGAAACAGGGATTTCCACCAGTCTCAAACATATATCATGGCAACGGTAACCACAGAGAAAACAGTGATTCACCCCAGCCTACTTATAAGAGACACTCTTTTCCTGAACATGACGTCACACAGACAGACACACAATAACCTAAACTGTAATCTATCCTGCCTGGTATGTATCACAGGCATGTACAACACCACATAAAGAATCCCCTGACCTTCTTATCACATAAATTCCAAACAGCGCTACAGTATTTCACAACCCAAAGTCAACGAGAAAGCCACACGATGTCCTCCTGCCTGCCTCTCGTATACTGTCTGCGCCATAAGACTTATGTCAGATTCATTATCAAACTGATGGTTCGCTCAGCCCACACCGCCACAGGGTGTGCGTTAGTGGTCGCCATTGACAGCACCGCAGTGACTACGGGCCAACCATGGGCCTGCCAAACAGTCCTCGCTGCAACCTCAGCCCAGCTTTCTCCACAGGTTATGAGCAGAGGTTGTTTTTTCCTTCTTCTCCAGTGCAAAAACACTGCCTCCCCTCCTCTTTCTTTAAGCTTTCCCCTCTCTCTCTGTCCTCCCTTATGCTCTCCCCACCACACCTCTCTCTGTGTGTGTGTGTGTGTGTGTCTACAGCAGATGTAGGAGCCTCAAGAGAATGGGCTGGGCCTGTATAACTGTGGGCCTGGTGAGATCACTGCGACCCCGCAGCTCTGCATAGAAACACTTGCGGGGACACACACACCAACACACACACTTGTTTTTCTATCCTCATGGGGACCTAACATTTATTTCCATTCAAAATCCTATTTTCCCTAAACCCCAACCCTAACCTTAATCCCTAAATGTAACCTTGACGCTTAACCCTAATTCTAACCTTAAACCTAAACCCTGAGCTTAAAATAGCCTTTGAGAATATTCCTTGTTTTACTATCCTTGTGGGGACTTTAGGGGATTTCAGGTCCCCATAACAATAGAAGAACAAGACCATTCCCACACACACACTTTTCCATCTCTATATTTAACATGTTGAATTATAGAAAAGGAGAGGAGAGGCAGCAATGCAGAACAGGGAGCAGGGCATTCAGGACTGTGGCTGGCACAGCAGTCATAGTGAAAGAAACCAAAGCAATGAGGATTAGCTAACCCTCAAAGTTCTTTGCACGTAGCTTTACACACCTTGCTGACTGCCATTTTGAGTGAAGAGGGTAGGACTGGGGATCACATTCATGAGGGAATATAGCATCCCACCACACCCTGAAAAAAAGTGTCACTCGGGACTAGTTGGCTAAGAACTCCCCTCCATATGCGACACAGTCATGTGAGGCATCTACACTTGCATTCCCCATCAGCACAGGTTCAAAACTGTCAACACCTCCGCTTTGGAATCCCTCTCTGCTGCACCAATCAGCAACAGCCTTTAAATATAGATTTGAATGTGATGTCGGAAAATAGCCTATAGCTACTTGCCATGTGGGTGCTGTGCATTTGTATGTCAGCTGTGTAGTTGTGGGTCCAATACCTGTCGACTCAGTCTCTCCTCACAGTCCTCCTAGGCCATAGTGAGTCACTCTGGTGCGGTTAGCTTAATGGCTTCCCCTCTGACCACAGGCCATTGCAACTACACATGACATTATTCACATCATAGGAAAATATAGCGTTGCGCTCCCCTTGCACAAAACAATAACTGAATTATTCCAACGAAAGACAATAATAATAATATAAATCTGAAATAAATAAGTACTGTACTGATATGTCTTTCAGAATTGACCATCGGAAGCATTACAAAAGACAGGTCAGTGAAACAGTACTACCCTGCCACTGGAGCAAGGGATGAGGCACGCGACATTCCTGAGACAACACGGTGTTTCCCCCCCCACCCCTTACAAATCCTTACTATGTTACACAATACGCTTAGCTGCAAGCCACTGATACTGCCTGGGCACATATTTCAGCACAGGTCAACGTATTACAACTCAATAACGCACTGCCAACGGTTCTCTACTAAAAGAGCCTACTACTTGCTTTTAACACAGGATTTGTGATCAAGCTCTTTATGCAATCCGAAAGGCATTAGGGTGAACTCGAAAAGTACTCCGAAATCTTGGCGCCTTACCCTGGAACGAACACAGTTCCTCCTGGATGCTTCTTGGAGTCTGCCCCAGGACACTCTCCTGTCTGTTTCCCCCCTGAGGCCTAGCTCCACGTCCCCCCAGTAAGCCTGGGCTAGCAGCTGGAACCACAGGCAGTAGGGCTCCGACAGGCAGCCTTCAAAACCGGCCAGACGAGCCCAGGGACAGTACCCCGTCGAGGGAGAGCAGTCCACCTCTACATCCAGCAGATCCACCAGGTCAGGGCAATCCTTCAGGGGCACCGTAGTCACACAGCTTCCGGCGGAGACGCCCCCGTTCCTCTGGGCCAGCATGGCATAGCCAGCAATACGGCTTTATATCCGTCAAAGAAAAAGAAGGAAGCCAGGCAGTGGAGCTCTCCTCTTCTACTCTGAGATGGTCTCACTAGCGTCTCAGTCTTTGTTACTCCGAGTTTCTTTTTTACTTCCCCCTGTTCCCTCTCTCGCCCGGTCTGTTCTCAGTGTTGGGAAGCTGGGCTGTTCCTCTGTGCTTCCCACAGCCACATGATGTTTCCACTCAGTGGAGAGTGTTGCAGAGCTGGGGCAGACTGACGCACCAGCACATCCACCCACCTCACACTCACACACACACATCTGGCTGGGCGGCCAGATGAGTTCTTTTAACCCTCCCTTCTCTCTTTCTCACCTGATTCTGAATGAACCAAACACACACACACACACACAGGTTAAGCGCTAGAGAAATTCCACAAACTACACATTCTAGCGTAGGGGAGACAAAGGCAGCCATGCCTACTATCTGAGGGACAGAAATAGCTGGGATTGTTTTCTAGGTCCATGGGTGGATATGGTTAAGTTGGACCACACATAAGGCAGCCACCACATATTCTCTGTGAATGTAAAGGCCATTTGGACACAATGTTTAAAAGCATGCCCTTTCCACACAAACATAGTGCTCACATGACAGTACAGAGACACTTTCAATCCATCTATACCTTACTCCAAAGGCTGTGTGCTTATTCCATCGTCTTTACAAGCTATTTTCACACCCCATCTAAACCCGTTTTCCCTTCATCTTTCCCCAGTGGGATTACATAAGAGGAGAGCCGGGTGCCATGCGGGCACTTTTTTAATGGGTTATGGTAAACAAACCCACAGGAGGGCTTGGCAAAGGCTTTATCTTAAGTGCAGTGTGCTGGATAGGACAGACTCTGCCTGGATACTTATTAGCAAAGCACTCTGATTGGGGGACAAAGAGTTCAATATTTAAATCAGATTTGGAATCAGGTGATCTTGAAGAAATGGAACTCTGCTCCAAAAGGAAAAGAAACAGCAGTCATTTTGGACAACTCTCACTGCTTGTCAAGTGAATCTGGGGAAATTTTCACATATTGCCATTAAGGTGAAAAAAATGAGGAACACCTCTGAAAAAGGCTACTTCATATGACGTAAACTAAAACAAAAATGGCAGATCAAAATTGTCAGTCTATCAGCCGGTCAGATAAGTGTTCATATTTAGAGTCCGACTTATTTAAAGCAGTCTTTCTAATCTACTATTCCAGCAGCGACCAAGAAAAGAACAGGAAACCAGTGATGGAATGTTCCCTCCAACCATGCATTGCTGATGACCATCTTATTACCACATTCATTCCACTGAATATAGCCTGCACCATTCGAGGCGTCCATGTTATGCAAGTAGCTGGACGAAAGCTCGTTAAAGACTGGCTGGATGCAAGTCTCGTCTCAAGTGCCACCAACACAAGAAAAGTCGAGGGGGAAATCCTTTACTGTGAATGGTTTGTGTTTACATCAGCTTTGCATTATAGTGGAACATTACGGGCCTGGCCACATCATGCCAAACATATTGTTTATCTAAAGCAATGAGTTGGATAGTTTTATGGGTTTTGCTACCACGATCTTCATATGAAAATGTTTCTTGCATCCATTTATGTCAAATGATAAGAATTTTGCCAGAGTGTGAGTGTAAAATGCATCCCCCTTAGGCAGGAATTTGATTCAGTGGCATGTGGAGTGTCTCACACACGAAACACGACTTCATGGGACTACTTTTACAGTTGCCATGGCGATAAACAGAGCCACAACAGTCAGCCATTGGGCCAGGGATTTTTCCCCTGGCCCTGGCACGTGAAACCAGCCATTCAGAGACGTAGGGTGCAGGACAAAACTCAGTGCAGGGGTGTGTGGTATTTACTGAACCTGGCCTTCATCCATCTCACTTCCTCCAGCCTGCTTTGAAACCGCTGAACTAAACAGTTATAGCCTAGGGCCTATTCTTAACAGAGCCACAATATACCGGAACATGTATGCCATAGATCAACGTGCAAACGTAGCAACTACATTTTGAAAAGCAGGAGTGGTGTAATGTTCTAATCCTTTGTTTTGCTTTTTGTTTGGTTGACTTTGTGTGGATGTAGGTTGTGTTTTAATGCTTGGGCTCGTGCATGGATACCAAAGGAGTTGGCAAGACAGCGCAAACCGATCTGGGACCAGGCTAGTTGAGTGCAGTAGTATTGATACTATTCAGGTCATCCTCTCGGGAAGCTGTAGAGCAACCAAAGTGATGTGTAGATGTGCCTTTCAGTGATTCTCAGACTTGCTTTCATAGGTCACTAACGCACACATCCAAACAATACCCTTCAAAGCCATGACACCAAACAGACCCTAAGACACAGAAGAGTGAACACGGCCTGGGGCAATGCAGGTGCTGCCTTCCACAAAACCGATCCACTCCCTCAGGTATTTACCTGTACCAGCCTAATGCTTTAGAATCCTCCCATAACATCTAGTCCTACTCATTTCAGACAGAAGACATGGTATAACTTTAGGTTTATATGACCCGCTTTCAAACAGTCCCTTATTTACCACTTTCTTGCAGGTCTACCTCCTTTTATACATATCAAGTTGCAACTGGACATTTTACACAGTACCCCTTTCTGATATAAACAAAAGACGGTATAAGGAAGATGGTATGGTAAAAAAGTTGGATTTTTGTCTGTATATGAAAGGGGTAATAATACAAATCTAAAAGGTGCGGACAATTGGAATGCCAACTTAAGTGCCTCAGAAAAGGGCTCAACATCGTGCAGTATTTAATTTCCACTTTCGAACCAACAATCTTCAAAATTAGGCTTTATTTATTGCAAACACACAATGAAGAAGACTACTGACTGAAGTACCAGGGTCTCAGTAGTTGGGCATACAAACAGGTGCCTGCCTGTATGTGTCCACACTAGAACTATCAAACTGACATGGCTATTAACACCATCTCATAGGAGCTTTTTCAGTATTTCTGGGACCATGGGAGAAGAGAAAAATAGTTGTGCTGTCAATTTCTACAAAAAACAAAAGAGTCTGCTTCGCTTTGGACCAGCCCACAAAATGAACTGTGTAGCCACAGTCTCCCATGAAATTCTAACTACTGGTACGAAAGGTTCTCCTCTCACTCACTGACCAGAAAAGCAGGGCTCAGGCTTGCTTGTTTTAGAACTTATAATAGGTCTTAACACATAGGGTTCCTGTCATTTCCCTGTTCCGTCCTACCCCACTCTCTCGCTCCGGACCCTTCATACTACAGCTGTGAGTGAAGTGTGAGTCCCCCTGCCAACAGCTCTGCCAATGGTCTTGTGGGTTCACGCAACATCGCACCATGGGCCAAGGGAAATACCAGACTAGTGTTGGAGGGGAAAAGACAAGGATGTAAAAAAGGGTTTTTAGATGTTGTTATGAGTTCTCCCCCCATTATGGGTTTGTAAACTGAAACCAAATCAGTGGTGTGATAAAAATCAAGAGAAGCCCGGCCAATTTGTGGATTTGGATTGTTTGCAGGCGGTCAGAATAAGAGGGCCAAAAGAAAGTTGCTAAAATGAGTTTCTGATGACTGAAATATTCTGCTTTTACAAAATGTTATGCTGTTTTCAAATGAAACCCAATACCTTGCTCTTGTTAAAGCTATAAGAATTGATTTGTCTGTGCAGCCTATTACCACCGGCTGTAGCAAGTGCAGAGAATAACCAAATAACCATCTTAGGTGTTCAGTGGTTGCAACTTCTTTCAGATGTTGAAATGTAAACATCCTCTCAAACCATCTAGCTGGAATACAAATATTTAGTAGCCGATTATCTGGAGGTTTGATGTGCAACAAACGGAACGAGGTCAGTGTTCAAAAACATAGGGAACAATAAAGCTAAAATCGGGGCTCAAGAACAAAAACTATTAATTTGAGAAGGGGTCGGGGGGGTGGAGAGAAGAAAAGAAAAATCTGCAGGAGGATTAGGGTCTATTCAACAGAGCTTTTCAAGACTCCTTGTGGGAAGGGAGATTTAATCTAGACATGCTGCATCTGGGCTCCATGAGGTATGGCTTACTGTAACAAAGGAGGAGCTAATGAGGGCCAAGGAACAGCCTGCCCTCAAAACACACCCACAGCCCTAAAAGCCTTCATACAGCCCTAGGGGGGAACCAGGGGGCATTGGCCCCACAATAAAATGTCCAACCTGGCATCCCAGGAGAAAGATCTGCTGATATTGTTGCCAGATTTTGTTTTGTTGTAAGGCCAAGATAAGCGTCCAAGTCCGCTTGATCTTAGGGGGTATTGGCGGAGTAAGCTACTTTATATGGGGATATAATTTATCAGTCATATGCCAGGGCTGGGAGTGTGCATTACAGGCTACTTGGAAAGACTACTTTCCTCAAAAGGAGCAGGGAGAGGGATCTAGCTGGGACTAGTCAGAGAGAGACCTGCTCTGAGCTGTTTGTAAATGAGAATGCTGCTAATTATCTGCTTATGTAAGGGGAAACAGTAGTGCTAGGCACGTCTATAAAAACTCGCAAATGGCACTTCGGCAATCCAGGTTCTCCTTCTGCTGGTGTTAACGAGACATAACAATTTGGTGGCAAGTGATACTAAAAACATACTGCTGAAAAGTCCACAAAACGTTCAGAAAATGTATATTAAAAAAATATTTAAAAAAAGAAGACTGCATTTGCCTTGGTAGGAAAGAGGAAGAGATAGCTGGCAATGCCCCAACTTTATTTTGAAGAGAAACTCAAATCAAAATAAGTAATCATGTAGCAACTCAAAATAAAAATAAAAGGACATTTCCCCTTGGCATGACTCATCTGTATGACACAGTTATGACACATTTATGCACTTGAGCATCATATCGTTTCCACTTGCAACAACATACACAACTCCCAGCCTTGGAATACAATCTGGGTTGTCCACATGACAACACAGTGTCAAACTTCCAGTCTAGGCATGTAGAAGAAGAAATTGAATTGGGATTTCCTTAAAGACGGCGGTAGGGTAGGCTGGAGAGAGGCTGCATCGGCGGACATTAGCCCTGAAAGAGGGAGGAACAAAGACCTCCAACCAGGGGAGGCTCACGTGAGGAAGCTGTATTAGCGAGCTTGGTTCCATAGAACCCCCTGCTTGATCTGGCTGATTGTCTCTCGGGCTCCCCAGACACCTCATGACAAATGCCTCTGCCAATCATGCATTCAGTTGGCCGCTCATTCACTCCACGGCAGCAGCTGCTCTCGTCCAGAAAAGAGGCAAATATGTTTCTGATGACACCCCCCTTGTCAAAAAAAAAAAGCGCTGGCAGATGAGGTTAAATTATTACGTTCTCATTCAGACAGTTGCACCCGAGGGATATGCCACACAATGAGGGAGAGAGGTGAAAAATGAAAGAATGAGGAGAAGGGCCTGGAATGGAGTCTACTGCTTATGAAGTGAAAGTAACATGTATTCAGCACTGACGGTAGGGGAACTCCAAAGAAAAACGGACCGTCCCGAATGACAATACGTCTAGATAGAAATACATTGTGGTGCGTAAGTATCAATATTACCCAGTGGAGAGGTTCTGCAGTTATCGTCAATCAAGAGACTGACGCATACACAAACGTCTGATTTAAGCAGCTAGGGCACTCCGACAGACCCAAAAGAGAGAATGTATGGGATGTGGCTATCCTGTGTATACTGACTGACTCAGGTTTTCCAGGAGCCTGAAAGACCTGTCTATGAAGGTTTTCGCCATGTTACCATTAGCTAACGTGTGCTTCATAAAGGGCCTATATAGGAGCTTTGTAAGATGACCTGGAATCCATGATGCATCTTTTGCATAGCTGGGGGGGGGGAGACAGGGGTCCACCCATTCTGGACGCATGCTTGACGGATGTGTAGTTAGAGAGGAACGGCGACACATTCAGAGAGGAAAATCATGCAGCCATCTCCATTAGTCGGATCAGTTCCAAATGAGTCCTTATTTATTTGGGAGCAAGGTATTACAGACAGGCCTTTGACCCTCATCAAATTCAATCACATTTATATAAAGCCCTTTTTACATTAGCAGATGTCACAAAGTGCTCATCTCTCTATATAAAAGGTTCATCTAGTCTAACTGATTAATCTACATAATCTTATTTAGCAGCCAAATATAAAAGTTCCCTGATATATATACACAAGCAGGACAGTCAGCCTCCCTTGTACTTTTCCTACATGGACTTGCTCACACATAAGCACAGAAGAGAAATGCCATCCATGTTACCCGCTGTGTCTTGGGTGACTATTTTGGTAACCGGGTGAAATATTTACGACTGCGATTCAAAATTCATGAGTAGTTTGAGCGAGACATTCCTCAGCTCTAAAAATATGCCCCATGATGGTGTGTTAAATATTCATATTGACATGAAGCCCTTCCTGTGTCTGGCCCTCGGTGTGGTCTCGCTTGAGGGCCTATGGCCAGGGCTTTAGCCGACTGTGCAGCAGCAACGTCTAATCTTTTGAATGACGTCATTAGCGCTGAAAGTCATCTCACATGATAGAGAGATCACACAAAATCCAGCAAGGCCAGTGGCCTGCATGTCAGTCTGTTTCAGAGTTGGACAGGGCCCACAAAGCTACGCTAAGCCTCTGCTCTACCTACCTACCAGGCCTCTTTCAGTAGATATGAGATTCCAAACAATGGTCCACTGAAAAGAGAAATTGGTACATGACATAACTTCTCAAAATAGTTAATACCTGAATTAAATGGGCAAAAAGTGACTATAAAAATGTTGGGGGGGGGTTTTGGGGGGGGGGGGGGGGTTCCTGTAGTGGACTGAATTCAACAAAGGGGCTAAAGAAAAGCTTAGGGACTGGTTCTGATTAGATGCAGGCTCTGGATGGGATGGACCAGACTGGAGCCAACACACACAGCCTTTAAACAACACAGAGAGCCTGGAGCTGTAAATTACACTGGTATTATAGGAGAGGGACGAGAAAAAGAGAGAGAGGGAGATGAGGCCATACCCAGGGAGCGGCGTGCCAGCTCCGTCAAAGACATAACTCCGATGATCACCAGAAATTGAGTCATTAATAATGTCAGAAGTGTCTAATAGAGGAATTAACCTCCCGGTAAATGACCACGGTGTTTCTTCCTGTGTAAACAAAGCCTAGGCAAGCGCACATGGAACAGTCTTCCCTCCTCCTTCACTGAGTTCTCCTGTCCAATGGGTGTGCACTAATTTACGTCTTCTCTAGACACTTCATATTGCTCTGTTTCCAAGCTCTCAGACTAAAATCGAAGTGACTTAAAAACACAGATGCTGTTGATTTGCATGCGTAGACAACGCTCAGTGACCACGTCACTTGGCTTTTGTTGGACAATTGGTGTCGGGGGGGATTTACGGTGAGCGCAGGCACACAATCGAAGTAAATGGCCTTTCACAAACGTCAAAGACTTGAAATGCATACTCTTCAACAAAGCATCAAAATAATGCTAATCTAAGTGACTACTTCTTATTAGTTGCCATGTCAATAACATCACAGACCGAGAGATAGGTGGGGGACTGAACTGGTACCCTCTCTCTGAAGCCTACTTACCATTGATTAAAAAAATGATACAATCATTCCTCTGCTGTTATCAGTGGCTTTCAATGAGAAGTGCAGACTGGCACGTTTCCCCCCTCGCTGATATAACACTGCCTCCTTGTTGCTGCACTCTCAGCATTCCTCCAGGGTTGAGTAGACTAGAGGCTTCCTGGGGTGGATACAGGTCTGATTTATAGCCTGTGTGTTGTGAACTAGCTGCGCTGTAATCAGTGGGGTTTTGCGTCATGTCTGCACTGCTGTCTGCTGGCGCTTCTCACTGGAGGAAAGAGTTCCTTCAAAGACAAGGGGACGGAGCTCGGCCAGAGGCTGGAGAAGTGGTGATCCAACTGGGGGGCTTGGGAGTGGTGGAGGACGTAGCCCAAGTTGCAGAATGACTGACGATTACACCAAGGAATTCCCACAGACTAGCAGAGTTCTGGCAAACCCCCAAAAAAGTCATGAATCCTATTTATGACACTAAGAATTGTGAAAATGTTGGTCACCTCATTGAATTCAGGGTTTAAAGATCAGCCAAGTATTAAAGTACAAGTAAAACTAGAGGGGGATAACTATGGGAAAGGCTTCAGCCTTGGGGCTGACGCCAGGGGTGGGGCTGTGTAGGGGCCAGGGTGGAGCTGCCTGAGAGATGGCGTCTGTTCTGTTGTAGCAGAGCTGAAGGTTTGGGCCATGGTGAACCATAAGTTGGACAGGATTGTTCATAGCTAGATGGAGCTATAGCCAGCCAAGACTGCAGTTCATTGAAGGGTTCAACCAGGTTCATGTAAAACACTGCAGACAGAAAGACAAACGAAAGTGGGGAGATTTAAAAGGGGGGGGGGGGGGGGGGGACAGGTCTGACCAAACAGTAATGTCCTGTATGAGCCGAGGAGAGAAGAATGTCGTCTTTCAGAGGTTCTGCGTCACACTGTGGAGGTGCTGGGGCAGAGGTGCTCCCTGCTGATGAGCAGACGAAGCCATGGTCAAAGCATGACAGTGAGCGAGTGTGTGCGTTTTCTGGATATAGTAGCATAATGGGTTGCAGAACGGGTGTCAATGAACACACCACACACAACATTACCCGCTCAACATACCTTACACATCCATGTCGTACAACCCTTTTATTATAACCTACATGAGAAGCAGTCTCCTCCATTCACCCCCACAATAGTAGCATAGGCTTCCTTTCCCAGGCGGTGTACTGTGTGTGTCCGTGTTCAACAGGCCTTGGTTATGTAATCAGGAAATGGGCCAGCTGAGCTGAAGAAAAGGCTATTTAATCTCTCCCCACCTCCTTCCCCACGGCGCACAGGGATGATTCACTTGAATGTTTGCGCCGCTGTTTGACTAGGGGGCGTATTCTCCCGACCGTAGGGCCGGCGAGTCATTACCCTGTGTGTGTCGGGTGTTCCCGAAAACAATGTTTATTACAAAAAAATATTACACTATTTGCGCAGCTATTACTCTTTGTTTACTTCTCTTTCTCATGTTTAATGATGACACGATGCCAGTCAGTCATGATGGTCAGTCAGTCAAAGCACACGGAGTGTGCTCATCGCATGTGATATCGGACCAAACAATACGGTCATTGTGCTGGTACAACAAATGTACTGTTTAGAATGAGCAATTATTCTGGGAATGCACCTGCTGAAAGTTCATCTCACTCACCAGCTGAGATTGCTACTCACCTGGCTGCAACACTGTGGGTACCAGGAATATGTTACAAACCAATAAATGTCCCCCTCTAATACATGAACTCGACAGTGGCAAGAAGATAGTGTTTATTACGGCTTAGTTGGTGTATGTATTCAATAAGCACGGGGTGAATCTATAGCTTTCAATCGCTTTAGGTGCAACACATTTGTGGTTGACAAGCTCTTTATCAAGTTCTTTAGCCCTTGAAGAAGCACACTGGGAGGGTGAGAGAAGGACAACGTCCTCAGACCGGGGTGTGATGCACAGAAAGAGACTGCACTGTGCCATGGTAAAGGTGTGGATGGAAGGAGAAGTTTAGTAGTCAGGCTCAATGCAAAACAACCCAACCTCACCCTCAAACAAAACCTCCAGAAAGGATAGGAACAAAGAATTTCTCACTCAATAAATCAATATTCTAGTCCTGTGATTGACTTTCAACTCCTCCAGCCTTGACTAGGACCTCTCCATGGATCTCCCGGACTGATATGAGGAGGAGAGGACTTAGCAGGAGGCAGGCATCAGAGCTGCTCTCCACTGTGGTCTTATGGTCTTCCAGTCACTGATCTGGCTAAGCCCCCTCCTTACGGGGGATGTTGGGAGAAAGGGAATCCGCCTTACACCAGGTAACACCATTCTCCCTGGGGTTAGCTTTTTGATCAGGGTTGATAGAGGGTCAATTCCATTGGAACTCAGTCAGATGGATAAGGAAAGTAAGCCACCTATTTGTGCTTCAATTCCATCCAGTCCGCAAGTAGCTAGTCACAGTAGTAAGGGACCACTGTTGTGACTCAGCAATGAGACAGAGGACAGAGAGAGAGAGCGTGACACAGACAGAGAGAGAGACCGAGACACAGAGAGAGAGAGAGAGAGAGACGGTGGGACAAAGACCGCAGAGAGAGCTGTTGGTTGTCCTGCAGCCCCAGATTGAGGGCCAGATGGCTCCACCAGCTCACTCTACTGAGAGCCACTTGCTCATGTGGAGAGGGGGAGGGGTGTGTATGAAATGGGGGGGCTGAGCGTGAGCAACTGATTAAGCATCACATCTGCCTTTAATCAATCTGGTGGCAGAGAGAGTGGATGAAGACTGGACAGAAAGGGCCGGAGAGAGATAGCGACTGGGTCAAACCCACACATCTAACTCCAGCAAACTCTCAAACAGTCCCTCGGGGCAGAGAAGCAGGGCGGAGAGGGGTTGTACGGTTAGGGTTTAGGGGGCATGTGTTGGGGCTAGAGTCCAGACTAAAAGGATAAGACCTGCTTCCTTCATTACAGTGGGTTGCAGCACAGGGAGGTGCTTCTCTATGATTGGACAGCACTGACGGCACTGCATTGCAGTCTCTACTTCTCTCCTCATAGGACCAGTTCCACTCCACAAAACACAGAGCTGCAAAGCCAATGCCGTGCTTCAGCCAGAAAATACATGCAAGCAGTCATGCACTTAACAAATGTAAGTCGGTCATGATCGATAGTTATTGCATAACTATACTGTAACTACAATAATCAGCCATTCCAAGTGTTAAAGGGCTAATGTAGACTTGAGATTTGGACTTCTGTGTACTGTAAAACACAGCGCATGCTAACAGCAATCAAATATTAATCGCAGTGTGAATCCACTATCAAACTAGTCCACCGAAAGCATGAAAAACGACTAACGAAACTTTAAAAACAGCCTCCACACTCACAGACTAGGATGTTTGCTTGGAATATAAAATGTTAGTAAGACACAAAATTCCTCTACTAAGCATGTGACATTGGAGAATTACAGTAAGCAGTAGAGGAATGAGTGGTCTATGAAACGTTTAGACAAAAGATTTGAGAGAGACAGAGAGAGAGACAGAGAGAGAGACAGAGAGAGAGAGACAGAGAGAGAGAGACAGAGAGAGAGAGACAGAGAGAGAGAGACAGAGAGAGAGAGACAGAGAGAGAGAGACAGAGAGAGAGAGACAGAGAGAGAGAGACAGAGAGAGAGAGACAGAGAGAGAGACAGAGACCATCATTTCACTCAACTCAATTTGACAAAATAGATACAACCGTGGAAACTTTCAACATGCGCCAACCTATTCGAGACAGCAGCTTTTCATTATGCGAAATGCCACACACTGTTATGGAAATTACACGAATCTCCACCAGCAGTTGGCATGTTCTCATCCCACCAAGCACATTTCCGTTCTTCAACTTGCTTGACTGGGGAAGAAGGTGGAGGAGATTAAGGAGGAGGGCAGTGACCTTGGCCAGTCAATAACAGGGCTTGTGGGGTAACAGTGCCAATGGCTTCTCTGACCTAGGCAGTGTGCATGCTAACACACGTGGAGCTAACGTAACAGGAGTTAGCCTGGAGTTGGCAGGGCAAGCTCAGCAGGTGGTAGCAGTGGGGGGGGTTGTTATACTGGTTACCGGGAATGCAGTTAGTATAAGTGGCTGAAGAGGAATGACTATAAGCGGATGGAGAGAAAGTGACCAAGGAGAGAGGATTGTGATCAGAGAAGGAGAGAGAGCATTCAGAGATCAAACCGGTAGAATGAGAGAGGGGTAAAATAGGGTGAGATTCAGAACGAGTGAGTGATGTCGAGTTGTGATGATAGTAAAAGGGAGAAAACGGAGGATAAACGCATGGAGGATGGACGGAAGCTGGACAAAATATGGCAGATGGACAGAGTAGATCACTAAGCTTGATGACACGCTGCCGGCAAAAGGGAGGCCGGGATGCCATGCCTACTGTATCCTACCACTGTAATCCTTTTAGAACAGAGGGCAGCATGGCTATATGCCTGCCTGCGGACTGCTCAACACAGCAAACCCTACTGAGTACACATGCCATACAGCAGTGTTTCTCATACCATTAGTAATTTGGGGTGGGTTGCCTATCCGAGATCTTGTGCCTGCAAGGGCATTTACACTCTCTAGGAGAACTCTGTGTTTTCCCTAGAGTAGGCTCCTACATCCTGACTGAATGGTGTGTATGCAGCTACAGTGGGGAGAACAAGTATTTGATACACTGACGATTTTGCAGGTTTTCCTACTTACAAAGCATGTAGAGGTCTGTCATTTTTATCATAGGTACACTTCAACTGTGAGAGACGGAATCTAAAACAAAAATCCAGAAAATCACATTGTATGATTTTTAAGTAATCAATTTGCATTTTATTGTATGACATAAGTATTTGATCACCTACCAACCAGTAAGAATTCCGGCTCTCACAGACCTGTTAGTTTTTATTTAAGAAGCCCTCCTGTTCTCCACTCATTACCTGTATTAACTGCACCTGTTTGAACTCGTTACCTGTATAAAAGACACCTGTCCACACACTCAATCAAACAGACTCCAACCTCTCCACAATGGCCAAGACCAGAGAGCTGTGTAAGGACATCAGGGATAAAATTGTAGACCTGCACAAGGCTGGGATGGGCTACAGGACAATAGGCAAGCAGCTTGGTGAGAAGGCAACAACTGTTGGCGAAATTATTAGAAAATAATTTCTCACAGTTGAAGTGTACCTATGATAAAAATGACAGACCTCTACATGCTTTGTACGTAGGAAAACATGCAAAATCGGCAGTGTTTCAAATACTTGTTCTCCCCACTGTATATACAGCTTACGGCCTATAGTCTACGCGGGCGACGTCAGCCTGTGCAACGTGAGACCTTCAGGGGAGCCAGAGGAGAGGTGGTGGAGAGGGAATTAGTACTATGGTATCCAGGTAACGCTCAAATTGGCAAATCAATGCTAAGCATGGTGAGAATTAAGGTTTGAGACATCCTAAAACGATACACAGATAATAATAACAGTGATTGTGCACTTAGAGCAACATAAGGGGGAATTTTGACATTCTTTCAAGGAGGAAATTACGTTCCGGTAAATTCAGAAGTCCCCCAAGCAAATGCAGGGGAACATCAAATCTGAAGGGAACTTATGGTGACAAAGAAGAGGCATCACTCCATCTGGGTTCCTGTTTGCGCCGCCTCTTTCCTCACACCAGGTCAGCTGTGTTTTTCCTAAACAAAACTGCCTCAGTGCTTCTATGAAACCAGTGCAACACCAACCAGCTGATAGACGTGGAGCCTGACAATGCAACGAGGCCAGGGAGCTTTACCGTGAGCGGTCCAATTCAGCATACAGAATGTGCCTTCGTAGGCCTGTCATTCAACACATGGTTAACACTGTACACAACCGAAGGAAACTGTAGCTAGTCGTACGAGAGATGCCTGAATTTCAAGCCATTTTGTTCTATAAAGAAAAAGGACAATCGCTGGTTGCACCTGCCCCATACACCTATGCAAAAGTCACAACTATTCAAAACAGGAAACACTGGGCAAGTACATCTCTATAGACCGTGTTCAGAGTCTCTGAAAGCACACAGCACTCCTTTCAAAAATATTAATGACACACTATGATGGAAAGTATTAGCAGAAGCTGGAAAGTATAGAAATGCATTGTGTCATGTGGTGAAAACACAGGGCCAGTATGTGTAGGCCGGCCAACGCTGCTCTCAGAGGAGGATGACGCAATGTAAAGGAGGGGAGAGGAAAGGGGGCACAAATATGTAGAATTTTAGGAGTCTCTCCCCTCCTCTCGGGTCCCAAAGCTAGCTAAGGCATCTGGAGCGTCTCGTGACCTAGCTGATTAAAAGCAGTTGTGGCCCTCTGTGAGATATGGCCAGTGGAATGTTGTGACTGGAAAAGCAGGCCCAGAATATAGCCTAGCACTCGCACGCGCGTAATAATATATATATTAGAGGTCGACCGATTAATCGGAATGGCCGATCAATTAGGGCCGATTTCAAGTTAACAATCGGAAATCGGTATTTCTGGACACCGATTTGGCCATTTTTTTTTTTTTTACACCTTTATTTATCCTTTATTTAACTAGGCAAGTCAGTTAAGAACACATTCTTATTTTCAATGACGGCCTAGGAACGGTGGGTTAACTGCCTTGTTCAGGGGCAGAATGACAGATTTTTACCTTGTCAGCTCGGGGATTCAATCTTGCAACCTTACAGTTAACTAGTCCAACGCTCTAACCACCTGATTACATTGCACTCCACGAGGAGACTGCCTGTTACGCGAATGCAGTAAGAAGCCAAGGTAAGTTGCTAGCTAGCATTAAACTTATCTTATAAAAAACAATCAATCATAATCACTAGTTAAACTAGTAATATCATCAACCATGTGTAGTTATCTAGCGTCTCCTGCGTTGCATATAATCGATGCGGTGCGTATTCGCGAAAAAGGACTGTCTTGCGCCAATGTGTCCCTAACCATAAACATCAATGCCTTTCTTAAAATCAATACACAAGTATATATTTTTAAACCTGCATATTTAGTTATTATTGCCTGCTAACCTGGCTCGTTGCGAACTCTGAAGACTATTTCTTCCTAACAAAGACAGCCAACTTCGCCAAACGGGGGATGATTTAACAAAAGCTCATTTGCGAAAAAAGCACAATCGTTGCACGACTGTACCTAACCATAAACATCAATGCCTTTCTTAAAATCAATACACAGAAGTATATATTTTTAAACCTACATATTTTGCTAAAATAAATCCAGGTTAGCAGGCTAGCAGAGAAATTGTGTCACTTCTCTTGCGTTCATTGCACGCAGAGTCAGTGTATATGCAACAGTTTGGACAGCCTAATTTGCCAGAATTTTACGTAATGACATAACATTGAAGGTTGTGCAATGTAACGGGAATATTTGGACTTATGGTTGCCACCCGTTAGATAAAATACGGAACGGTTCCGTATTTCACTGAAAGAATAGACGTCTTGTTTTCGAGATGATAGTTTCCGGATTCGACCATATTAATGACCTAAGGCTCATATTTCTGTGTGTTATTATGTTATAATTAAGTCTATGATTTGATATTTGATAGATCAGTCTGACTGAGCGATGGTAGGCACCAGCAGGCTCGTAAGCATTCATTCAAACAGCACTTTCCTGCGTTTTGCCAGCAGCTCGTCGCTGTGCTTCAAGCATTGTGCTGTTTATGACTTCAAGCCTATCAACTCCCGAGATTAGGCTGGTGTAACCGATGTGAAATGGCTAGCTTGTTAGCGGGGTGCGCACTAAGAGCGTTTCAAACGTCACTCGCTCTGAGACTTGGAGTGGTTGTTCCCCTTGCTCTGCAAGGGCCGCGGCTTTTGTGGAGCGATGGGTAACGCTGCTTCAAGGGTGGCTGTTGTCGATGTGTTCCTGGTTCGAGCCCAGGTAGGGGCGAGGAGAGGGACGGAAGCTATACTGTTACACTGGCAATACTAAAGTGCCTATATGAACATCCAATAGTCAAAGGTATATGAAATACAAATCATATAGGAGAGAAATTGTCCTATAATAACTACAACCTAAAACTTCTTACCTGGGAATATTGAAGACTCCTGTTAAAAGGAACCACCAGCTTTCATATGTTCTCATGTTCTGAGCAAGGAACTTAAACATTAGCTTTTTTACATGGCACATATTGCACTTTTACTTTCTTCTCCAACACTTTGTTTTTGCATTATTTAAACCAAATTGAACATGTTTCATTATTTATTTGAGGCTAAATTGATTTGATGTATTATAATAAGTTAAAATAAAGTGTTCATTCAGTATTGTTGTCATTATTATAAATAAATACATTTTATTTTTTTAAACGGCCGATTAAATCGGTATCGTTTTTTTTGGTCCTCCAATAATCGGTATCGGCGTTGAAAAATCATAAAATCGGTCGACCTCTAATATATACATACATACAGTGTGCCTACGCATGCGCTCATGCAAAATGTCATGCGGCCGTCATTGTAAGGCTTCCAGTGATCAATCAGATCAAGCACTACTGATGGATCTACCCACTGCGGCTCGGACATGGCTTTTACTGTCCCTGCTGCACCTGCAACCCAACTTGATCTTGCAGCCCTAACTGACCCCAATATCCTTAAACCCATTATCCCCAACTGACCACATTATCCTCATCCTATCTAAAGCCCAGTGCTTCATGCACCCTCATTCTATTTAGGTTGCGATACAGATAAGCCAGGAGTGTTCTACACTTAAATGCATTGTAATGTCCCAAGACCTGAAGACACACTGCCTTAAAAGAGTGGAGATGTCCCTTAAAACCTCCTCACAGACTAGCTGTGCTCACTGGTTCCAAACCTGTAATCCTCTAGCCTCCCAAAGATCACGCACCTCTCCAAACGGCTAGACTAACTGTAGCAGGGGGAGGTATTTACAGGCAGCACCCAGCGAGCAGAACCATCCACGTCCACTGAAGGTATAAATGGAAACCAGATTAGACATCGCAGACTACCGATGGAGCGTGATACAAGAGCCACTGCGGTGATCTTTACAGTTTCACAACAGGAGATGACTTGTACGCTCTTCATGTTTGTTTAGCGTTGTGTTTTACAGCTTAATGAAATAATGGCGGGATAAAGAAGAGAAACCGCAGCCGCCAATTACGCCGCAGGACGTCAAGAGTCTGATTCCTCCACCGCAGTACCAAAAGTTTGTTATAGGGCTTTGGAAAGTAGTGCATCGGCCGAGTTGTGTGACCCTAAAACATGAGATACTGCATTGCAGAGCGATTTTAACGAGCATAGCCACAATGAGAGGGAGAAATTTAGGTCAACAGATCACCTTGAGCACATGTGAAAAAGCAGACCTAGAACGTAACCAAAACTGCAAAAACAGCCTCAGCTCTCCCCTATATGTTTTTTTGAATCGGGTATCATAAATCAAGTGAGCTACACTGAACAAAAATATAAATGCAACAATTTCAAAGATTTCACTGAGTTACAGGTCATATAAATAGGATATGGATTTCACATGACAGGCCTACCCACTTGGGAGCCAGACCCAGCCAATCAGAATAAGTTTTCCCCCAACAAACGGGCTTTATTACAGACAGAAATACTCCTCCGCACCCGCAGGTAAAGAAGCCGGATGTGGACGTCCTGGGATGGGGTGGTCTGCAGTTGTGAGGCAAGTTGGACGTACTGCCAATTTCTCTCAAATGACGTTAGAGGCGACTTATGGTAGAGAAATTAACATTCAATTCTCTGGCAACAGCTCTGGTGGACATTCTGCAGTCAGCATGCCAACTGAACGCTCCCTCAAAACTGTGGCATTGTGTTGTGTGACAACTGCACATTTTAGTGGCCTTTTATTTTCCCCAACACAAGGTGCACCTGTGTAATCATGCTGTTTAATCAGCTTCTTGATATGCAACACCTGTCAAGTGGACATATTATCTTGGCAAAGGATAAAATGTTCACTAACAGGGATGTAAAACAAATTTGTGCACAACATTTTAGAGAAATGAACTTCTAATACGCTTGGAACATTTTTGGGATCTTATTTCAGCTCATGAGACCAACACTTTACATGGTGTGTTTATATTTTTGTTCAATATAATATAAAACAATTCAAGCAATGTTAACTGGCGCTTTCACAAATGGTTCTTTTTAACAGACCATGTGGCTACCTGCATGCTTCCTACAGCCATAGAGGGAGGAACTCGTGCATGCTTTTATGTGCACTGTATTACTTTCATATAGAAATGAATAAATATCTCTTCACTTATCTATACACCTCTAATGTTATGAGTAGTGACAAAACACACACACACGTGCACACACACACACGGAGGTCAGGGGATAACAGGGTGTCAGCAGGGTGGGGTCCTGCTCCAGTTCAGACTGCAAATATGAGCTGGGTTGTACTGGATGACAACAGCTGACGGGACTACGCCATCCATGTCAGTCTACCTCGAGTGACCCTCAGAGAGATGAGGACAAACAGCAAAGTACACACAGAAACAAAGCCCAGAAAGCACTTCAATGCAGAACAGGATCAAACGTACAAAGCACGCTCATTCAAAATATCAAACACTCAACACACAATGCAAACATGAAACACACACACACACACACACACACACAAGCAACATGCATACACAGAGTTATTTGGCAGATAGGTCAGAAACGGAATATCTGGGCTCCAAACTGAAGGCTGAGCCACAGCAGGTCCCCAGGCCCATAATGACCACACCCAGGCTCAGCTGGAAAGAATAAACCCTCCTCCTCTCTTCCTCCCTTTCCCTCTCGTCCCTCACTATTCCCCCTCTTTCTGCCTCTAGTATTTTATTCGCTAAACCCTGACTTGCCTCCTCTTGACTCTGTTTGCACTCTCTCCATCTCTCAAATCTCCTTCGCTCAGATCCCTGAACTCTTAGCTTCTTTCAACCCTTTCCCAACATAGCCCCTCTTTCCCCCGTGCTCTCCTGTCTTCCTCCCATCTCTCGTCCCGGAGCCGTGGCTGTCTGAGAGGGAGGGTCCGCAGCAGAGACAGTAAATACTCCACTGGTGAGCCATTATCTCTGGCATGCACACACTGGCCCTTTAAAAGCACAAATAATAGGACAAAAAATAAATAAAATCAGCAAGAGCACAGATGGATGTCATTTGGCTCAGACAGACACAGACAGACCGTAGGAACAGAATCAGATTCACAATAGCGAGGCTAATACATAAAAGACGCAAAAAAAATAAAAAAAATAAGAGGACTCTTAAAATGACCTTTCATTTCGATATTGTCCCATTGGTTTTGCTAGCAATCAATCACTTGATGAACCGTCCCATCGCAGTCAGAGGAGGATGTCTGTACCTGTATGCCAGGGTTCCCCAACTGGCGGCCATTCAGCACGCGGGTGATTTTATTTACGTTTTCTGAGCAAAATAATAAAAATGCTAATAAGTTGGATTAGGGATGTTTACGGTTAACCTTTAAAAAAATCGGTTAGTCGCCGGAAAAACACTGGACCAGTCATGCTTACCGGTCTATAGGTTCATTTGCATAATTTTTGCACAATTAAATTGCCGTGGTGTGTATTTTCCTTAGTCGTTATGTATCTTATTTATCTCAGGCACCCAGCATACAGTGCCTAGTTTGAGGAGTGGAATAGCCTGCTTTTGTAAGCCCAGTCATTGCGCAACAAATAACAATTCTAAATGTAATCGCTTGTTAAAAACTTGTGGCTACAATTTTTTTTTTTTTTAAAGGAGCCATTTTTATTTCTCAATCTCAACTCGTAAAGCGCTCCTTCCATTCGGATGCATAGACTATAGCCTGCCGATGGTTGACTATCAGCGCGTCACCCACCACTTTGCAATGTGAGCTTGAAACCTGAACGTTTCACTTCACCTCAAATAATGAGGCATGTCTTACCTTGCTTCAAAGTAGCCTAGCCAAAATCCATCCATAGAAACGTGGAGGTAATTATTTTATAAAGACTTCCTCATGCCATTAACCAGCATTTCTCTCCTGTTAATGGTTTTCATATCAACTTCCGTTCGTTGTCCAAAAGCCAAAGGCACAATCCTAGTCATATTAACAACCCATCATAGTAGTTGCTATTAGATACCCCCTCTTTTTTTTAAATAAAAATTGTACCCCCTTTTCATAGTATCCAATTGTTAGTAATTACTATCTTGTCTCATCGCTACAACTCCCGTACGGGCTCGGGAGAGACGAAGGTCGAAAGCCATGCGTCCTCCGAAACACAACCCAACCAAGCCACACTGCTTCTTAACACAGCGCGCATCCAACCCGGAAGCCAGCCGCACCAATGGTTAGCGCACACTGCGCCCGGCCTGCCACAGGAGTCGCTGGTGCGCGATGGGACAAGGATATCCCTACCGGCCAAACCCTCCCTAACCCGGACGACGCTAGGCCAATTGTGCGTCGCCCCACGGACCTCCCGGTCGCGGCCGGCTGCGACAGAGCCTGGGTGCGAACACAGAATCTCTGGTGGCACAGCTAGCGCTGCAGTGCCCTAGACCACTGCGCCACCCGGGAGGCCCAGATTCCCCCTCTTTCTAACAGAGATTTTAATCTCTGTCACATATGGAAACACTCGCATTAGGTACGCAGTTTAGAACGGTGTTTTCCGTGAATTGCATTTGGGCAAATTTTTGAAAACTACATTTAATTAGCTGCTTCATTACAGGAGTTCCATGTTTAATAACAGGCTATAGCCTTTTGACTAAGATGATAGGCTTGCCTTCCCGTCTTGGGATGACTCCCATTGTTAGGGCAGAAACATAAGCATCTCGTCATTATATACAGATCTCTGATAGTATTTTCTGTTGGTCACATCATTACTGTTTGGAAAAAATTTCATCGTTTGTTGACCAGTTAATGAGGGTTAGTTAGTCAGCAGCAAAATTGACCGAAATTCCCATCCCTACGTTGGATATAAAAGACTGTAAAAACAGCAAATCAGCGCCAAGTGATTTTAATTTTGGAAATCTGTTCCAAAGTATTCCCACACTTGGAGAGATATACAGTGTTTGTGATTGTATACAAAGGTAAGCAAGGTTTGAAATTATTACGTTTTAGTCAAATATTATATCTGTTTGGGCGATCAACTCTTGCGATCAATTTGCAGTTCCAGCCCCATGACCATCCACTCGAGAAAAAAACAAATTTCGGCCCGCAGCTGAATCTAGTTGAACATCCCTGCTGTAAGCCATCTGAATGTTAATAGGGGTGACGTCCTTCTGAACAAAGCATATAGACAGAGAACAGAGAGCATTATTCCCCTTGTTTGTCGCCGCTTCTCTTTACGCCGAGTCCAATAGCGCGCTCTGGCACAGAGCAGACAACCAATTAACACCTCCTTTACTGGGATGCCTCAAGGCTGTGAGGGGAAAACACAGGAAAATGTGCCCATCACCCCCCATTCCCCTCCCCTCTCTGGTTAGGCATGGAGCTAAAAGGGAGGACTTTGTGATGAAGGGCAAGCAAAGCATTATCATAAACTGTATAGAACATACTCTAATATATATACACACACTATTGCATAAGAAGATCTTGTTTATATCATTTACTGACAAACCAGACTAACAACTAACATGAGTGTGATTGGTGTGTTCTCTAGCAGCCCAGCACTGTTACCAAGGAGGAGAGGCAGTTGTTGTTCCCTTTTTCAAGACCCTCTCACATGACGCAACCACACACACACACTGCAGGTGATGTTCTGTGCAAGGGCAGAGCTCACATTCGGGAGCTCCGTTGTCACACACCCGGTTGTCATGGCTACCCTCCTACTCTCCCAGCACGCCTGTGATATTTACAACCAGCGCGCTCTCACCTCTGAGCGAGGTGGTGGGGGTTGGGCAAGGTGGAGGTCTCTACAGACTAACACAGTCGTAAAACACCACACACAAACCCCAAATATGTCCAACCCATTCCAAATAGCTCCTCCCAGTCCGCCTGCATTGCGCCAAAGAGAGCTGCATCTTTGAGGGAGGTTTTCGTCGCCCAGCAAGCATACCTCAGCAGCATCATCGGGCTACTTCTCATTCAGAGCCCGTGCTTCCCTCTGACACAGGCAGCGCCGCAGACATTTTCTTCACTCAGCATTATTCAGTGAGAGGACAAGACCAATGTGTAGGCTACAAACAAACACCGAGCATTATTCTACAGTTGAAGAAATACACAGCTCCAGGGATAGGCGAGACAGGGAATCTTAAGGAGATGTTATGGGGGACCTGAGCTTAGCTTGATGAGTTCATTACAGTACGCTGCTGTTGCTACTATTTCCACCACCATAAATCCCTCTCTCTCCATCTCAAGAGGGAATGGAGAGCGAGGGAACGTTGGAGTGGGGGGGGGGTGAATCAGCATTCTGTGCACCCTCCTTCCCTACACACAGATGCTGAGATGGATGGTTCCTATTATGACAAGCACGCAGAGATCCAGGGCAGTCAGACTGACAGTCAGTCAAATGCAAAGATACAGCAGTGTCTTGGGAGAGAGAATAGCATGTCATCCAGATGGTAGCATGATGAGATGAGTAATCTATTATGTTACGGTTGGGTAATAACTAGTGATGGGGGGGGGGCGTATAGTTACATTTTGACTCAAAGTATCGATTTGTAAAAAAAAAACACACTTCTTCATTTTTGCTAGTTACCGTTAGCTAGCACCAGTCTGCTGTACCTGCGCCAAAACTATGGATTTTTTTTTTTATCCTATAGCTTTTTTTATGGTGAGATCACGATAAAATATATATCTTTTTTTAAATTGCAGTATCACAAACTATATAAAATCGTGATAGTATCGTGGAGGTCCCTGGCAATGCCCAATGTAATTTCAGATAAAAGAAACCTGACTTAAAAATACGGCACAATAAAATAAATTGCAACAAATATTTTTTGTACAAAGCCGAGTGTTTCACAATGGAAGTTGTAGTGCTTATCAACTAGCACCTAAACAATTGCTAGCGGCAGCCTACGTGTAGGTAGCGTATAGGAAAAATACAGTACAGACTGACACATTAAAAGCAGGCAACTGTTAGTTTATCCTGGTATCCTTAATACTTCAAACACTGCATTGTCTTTAAATGTGGCGCGCTTAGATACAGAACAGTTAAAGGGCCTGCCATTCACAGAGATTAGAAATGGGTTTGGAGCTCAGGTGCCTTCTCTTTCAACCAGAATTATTTGTTTCATTGTGCTTTAAAAACACGCACGCACCTGTCTGGTAAACGCAAAGCTCAGCCGCACAGCAGGGGGTATCACAACAGTTATACGCTTGGATAAACTGCTTTTAATCATTCACACACACCGTGCAAACACTCAAAACAGGAGCTACTCTGTGGCGCGCGCACACATACTCGATTCAAACCTCTACCACTGACACAGCAAGTCAAAGCAGGCGACAGTCAGTGTCTGTTGGGTTTCCAAGCAGGTACTCATTCAGGATCTAGTTAACGAGGTTCTCAACAAATCAATAATTTCACAAATGATTATGTCCCATGTGCAAAAATGTGTTGTTGATGGAACATGGGCAATTTGCCTGGCCCAGGGCTGAAGAAGCCAGTGGCCATGTCTGAATACCCATACTAGCATACTACATAGTATGTACTCATCGTCACGTACCGTTTAGTAAGCAGTATGACACAGCCTGATAGTCGGCAATCACATTCGACCTAAACAGGAACCCACATAAGCCCATCTATCCGATTTAAAAATGACTAAAGATAGAAACAGATAATTTGGTTCCATCTCAACATATTTATTACCGAAACCAAGGTGCTGTAACATACAGTACCAGTCAAAAGTTTGGACACACCTACTCATTCAAGGGTTTTTCTTTATTTTTACTATATTCTACACTGTAGAATAATAGTGAAGACATCAAAACTATGAAATAACACATATGGAATAATGTAGTAACCAAAAAAGTGTTAAATTAAAATGAATTTTATATTTGAGGTTCTTCAAAGTAGCCACCATTTGCCTTGATGACAGCTCTGCACACTCTTGGTACTCTCTCAACCAGCTTCACCTGGAATGCTTTTCCAACAGTCGAAGGAGTTCCCACATATGCTGAGCACTTGTTGGCTGCTTTTCCTTCACTGTAGTAGCCATGCTGGTTAAGTGTGCCTTGAATTCTAAATAAATCACCAGTGTCACCAGCAAAGCACACCTACACCTCCTTCATGCTTCACAGTGGGAACCACACATCCGGAGATAATCCGTTGGAACCAAAAATCTCAAATTTGGACTAATCAGACCAAAGTACAGATTTCCACCGGTCTAAAGTCCATTGCTCGTGTTTGTTGGCCAAAGCAAGTCTCTTCTTATTGGTGTTCTTTAGTAGTGGTTTCTTTGCAGCAATTCGACAATGAAGGCCTGATTCATGCAGTCTCCTTGAACTCTGGGAATAATTTATTTGGGCTGCAATCTGAGGTACAGTTAACTCTAATGAACTTATCCTCTGCAGCAGAAGTAACTCTGGGTCTACTCCTGTGGCGGGCCTCATGAAAGCCAGTTTCAACATAGCGCTTGCACTTGAAAAAACATTCAAAGTTTTTGACATTTTCCATATTGACTGACCTTCATGTCTTAAAGTAATTGACTGTTTTTTCTCTTTGCTTATTTGAGCCGTTCCTGCCATAATATGGACTTGGTCTTTTACCAAATAGGGCTATCTTCTGTATACCACCCCTACCTTGTCACAACATAACTGATTGGCTCAAACGCATTAACTTCTCTAGGATAGGGGGCAGCATTTTCACGTTTGGATGAAAAGCATACCCAAATTCAACCACCAGCTACTCATCCCCAGAAGATAAGATATGCATATTATTACCCATAGATTTGGATAGAAAACACTCTGAAGTTTCTAAAACTGTTTGAATCATGTCTGTGAGTATAACAGAACTTATTTAGCAGGCGAAACCCCGAGGACAAACCATTCAGATTTGAGGTCACTCTTTTCAATGGGATTTCATTAGGAATCCACATTTCTAATTGACCTTCTTGCAGTTCCTACCGCTTCCACTGGATGTCAACAGTCTTTAGAAATTTGTTGAGCGTTTTCCCTTTGTGTAATGAAGAAGTACGGGCATCCAGAACGAGGGTAACTTGAAGTGTACTGTTAGATAGAGGCGCGTGACCAGAAAGCTAGCTACAGTTTGTTTTAATCCTGTATTGAACACAGATCATCCCGTTTTCAATTTGATCAATTATTTACGTAAAAAAATACCTAAAGTTGTATTACAAAAGTAGTTTGAAATGTTTTGGCAAAGTTTACAGGTAACTTTTGAGATATTTTGTAGTCACGTTGCACAACTGGTGGAACCGGTGTTTTTCTGGATCAAACGCGCCAGATAAAATTGACATTTTGGATATATATCGATGGAATTCATCGAACAAAAGGACCATTTGTGATGTTTATGGGACATATTGGAGTGCCAACAACAGAAGCTCGTCAAAGGTAAGGCATGAATTATATTTTTATTTCTGCGTTTTGTGTCGCGCCTGCAGGGTTGAAATATGCTTCTCTCTCTTTGTTTACTATGGTGCTATCCTCAGATAATAGCATCGTTTGCTTTCGCCGAGAAGCCTATTTGAAATCTGACATGTTGGCTGGATTCACAACAAGTTTAGCTTTAATTTGGTGTATTGCATGTGGGATTTCATGAAAGTTTGATTTTTATAGTAATTTATTTGAATTTGGCACTCTGCATTTTTACTGGCTTTTGGCCAAGTGGGACGTTAGCGTCCCACATATCCCAGAGAAGTTAACAAACTAAAGCACTGATCATTGGGAACAAGATCAGAATGACTGCTAAGTTTTGATCCATAAATAAATAAAATAAGTAGCCTAGCCTTAAACTAAAACAATCCATTTGCTCAAATCAAAAGGCCTGATTAGCATGACATCAATCACGCAGCCACTTTCCGAGTCCCTGGTGCCGACACATTCAGAAATCAAAAGATGGTTTAGTTTTTATTTGAAATGCTCTGATGAAGGTCCAGAGAACAAGAAACACATGAGAACACCCCCATAGAAATATACTTCTCTTTAAAGATGTAGCTTACGATGTAATACTCATGATAATTTATAGAACAAAAACTACTTAGCCTACATTTGAACACAAACGTAGAAGCGTCGCTATTTGACATCTTCCCAATTAAGTAGCCTAGTTTTGATGTTTGGCTACTTGAAAGAACTAGGGCCTATCACTCGCAGCCCACCTCATCCAGTGCACTGTGGGAAGTGTGCATCGAATTCTACTAGATGAAAAGCTGAGATGAGTATAACATCCTGGCATGACCACTTGATTTTCAAAAATGTACCTACTACAAAAATATAATATTTATGAATACTGATAATGGGGTCATGATCGATTGCATTGTTTCCTGCTATTCGTTGATTTCGGTAGCACATCCCCATACCTACTTGATCAGCTGTTGTCAAAGCCAAAATCAGTATGACAGCCGGGCATTTAAAGTATACCACATTTTCAAAACGTTGCAAACTATTAAACTCTGTTTTTCCCCCACATACTCAAACGGCCTACTATTTAGGGCGCAAGTATGGATATTCTGACACGGCAAGTGTCTGTTCAGTGTGTTGCGACCGATTTGGAACTTTTATGACTCCCCCCCTCCTCCCACCCTTGCACTCACTTCCCCTAAGCAGCATTCATATGCTAATTGAAGGGCGATTGTGCAGGCCAGCGGCCTGGAATTCCTCTCCACAAAGAGAGGGGAGAGAGGGCCAGGCCAGTTTAAAATCACAGGCTAGGCCCAGTGTCAGGGGCTGCACAGTCATAGAGCCTAATGTGGGCTCACCAACACAGAGTGGGAGGAGTCTCCCCCAACGTTGGTTGTTTGGAATGTTATCCTAGTTTGTCATGTTGACTAGAATCCCGGCTGGTCTGTTGTATTGCTTTCACGTTCCTTTGTTTTTAATTTCTCCCCATCTATTTGCACCGGAGGGCATCATCTTCCGCTACCTCCAGTGAGGGTGTGGTCCTGGGGGGGGGTGTAGGTAGCGTGAGGAATATCCTCCAGAGAGGTCCAGACAAAGACCCAGCCCATCGCACACACACCCCCTCATCCCTCGCTCTCACACACACACGAGACAGAGAGCAGGTGGGCCAATTCTGCTCCCCAGGGCCCCCCCAGATGCAACGGAAGCTAATTGGGCTGCTCACTGCTGGGCCCCACTATGAATTATTAATCCATCTCCTCTATCAGAGATCAGAGGTTTGACAGAGCAGGGCTGTGACAAGGTGCCCTGTGACACAGACACACACACACAATGCTGTTTAACCCTGCGCACTGTGTTAACTAAGGTGAAAGAAGGCATACACTTGCAGATGGACAACAAAGGCAAAATGTCTCTGTTGTATTTCAATGTGTTGTCGGCTGATGAAAAGAGTTGTCTCCGCTTGGAACTTGATCTCTGATGAGATATTCCAAGTTTTGGTTTTGCAGTGTGGTCTTGAATATTCAACAAAAGAAACAGGGCACCATACAAACATGGAGCAGCCTAATCCCCATCTAGCAGGAAGGGAGCAGAGCGAGGGCACAGAAAACCTGCATTAAAAAGAGGATGAAAGGAATCACTCTATTGAACCCCACTGTACACTGGAACGTTGTCTGGCCGTCCGGCAAAGAAAGAAAGAAAGAAAAGACAAGTTCAAAGCCGGAGTTTGTGACTAATCTTCTTTTAAGTGGCCAACATATTGAAATACCACACAGGGGATATTTGCCGTTTGTAACACACAGATCAACGTTATATTGTTACGTATTATTCCTTGGTCTTTGAAGGGACTAAGAGTGAGAGTTAGTGGAGTGATAAGATGGGGATGGAGCTTCTATCTGCTCCCTTCATGGCCAGGTGTCTGACTGAATATTTCATGAAGCCTTGGTGCAGCCGGTACACAAAGGCCGTTTTCAAAGGCCGTAGCCAGCAGCACCACATAGCAAACAGAGGGCTGTCAGTTCAGCGTGGGACGCAAACAACTTTCAGTGCGGCTAAAATTAAATTAGCGGACGGGGCGAGAGAGATCAACCCTGCTGTCACTCCACAGGGGAGCAGGCGCAAAAAAAAATATTTTTGGAACCATAAGTACAGTGTTGCTTTTACAGTGAGAATATTGAAGTAGCCTGCCACAGAAGGGTGCCCAATTGAACACGAGACAAATGTGCACACACAAGTCCACAGACAGCACTACAGTAAATAGCCTACAGCAGATCAAGCATACACCTGCACACACACACACACATTGCACAGAGAGCAAGTACATTGAACTGTAGTCTGCAGTGCGGCTCCAAAAATAAAAACAGATGTCACACATAAATACTGCACAACTCAATGTAACTTTAACTATGCAGCGCTACAAGCTACAGTACAGGGTAACGGTCCAGAGGTCACCATGCCACCGGTTTACTGGTTCCCATGCCACGCTGGAGTAGTGAATAGAGCTAGAAATATGCAAGGTGTCAGGGGTGCCTTTCATAGACACCGGTAGAGGAGAGGGGCCGAGGAGGGACAGGAGAGTGAAGCTGCAAGGAGAAAGGGGGTATAAACCATGCCACACTGCATCAAAGCTGCTTTCTCAATGAAGAAGTAACGTCTCTATGCCACGTTGTCAACTTCACAGAACATCTAAGGAAGGAACTAGCGGAGAGTTAGGACCGACCTGATTGCTCCAGGCGCAGTACAGGTCACAGAGAGCGCTCCAGTTGTTGTTCATCACGCAGTCCAGCACCTTGAGGTGAGCCATGATTTGCTGCGTGGGGGCACTTCCCCAGGGTTGCCTGTCAGTGTCAACTGTGTATCCCCCAACCCTGGCTGTTGCCAATCGTGCTCCGATGTCCTGGCACAGAAGGGGGTATGGACAGGGTGGACAACACGTTGTCAGGAGGCGGCAGAGGGGGTAGCATCCCTATGCCCACCTGTGCGTCCAGCGGGCATTCTGTCAGATGTGGGCATCCCCTTCAAAGCTTATTAACACCATCTTAATAATACATACATTAGTACTCTTCCGGACCAGTGAACACATAAATACACCACAAAAAAGATGGAATGCAGGAGATCCTCAGAGACTTTGGTGTCTGTTGCCGTGACAAAAGAGAGACATCAACGCTCCTTGGTTACGGTCCAATTCTAAGTTGATGGACAGGAGTTTCCATGATTACCTACGACTGACAGAATTGGGAGCTACACCTGCAGAGTCCTGGGAGGCAGATTCTCCCTCCCTCTCCCCTCTTGACAGTCTTCTCGGCAGGCTGTGCTGTGACTCTCGGTGCCGGTGTCTGCAGCCGTGCTAGGCAGTCGGAGGAGCTGTGATGGCTTGCACCGATCGGAAGGGGTGCTGCGTCAGAGGGGCACCAAACTGACTAGGACAGAAGGCACAAGTCCTCTACCTCCCCCCGCTGCTGACAGTCCTGAAACCAACTCTACTCCAGCAAGACAAGAACAGGTAAGAGTCACAGCAACTGCGCCCACTCACCTATACTGTCAAATGTAAAAGTCATTATGAAAGATGGTAGTCTTAAGAAGCTCCTAGCTGTGTCGTCTTGGCTGAGACGGAGAGGATTCTGCAGTGCATCTGCCTCCACAGAGGAGTCCTGAGTGACTCTGCAGTTTGCAGGCAATGCGGGTACTCTCACCGGCTCCCTTCCTTTATATATTTATTTACTAATTTTAGCATAAATCTATTTTCTTCACAGGAGGAATACTCCCTGGATGAGAGCAAGAGAAAGGAGTGACGCAGCCCCACCCTCAAAACAGACGGAGCACATCCAAAGTTGCTCGCCCGAGTAAAAAATAAACATCCAGTCAAACCCGGCTTTTCTTAACAGTCTCTTATCTCAGTATTAGAGGTCGGCCGATTATGATTTTTCAACGCCGATACCGATTATTGGAGGACCAAAAAAAACGATACCGATTAAAATCGGTGGATAATTATTATTATTTTTTTTACATTTATTTATAATAATGACAACAATACTGAATGAACACTTTATTTTAACTTAATATAATATATCAAATCAATTTAGCCTCAAATAAATAATGAAACATGTTCAATTTGGTTTAAATAATGCAAAAACAAAGTGTTGGAGAAGAGAGTAAAAGTGCAATATGTGCCATGTAAAAAGCTAATGTTTAAGTTCCTTGCTCAGAACATGAGAACATATGAAAGCTGGTGGTTCCTTTTAACATGAGTCTTCAATATTCCCAGGTAAGAAGTTTTAGGTTGAGGTTATTATAGGACTATTTCTCTCCTATATGATTTGTATTTCATATACCTTTGACTATTGGATGTTCTTATAGGCACTTTATTGCCAGTGTAACAGTATACATTTACATTTAAGTCATTTAGCAGACGCTCTTATCCAGAGCGACTTACAAATTGGTGCATTCACCTTATGATATCCAGTGGAACAGCCACTTTACAATAGTGCATCTAACTCTTTTAAGGGGGAGGGGGGGGGTTAGAAGGATTACTTTATCCTATCCTAGGTATTCCTTAGAGGTGGGGTTTCAGGTGTCTCCGGAAGGTGGTGATTGACTATAGCTTCCATCCCTCTCCTCGCTCCTACCTGGGCTCGAACCAGGAACACATCGACAAGAGCCACCCTCAAAGCAGCGTTACCCATCGCTCCACAAAAGCCGCGGCCCTTGCAGAGCAAGGGGAACAACCACTCCAAGTCTGAGCGAGTGGCGTTTAAAACGCTATTAGCACGCTCCTCGCTAACTAGCTAGCCATTTCACATCGGTTACACCAGCCTAATCTCGGGAGTTGATAGGCTTGAAGTCATAAACACTGCAATGCTTGAAGCATTGCGAAGAGCTGCTGGCAAACGCACGAAAGTGCTGTTTGAATGAATGCTTACAAGCCTGCTGCTGCCTACCACCGCTCAGTCAGACTGATCTATCAAATATCAAATCATAGACTTAATTATAACATAACAACACACAGAAATACGAGCCTTAGGTCATTAATATGGTCAAATAATAAATAAAAAGTGTATTATTTCAGTGAAATACGGAACCGTTCCGTATTTAACGGGTGGGCTGGCATCCATAAGTCTAAATATTCCTGTTACATTGCACAACCTTCAATGTTATGTCATAAATACGTAAAATTCTGGCAAATTAGTTCGCAACGAGCCAGGCGGCCCAAACTGTTGCATATACCCTGACTCTGTTGCACAGAACGCAAGAGATGTGACACAATTTCCCTAGTTAAAAGAAATTCATGTTAGCAGGCAATATTAACTAAATAGGCAGGTTTAAAAATATATACTTGTGTATTGATTTTAAGAAAGGCGTTGATGTTTGTGGTTAGGTACACATTGGTGCAACGACAGTGCTTTTTTCACGAATGCGCTTGTTAAATCACCCGTTTGGCAAAGTAGGCTATGATTCAATGATAAATGAACAGGCACCGATTCGATTATATGCAACGCAGGACAAGCTAGATAAACTAGTAATATCATCAACCATGTGTAGTTAACTAGTAATTATGTTAAGATTGATTGTTTTTTTATAAGATACATTTAATGCTAGCTAGCACCTTACCTTGGCTCCTTGCTGCACTCGCATAACAGGTAGTCAGCCTGCCACTCAGTGTCCTCGTGGAATGCAATGTAATCGGCCATGATCGGTGTCCAAAAATGCCGATTACCGATTGTTATGAAAACTTGAAATCGACCCTAATTAAAATCGGCCATTCCGATTAAATCGGTCGACCTCTACTCAGTGTCTCAAAAACAAAACCAATAAAACCCAAGAGACTGGATTAGCTAAAAGAATGAGAGCACTGGATTACTGAAGGGTGAATATGCAGAGTTGTGTGCTGCTGAAACCCTTGATGTTCTATCATATCCAGAGGGTTATTATTTTGCGACATTAACAGTTTCATCACTGAAACCTGTGATGCTTACATCAGAACCCAAATTACCGAGGCCATGACCAATTACCAGCCTAACAGTGCCAGACAATGAGATTGAGTAGAGGGCTACAGGGCCTTCATGCATTTTTTATACTACCTTACTACACACATAAAAACACACGCACGCACACAATAAATTAGAGAACCACAGGATGTCAGCTTGCCACTGCCTGAAGGGAAAAGCTCAACAATCCAATAGCCTGTGTGCATAGGGATAGCTAAAACCAACACACACTGTAACACTGCCAACCCATACCTCTAGCCCCATTGGTGCAGACTTTAGACCTATGTGAAAGAAAGAATGCTCAGGAGTGTATCTAGCATGTTAAGGCTAGAATCAGCTTATGAAACCCTAACCCATCTTTCTATTGTTAGTTATTGTGATAACTCCGTGTGGAATGGATCTAGGTGACAGAGGAATAGGTTTGGGGGATCAACATATATCCGAGGTGTCTGACAGTGTAGGCAGCAGTACGTTCAGGGGACCACTGTGGGTCAAAAGGCTACAAAACACACTGGTGTCAGGCAGGTCACTCTGGCCACACTCACCATGTCTAGACTGGATGACCCCCTCGGGGCCCCATCCACGGCATCGCATCAACAAAGTGGGAGGATTCATAGCCATTGGCCTCTGTAACCACCGCACTCTCTCCCAGGTACATAATCACAACCCATGCCTGACTTCGGAAATGACTGCTCTGCTCCCTATGAGCATAACCCTTCAAAATAGCCAATAGGCTAACTGGAAAAATCTAAAAGGTGGTGTGACCAATGAAAAGCTGCCGTTTCGTCAATGTAGCTGATGCAAAAGATCAAAGACGACAAAGGCTGTGGAAGGCATGATGGGGACTAAGCTAATCCAGACAAATCTGTCAATCTCATACATGCAGTAAGGCATAATGTGTCCAAAACATCTGGAAAGAGGAGAGATGAAAAGGGCAAACAACAACAAAGAATTTGGAAAATACCACGTGTGAGCCTCTGCCTATAAATAGCAGCTCAACAACATGCTGTCGTAACGTCCTGCTGAAACGTGGCTGTGCACTCCCCCCCCCCCCATCCCATCCCATCCTCCCACTACCAGGAATAGGCTGGTCCGGAGCACATCACCCCATTCCCTACCAATATAATCCAATCAATCCTGAGTTATGGATTGTGTGGTGCAGACGTGCAGATCCATCGCTCGTCCCCACACACACAAAATCAATGCCCAACGCACACGCCCTGCTGCTCTGAACAACACACAGCGCATGCATGTGCCATGGAGGGACAGAGACATGGTATTGTATCACAGTCTAAGCTACACCTACTCCAAAAAGCTTAATCTAGGTGAACTGAACTGTGAACCGACATACAGTGGGGGCTTTGGTGTCAGGTCAACTACAGGTCTCGGTTTCTAAGAATTCCTAATACATTGGCCAAAGGATATCGTACAAAAACACCAAACATCGTCCTCCGACATTAGGATAAGAACAAAATTTTCTCTACCGTTCCCTCATTCTGCCGTTCATTCATGAAATCATTCATTCATCAGGGTGCCCTTGCTCATTTCCAGTACTGACGCCGACAGGAAATAATGTGGTTTCCTGCCAAGAACCTCAAAGCCCTTACTAACACCAGAGCTCAAGATATGACCCCGATAACAACCTTACGTAAGCTCTCATTGAAAAACACAGGAAAAGAAGTGAAAGTGCTTTTGGAGGTAGATTTGCAAGTCAGGAGAAAAGCTTGTATGCAGGAAATTACTGGTAGGGAAACGAAAAGGACGGGCAACTTCTCCCCATTAGATTTGTGGTCTGAGATCTACGCACATCAAAGGCTTAGATGCCACTGCCAATAATTGAGAGTAATATGTCTTTATGGGAATCAGTTTGGTATAATAACTGCATGTAGCCTATCAGCTGAAGAGTAGCTGGAAGATGACGCAGTTGTACATCAAAGAAACCATATTTCCAAGGCAATTTCTGTTATGGAGGGACATAACAGTGTTAGTCAGCGGCCGTCAAAAGGCATTGAAAGAGACTAAACTTTTAGCATCTGTGTCGTGAAGGAGTGAGACAGAGAGAAAGAGAGGGGGGGGTGACAGGATGGCTGATCAGGCTCATAGCAGGAGTTGGCAGCCGGTCACTATTTGGCATGACAATGCCCGTCCCTCTATACGCACATTCATCCATCCGCACCGACAGTGTTTATCTTTGACTTGATGAATAAAAACTAGAGGGAAACAAATGAAAAAAGGAGAAACGGAGAGAGGACGACCGCAATGAAAGGTGGGCGAAGTTGCGTTCTTGTACTTCATACTACTACATATCAGCCTCAGTGTGGCGTGTCTTGAGAGACAGAAAGACAGAGGCAGCATAGACGCCTTGGGCATATGTAATGGACACCACCTCGGCTTCAGTGAGCATTAGGCTGGTGCTGCAGTGTCTGTCTGCCTGTCTTTCCCCTCCTCCACTTCTTTCTACACCGTCCCTTTATCTTCCAGAAGGACGGGGGCATCCAGGCAGAAGAAGCTGTGACAGTGAGCCAGTTGGAGTAAAGAGAAGAAAAAAAAGAGAGGGAAAGAGAGAGAAAGAAAAGGGCTGGTGTGTTTTCCACCAGCTAATCTCTCTTCTTCCTGACCCCCTCCCCTCTTCATCCATCCGTCCCTCTCTCCAGTGCCATAATGGCATTCAGCTCATAGCCAGTTAGAGAGAGAGATAACATCCAACAGGGCCAAGCCGTGAGGGGACTTCATCCCTCGACCAGAAGAAAAGATGGGTCATGGTCAATGTGTGGTAGGTAACGGCCACACATACAGTACCAGTCAAAAGTTGGCACACCTACTCATTCAAGGGTTTTTTCCCTTTATTTTTACTATTTCCTATATTGTTTAATAATAGTGAAGAAATCAGAACTATGAAATAATTTTTTTTTAAGTATTAAAATCAAAATATTTTTTATATTTGAGATTCTTCAAAGCAGCCACCCTTTGCCTCAATGAAAGCATTGCACACTCTTGGCATTCTCTCAACCAGCTTTATGAGGTAGTCACCTGGAATGCATTTCAATTAACAGGTGTGCCTTCTTTCCTTGTGTTGTGACAATTTAGGGGTGGTACACAGAAGATAGGGCTATTTGGTAAAAGTGCAAGTCTATATTATGGCAAGACCAGCTCAAATAAGCAAAGAGAAACGAAAGTCCATCATTACTTTAAAGACATGAAGGTCAGTCAATACAGAAAATTTCAAGAACTTTGAAAGTACCTTCAAGAGCAGTTGCAAAAACAATCAAGTGCCATGATGAAACTGGCTCTCATGAGGACCGCCACAGGAGTGGAAGAGCAGAGTTACCTCTGCTACAGATGATAAGTTCATTAGAGTTACCAGCCACAAATTGTAGCCCAAATAAATGTTTCACAGAGTTCAACATCAACTGTTCAGAGGAGACTGCGTGAAATCAGGCCTTCGTGGTCAAATTGCTGCAAAGAAACCACTACTAAAGGACACCAATAATAAGAAGAGACACGAGCAATGGACATTAGACCGTTGGAAATCCGTACTTCGGTCTGATGAGTCCAAATTAGATTTTTTTGGTTCCAACTGCCGTGTCTTTGTGACAGATGATCTCCGCATGTGTATTTCCGTCGGATGATCTCCGCATGTGTATTTCCCAAGTGAAGCATGGAGGAGGTGGTGTGATGGTGCTTTGCTGGTGACACTGTCGGTTATTTATTTAGAATTCAAGGCACACTTAACTAGCATGGCTACCACAGCATTCTGCAGCGATACGCCATCCCATCTGGTTTGCGCTTAGTGGGACTATCATTTGTTTTTCAACAGGACAATGACCCAGCACACCCCCAGGCTGTGCAAGGGCTATTTGACCAAGGAGAGTGATGAGTGCTGCATCAGATGACCTGGCCTCCACAATCACCCGACATCAACCCAAATGAGATGGTTTGGGAAGAGTTTGACCGCAGAGTGAAGGAAAATCAGCCAACAAGTGCTCAGCATATGTGGGAACACCTTCGACTGTTGGAAAAGCCTTCCAGGTGAAGCTGGTGGAGAGACTGCCGAGAGTGTGCAAAGCTGTCATCAAGGCAAAGGGTGGCTACTTTGAAGACTCTCAAATATAAAATATATTTTGATTTGTATAACACTTTTTTGGTTACTACATTATTGCATGTGTTATTTCGTAGTAGAAGACATCAAAACTATGTAGAAAATAGTAAAAAATAAAGAAAAACCATGGAATGAGTAGGTGTGTCCAAATGACACACACCACTGCAAAGTAGCTATGAATAGGTGACCTTCAGTCCAACGAGGTCACACATGTCAGAGCTTCCCATTGTCTCTTCCAGGGGAAAACAGGGGCAATTGATGGCAGGCTTGATCCAGATAGGGAATGCCCAAAAACACATTGGACACACACTCACAGTCGTGACAATAACAGGCTGAGGGCCAATCAGGGAAAGCCCTTAGAAAGGACACTCCTGGTAAATCCCCCAAGACAGGGTGTGTGTGTTTCTTATACAGGGGGCATAATGATCTTTCCCTGGGTGGAGTTCAGGTCAGGGGCTTGTGTTGAGGACTTGTTTATATGAAGAAACCTTGAGGAAAGTGCATTTAGAGGGCATTGAGCTGCAGACGAGGGAGAAGCAGAGCAAATTCGTTTTTTCAAATCTTCACATATCCAGCTCATTTGTATTTCTAACTTAAGCATTGATAAAAGACAAAACGAAAGGAAATATTTACTAAGGATGAGATTAAATCTCAACCCCTCCCCCCAAAAAATGGGACGAAAACAACTTCAGCGCATCGTTACGCCTTTTATGATCTCACTGTAATAGAGACTGGGACTCCATGAAAATGTGTCTTCTTTTGACACGAGAACTGTGGTGTTGGGATAGACTGTGGGAAAGTCTTTCACTTCGAGTTTCCACCCAAACCGGACAGCATTCGCATGGACACTACAGTCCACATTGAGTGCACTGACCCCAGAACATCAAACTCACTGTTAAAAATAGCGCTTTCTGGAAACTCGCATTCTGGCTTCAAGCAGAATGTCAGGGAAGGAATAGGGCAGGAAATAATGTTTTTTTTAACTTCCACCCCCAGTGGTTAAATATAGCGTCACAGAAAACATGTCGGAATAGAGGGCGAGTGAAAGACAAGCGCATCGGGGATAAAAGAGCAGGATTTATGGGGGAGGGAGAGGATACGTCTAGTGGAAAGAGGAGTGCATCAACAGCACTCAAAACACGGCTACTCCTCCCTCCCTGAGCAGGGGACGGATCAATACATGTCGGAAAGAGGAAACACAGATAGCCATCGGAGGGTGGGTACAATGACAACCGGCACTGAACTAGTGCAGGAATGCACACCCCTGCATCAACACGAACACGATGAAATGGTTTGAACCATCATAGTCAGAGGTAGTTGGTTAGCGAGCGACAGCGACAGACCTTCCTCACTAACATCCTTTTATAACGGATCAATACGTCACAAATTCTGAGCAAACAGCTCAACAGCCATAGTATTATAAAATGAAAGGGTAGGCAACAGGACCAGAGGTCCTTCTAAATGTGGATTGAGCATCATGTTTGGGTTAGTTGAGAGTGGTAAGAGGGGATCACCCAGGATGAACCCCAGAGCCAGACACTCACGAGGAGAGAGGCCTCAGCTGGTCATGCTGGACCCAGCCCTGAATACAGGGGGGGGGGGGGGGGGGGGGGGTTGAGGAGTGGGGTGTGTATGTGGAGTGTTTTTCTCCTAATGACTGTGAGCAGCTGTGCCTAAATTACCCCTGCGTGGCTACCGTCACTTTCCTCACAGCCAGGGAGAGGCGAAGACAGGCCTTGAAATCTCCCTCATTAAGGAGATGGGAGTGAATGGGACAGAGGCAGCTCCACTACAACCCCCCCAGCCTCTGTCCTGCCCTGGTTGCCTGGGGCCTGAACTCTCATTAGACCCGAGGGAATGGGATTTCATAAGCAGTGGCGCTTGGGTAAGAGACAAGGGATGGAAGTGTGTGTGTCTGCGTGTGTGTTAGCAGGTACAGAGTAGCACCTGCCCAGTTCCCACATGCCAGGCCGCAGGTGCTGATGATTGCTCACAAAAGGGGGCTTCAGGCATAAAGAGCACAGCGCTGACACGTGGCTACATCTTTGCATTTCCATCTACCTCCATGTTTGAAAGGAGAAATTGTGAAATAAGAGGGGCATTTGTTCTTCAGGATCCTACATCAACCTCTGGAGGACCTCCCCTTTGACCAATGTCATTTTTCAAATAGTGGACTGGGACATAGGCCTTTGTGCAGAGCGGTCCTGCATTGTCATCTTTGGGGTCTTTAAACAGTGGTGTAAAGTACTTAAGGAAAAATACTTTAAAGTACTATTAGTTTTTATTGGGTATTTATAACTTTCTCTTCACTACATTCCTAAAGAAAATATTGTACTTTTTACTCCATACATTTTCCTGAGAAACCCAAAGTACTCGTTACATTTTGAATGCGTAGCAGGACAGGGAAACTGTGAAATTGATGCAATTATCAAGAGACCACATGGTCATCCCTACAGTCTGGCTGACTCACTAAACAGAAATGCATCTTTTGTAAATAATGTCTGAGTGTTTGAGCGTGCCCCTGCCTATCCGTACATTTTAAAAACAAGAAAATGGTGCCGTCTGCTTTGCTTAACATAAGGAATTTGAAATGATTTATAATTTTACTTTTGATACTTAAGTATCAAAAGTACATGTAATTGCTAAAATATACTTAAGTATATTTAAAACCAAATACTCTTACAAATAAAACTTTCTATTAGGATATCTATACTTTTACTCAAGTATGACAATTGGGTACTTTTCCCACCACTGTCTTTAAGAGCCCTCAGCTGCAATTGTGGACATTTATCATCCAAAAACAAAGTTTGAGACAGGCAATTCCATGGTAAATGGAATGACACGGAGACTCAAATGTTTTCACTTTCAAAATGTATACCAAACAAAACCTATGTATATCAATGTTTAACAAACAATATAACTATGCACAATGACTACTTTTAACAATTTCCACTGCTCATTTTACAAAAACACATTTACAGTAAGAACTGTGCAGATACAAAGTTTGGTAACATAATAAAACTGTGAGAGGTTTAACCGCAATTATGTTAGCAAACTTTGCATCTGCATAGTTTTCCAGTAATTGTGTTTTTTTTTAACGGTGTAAACTGTTCAAAGTAGCCATTTTGCATAGTTGTATGGTTTATTAAACTTAGAAATCCATGGTGTGTTTGGCATACATGTTAAAGTGAAAAATTTGAGCCTCCGCATAATTCCGTTACCATAGAATCACCCAGCGTTAAAGGCACAGACAAGTGAAACAGCGACGAAATAGTGAAGAAGTAGGACTGTGAGTATATGTTTGCTTGCAGTAGTAAGTACCGAGAAAGAGAAGGAAAGAGAGAAATAAGAGGGGACATTGTACTAAAACATGATAGATGCATAATTTATGTGTCTGCTGAAGGATTCAGAATCACCTGCTGTGAAACGGTGGTTATAGTTTAACTTGGTGAAGAGGAAATCTTTAGGTGGCTTGAGAGGTACTAGACTGGAACAACTGCTGGGAGTAAAACCAAACCACAAGGCTACTTCACAGATCCATGCCTGGCTATAAAAGTCATAGCCTTCCAGAATATGGAACCAAGTATGCTGTAGTTTTCTTTAGGTGTTATTCCCCCTCCATGCATGCTTCCTAATGTATTATAGGGCTTTACTGTCTGCTTCGAGCTTCGATATCTGCACCGCTTCGAACTTGAGAATAGCTTACCTCAGACAACTTCCAAACGCCAACGATCACACCTGCACACCTCACTCCCCCTTTCCATGGCGCCCCTCCCTTCCAACACTCCCCTGCCATCTACCCCTTGCCTGCCCTGCTCCCAAAGATTTGACATCCATACAGTACACACTCCTGCACTGGGTAAGAGGATTACGCAGTAGTGGTTTTGCCATTTCACATGACGGGTTAATCCAAAACATGCTGCTGCTATACTGTTATGACATGCAGCCAGCCTCTGATGACGATGATGTAACTGTGAATTCCACTGTGCGTGTGGGTGCTTGGGATGAGGTTAGAGATGTGTTCTAGAATGTGGCATTTATCTGAGCATGGTATAGGGCTGGCCAGAAAATGGACAGTAAGATTAGATCAGCAAATGGAAATTCTATTTGGACGCAGTAAGCACTCGGAAAGTGGTTATAAAAAAGAGAAGCGAACTCTGTCACCTTACACGCCGGCAGATGTGAATGCCGTCGCATTGCTCTGCAACACTTCAGTCACTCAGCGGGAGTTTGTACATAGAAACTTTGCACCGGGATTCACAGCAGGTCAAAAAGGTCATGGGTTTATGAAAGTGAGGATCATTATCACACAGCAGCGTCGCGTAGTGTCTTTTTAATAGCATTCAGCAAGTGTTGGTGACGGTCAGCATCAAGTGTACCTATTGGCCTGAAATAACAGATGGCGTGAGCCAACACACACACCACCTTGTATTCCAGACATAGGCCTATTGATGTATAGGTAACTGCCAAAATAATGGAAACACTTGAGTAAATGAGGCATACAAAGTATTTTGAAAGCAGGCCCTTCCACACAGGTGTGGTTCCTGAGTTAATTAAGCAATCCCATCACGCTCATGTATAAAAATGATAGGCAGAACATTACTTTGGCTACCATGGCTATGCCCCCATCCACACAGGGCAAGAGTGGTCACTGAATGGTCTGATGAGAATGAAAATGAGGTAAACCATATTCCATTGCCGTCTAAGTCGCCAGATCTCAACCAAATTGAACACTTATGGGAGACTCTGGAGCAGTGCCTGAGACAGTGTTTTCCACCACCATCAACAAAACACCAATGGAATTTCTTATGGAAGAATGAGTTCCAGATACTTGCAGAATCTATGCCAAGGTGCATTGAAGCTGTTCTGGCTCGTGGTGGCCCAACACCCTATTAAAAAAAGACACTTTATGGTGGTGTTTGCGTTATTTTGGCAGTTACCTGTACATCGCTAACAACAAGCATGGCATCAAGTCCTCCATGCATCACAATACAATTTTGTGGGTTACAAAACAATGAAAGCATTACAAGTCTGACCTATTTTAGTCAGTGGGTCTGAGGTAAATGCTATAGTCTCAAATGTGTTGCTGTTCCAACAGGTGGTGTGCATTGTGCTTGTTTCCGGCATAACTGTCAATCACTAGTGAGCGTGAACCAACTACAAAACACTGTGTAGCAAGTGCAACACAGTGCCAGAGTTGATAAAAAGGATCACACTGAAATTATGCCATCAAGAGTACAGCATCTCCCTTGAATTGGTTCAGGAACTATAATCAAAAGGCTTGTTGATTGACGCCCCAGTGATAGACAGCTGTTATCTCTTGACTACATTGGTGATTAAAATGCATTCCTAGGATTTGTATCTATGCAAATTTTACAAACTCAATATTACACACATATCCACACCATTTTACAGCTGTCGGGCGGCAATCTGGAGTCTGGACAAATGAAAAGCCATTGTTTTCTGGTCGGTGGGCAAGACGCGCCACTGTCATAATTAGAAACAAGCACTTGTCCGATGTGCGATTGCACCGCAAGCTTACGGGGACTGTCACATTCTCAGCCTTACCACACCTAAAATGTGGGAAAAGTCTTACCTCACAACTTCGAGATACGTCTCTGTGTTTATTCTCTTCATCGTCTTGCGGTGAATCAGTCCAACGTGTCGCCATTATTTCATTTCAAACCACCAAGGCAAAAGTCCTTTGGAGCCCACATTGAGAAAGGGGGAGAGATCCAAAACCAAGTGATAGGCTACTCCGTTCAGCCACAGTGGAAGCAGAAAGGGTTCTAGTCCACACCACAGTCCACACCACAGTCCTCCCTCTTCATTTTCGTTGATTGTAAAACTCTACATGGAATAAACACAGTAGAAAGTTAAAAGATGAAGAAATGAATACATGCACCCTATCCGAGACTCACAAGCACCTCCCCAGTAGGCCATTTGAATGACTGGGTCTTGTGCTTCTTGGTCTCAGTAAAAAAACATTTTTTTTAAGTTTATTAGGCTACATTCACATAAATGTTTACACACTGGTGGGATACCCATGGGCCTTCAAATATACTCTGTCACATTGTAAACTTTAGTTCATACAATTTCGTTTATGGAAGCAGGCTATTATGCAACTTAAGACCAACACAATAACACATTCAATATAGTCCATCTCTAAACAAATGTAATTGCTCTTGTATTCCACATTCAGTTGCACATCAGTCCAGGATCCAATCTTGTTGAGAGCACTTCGGCAGGAGATGGCTACTTCTACTGTACTACACTACTATTGCTTGTAAACAATGAACTGTGATTATCATATTCCTGCATGGTCCGATCTCAGTTGCCATCAGATGCAATGAAGTGCGTTGTTGTCATTGTCGCATGATTGTGTTATCCACTTGTTTGACCTAAATCGAGATACTGACAACAGTCGACAGCTGGGTTGCTAATTTATTTTATTACTTTGTTGCAATGCTTGCTTGACCGATGTCCAATGCCAAATGGTCAGGTGTAGATATGCATAATAACATTTATATTAATCCAAATACTATTCTGTTTAGAGACACGACTGGATTGCATACACACAGTAACCTAAGATTGACGCACGAGTTCTGGATAGGTTGCCAATGAAAGCACGAGCAAATATCAGCCATCATGCGCCCAAAGCCACACAACGAACTAACACAGAGAACGTTCAATGGAACTATGGTTTATAGTTGTCGCAAAATAGCCACATAATTCGGTCCAGTTCTAAATTAAAACGCTTTCGGCGAGTGTGTTTACAAAAACAACATTGTATCACAACACAAGTTTGTATCAAACAAACAACTGAAGCTGTCCGTAGGACAGTACATCTGCATGAGCAACCTACCTGTTACAAATTCATGGAAAACTCCGTAACACAAAATGATACATTGTCCTTGCTTTAGAAGAAGAGAAATTGCTGTTGTTCATAGAAGTAATTCAAAAGCACTAAGCAATGTGCCAAATGCAAGTGTGTTTTCGCTGACTACCATTACCAAAGACTACAACAAGCGGGCTATTTTCGTTTGAGTAGTTACCACTGGATAGCTAGTGCTAGCTACCTGTTAGGAAAATCAGGCTAAAAAACAAGGTAAACGCCCATTACAATAGATTTACTATTTTGACCACGCGAGAAATTTCACGGCGTTGTTCTTAATTAAAATTCATAAAATCCGAGAGGGTTCTTCATCCACATTTCACAACAGAATTGAAACAAAAAGTAATTCGTCGTATTCCTTTTTGGTCCCTGATGGCAGCGCGCAACAGACTAGGTTGCAGGATGGACGAATCTCCGATTTTCTAGAAACACCGCCCCTCTGTTCACTCGCGGGTCTATTATCCAATCACATTCAACGTTTAAAATCGTGTTTTTAAACCCAGCCAACTGGACAGGTTCTTACATAAGATGCACAGCAATATTAGTGGTCACTTCAGTAACACATCACTAAACGTTTGATCAGGGCGATTTTTTTTAATACACAAGTCAACCAAGTGGCTTTTTACAGGATCATTGATGCAAGGGCTTTGACCTATAGGCCTAATTGAACAATCCAAATGTAATTTGGTGAGCTGTGGAAGCCCGCTAAAAACGTTGGGGTGTGTGTATGTGTGTGCGCGTGCGTGCGTGAGTGAGAGAGAGAGTACGTGACACTATGTCTTGCCAGCTTCACAAAACCCAATTGAATTAACCTGGAGGATGCCAAAACTTTGTATTCTGCGCTTTCATTCGAGTCTGGTACTACTACTATCCATAATGAGTCAAAGTGCAGAGCAGAGCACAGTCAACTCTTGTCAGAATAGAGTGTCAGCTGAATGGAGGGCCTTGGCGTGATGAGCATAGCTGAGCTGGAATTTCTGTTCGCCTCTGGCTCTTTGACAAATAGCTTCCTGCATAGTCTGTTAAGAAAAATACAATACATCTTATCTAGAGAACCTCCTTCCCTGTTCATATTATGCTAAGCTATCAGAACCTTTTTGTATAGGCCTATTTCCACGTCTCAGCGTATTTCCTTGGCATGTCATAGATAATATTAGCTCTTTGAGCAAGATCCATACATTTTTTTCTATACTCAGCTATTCTAAATATTCCAGTAGGATGTGAGATACCAAAAAATGCAGTGCTAGATGTTTTTCAACAGAAGTCATGTACGTAGGATCCCGTAGTAGGGGCCACATTCACACATTTCCCCCTCCTTCAGTTCTTGAATGGTTCCAACGTGTTCCTTGAGTTGTAATATGCCACTTACCATTCACTGGCTGGATCCCTAACTGTATTATTGTGACATGTAGGGCATGGCGGACACATGGGACTCCATAATGCATGAAAAAGGCTCCACAGCTGATCCAGACAAAGACAAAGGGGGACAATGTTCTGTTTGCAGTCCACTCCAACAGAACAATAGAGGTGGGACAATAGGAGGACTCTTTTGACCCATTATGTGTTGAGGGCTCCCTAGCTTCAGAGAGAATCCATTGTTTAAAGAGCCGCTGGATCCTCAACCAGACAGTGCAGGCTTGAGCTTTATTTTTTGAGGGGTTGGCATACTATGGTAGCAAAAACATATTAGTTTGTATGCTGTTTATTAATACACAATATGTATGGGACATTCATGATAGGTTTAGCAGTGTGAAATAGTATCACAGAGTTATACTGTGGGCATACTGTAGCAGCTTTAATTACTGCAGCCAAGTTGATTTCGAGCAACATTTTGTAGACTGAGAAATTGCTATGACTACTGAAGAAACACTGGTGCCTTTCCCTCACAAACAACAAATGGCATTCATTTTCTCAATTTGTTAAATGGAATGACATTTGACTGATATAAAATGTTGAGTTACAATGCAGAAATAAAACTGAAGCGCTGAATTTACCGTCTCACAAAGTAAAAACAAACAGTGATGTTTTCTAGAGCACACTTCCAAAGAACACTTAGCATTACCTCAGTTAGCATAGCTTCATGGCTTCCTATTATCCTGTTATAGGTCGAAACAGAATCAGGTGCTGAAGTAGGGCTTGTATATAACCCTAGTTTCTACCCAAAGAAGATGAGGAGGTACATGATTTTATTTTATTTAACCTTTATTTAACTATACAAGTCAGTTAAGAACAAATTCTTATTTACAATGACGGCCTACACCGGCCAGACCCGGACGACACTGGGCCAATTGTGCGCCGCCCTATGGGACTCCCAATCACGGCCGGTTGTGATACAGCCTGGATTCAAATCAGGGTGTCTGTAATGACGCCTCTAGGACTGAAATGCAGTGCCTTAGATTGCTGCGCCACTCGGGAGCCTGATACATATAGTCTTGAAATGAATATCTCCTGCGTTTAGACCAATAAAAACAGTATTAGCCCATGAAGCTTACAATTCTGCCTTATCCCACACATTGCATTATGTGTGGTGGCTAAATACTGTTTTATTGAGTTCGTTCATCAATGAAAAATAAAAGGCTTTAGGTAGGTCACTGCTACAAGCATTGGAAGAGCCGATTGTAACGGCTTTCGTCGGTGGAAGGAGAGGACCAAAGCGCAGCGTGGTTAGTGTTCATCTTAATTTAATAATAATCAAAAAACAGAACACTTCAAATACAAAACAACAAAAGTGAAAACCGAAACAGTTCTATCTGGTGCAGACACACAAAGACTGAAAACAAACACCCACAAAACACAATAGAACACAGGCTACCTAAATATGGTTCCCAATCAGAGACAATGACTAACACCTGCCTCTGATTGAGAACCATATCAGGCCAAACGAGAAACCCCACATAGAAACAGAAAACATAGATAATACCCACCCAACTCACGCCCTGACCACACTAAAACAAAGAAAATATAAAAGAACTATGGTCAGAACGTGACACCGATGTTACGGTTGAACAAGTAGAGTTGGAACTGACCCACTGGGCACCAATTGGTTGAATCAACCTTGTTTCCACGTCCTTTCAACAAAACAATCCAATGTGATGATGTTGAATCAACGTGGAAAACTGATTGGATTTGCCTCAAGTCATCAACATCAAGGAATTTCAGGATTTTTTAAACCTAACTTTTACCCTAAATCCAAAGAATTCAATGGATTTTACCCTTTCAATTAACATTAGTTGACAAATAGATCAAACGTAAATAAAAACTAGACATTGAAATGACGTCTGTGACCACTTGGAAGTTGCACAATTGAATGAAACCCAACAGGAACCAATCAATGAAGCCCCCTGGCTACCTCTACTTGGAGCACGATGTACAGTAGACAAAGTTCAACCACAGTGTATGTGTCTATCAAAGTACATATACAGTGTTTATCTGTCTGTCAAAGTGTAACATTCTTTAGTCATTTAACATTCTAGTCATTTAGCAGACACTCTTATCCAGAGCGACTTATAGGAGCAATTAGGGTTAAGTGCCTTGCTGAATCAACAGATGTTTCACCTAGTCAGCTCAGGGATTCAAACCAGCGACCTTTCAGTTACTTACTCGACACTCTTAAATGCTAGGCTACCTGCCACCCTAGGCTAAACATGACTTTGACACCTCTCAAAAGGTAGAACAAAGAAACAATAAGCTAGGGAGTAAACACGTTCAATCTGTTGTCCAGGTAATCTGAAATCAAATCCATGCCGCTCTGTTTAAACACCGACTCAGAGGCTTCATATGTCAAGCGCATACATGTGTGGCCATTCACAGGACCCAATTCCCATGTTGCTCTCTTTGTGCTCTCCCAGTCTACCTGTAGCCTACATTCACTGCACGGCCCTGTCCTCTGTTCCCTCAGCGGAGCACTACAAAGCCCCAGCATAAGAACCCTGGCCGCCTCTTTGTCCCCTCTCCCTCTCACCGGATCCCGCTCCACGGTGGCAGACAATGCCTTGCAGGTTCCCAGGGTGGCGTGGGGGACATTTAGCGCAGGGGGTAAGTTAACCGATGTCCCCAAGTGCTGATGTTCGATAAGGGACACAGAGTCACAGCACAATGGTGGCCATTGATCCTTCTGTATGACACATACACAGGCGAGACAAAATGCCCTGTAGTTCAGTGGAAGGGTGGCCTCCTACTAATCCCAACCTAAGATAATTGGGATAACTGATGCTCTTAGTGAAAGAGGAGTGTTTATCAGACTGGAGTTCAGCTTGTATTTCAGGACCCACTCAAAGCCTGTGTTTCACAGATGTATAGTGGAAAAAAAGCTATTTTTTAAAATTTATTTCACCTTTATTTAACCAGGTAGGCTAGTTGAGAACAAGTTCTCATTTGCAACTGCGACCTGTGGATGTATAGGTGGGTCTTCTGAGTGTGTAAGCCAATCTCACCATCACACAACCTGCCACTTAGACTCTTATCAGTCTTCTCCACCTCCATCTTTCTATCTTACTTCTCTGTTTGCAGGATTATTATTCAGGTCACCCATCCGGGAGAGGGCCATTGACTGCAAGTGATCCATTACGTTTTACCCGGGATAACCGTATTATGGGGAAGTCAAGTGCTGGAAACTTTCCCAGCAGATGCCACATTGTCAGAAGGCACACTTTTTTCGGCAGAGTGTGTTTGAAAGTATAGGCCTACAGCATTCACAATGCTCACAGAACTCAGTAGTTGAACTGTATGTCAACGATCCTACCACAAACTACGGTGGTCTGCAAATGGAGGATTACAAAAGAGATCAAAGGGGACGGGGTTAAAGGGTGAAGTCAATGACGCCTGAAATACCTGAGAGAAGTAACGCGACGGTCAGTGAACGGAGAGGTCACCGACAGCCTGTATGGCCTCTCATTCTTTCAGTTGGCCCATCATGCTGTGGTAATGACAGAGCAGCTGAGTGCCTGGAATTCATTCTAGATTAAGCCAATGTTTTTCTTAGACGTGTGTATATGTATGTGTGGGTCATGTGCATATGTTTATGTAATGTCTGTTTAGTTTTTCAAGTGATTAAGAGGCAAGTGTGCATGGCCACATGACAACTCTCCCAAGTGCACACTGTGTGAAGTGAAGCATGTTGGGTAGTGTAGTCCAGTGAAATGCACAATTGACTTTTAGTCACCCAGAGACAAATACACATCCCAGGAGAATATGGGGGAGGCTTGTAAACCAACACCACGGATGGAGAACAGATTTCCTTTGAACATCTTGTACTCTATTCATTAGTTGGGAGATTAATAGCATCCAACAGAAAATACATGAGGAACAGCCTTATTACTGTAAACAACCTTCCAAAGTTAGGCCTGATAGAATTTCCCACAATGCAACAGTTTAAGACAGGTCACAACCTCATTATTGTAAATCAAAATAACAACCTAAGTTTAAAGGAAATAATAATTGTATGAACCGAATAGCCAAACATACAACTAAGGGAGTGGACTAATAAATAACTAAATGGCTCAGAACAGGAGGAGAACTAACTGGTGACAGATGGCGAGAGAGAGTCCTGGCATTTTCATCCAAGTGCCCAGCTGACGCCCACACTGACTCATGGAACACAGGCTTGGAGTAGCAAAGAGAACCATTTGGCTCTCTAGTCTCCACCACACCACACCATCCAGCTGTCTGTCTCCAAGCTCCAACCGGCCATTGTGTTCGTTATGATTAGTGCTGACGACAGATGATTTGAGTTTAACGACACTTTCAGATCTGTCAGTGGGGTGAATGGGTGAAACCCTGAAAGGAATTTTAGATTTATTTGAATTCTTCTGTGATTATTTATTGATGGCTTGATGTTTGGACTTGATGTTTGGATAGAAGATGTGCATAGAGTTTTTTGTCATGAGCTATTAGGGTTTCTGAGTACATTCATTATGCATATCAATCCGACAACACTGCACGGCAACACGGTTTAAAAGATCCTGAAAGCCATGTCAGTTATTGGTTCAAATTGTTTGAGTTCAGCTACATTTGCTGGAAGTTAAAGTAAAATCATTGTGGGAAATAAATAGGTCCACTGCATCGCTATTCGTTAGATGGAAGTGCTTGGTGAGTACTTATCTGGACATACAGTTCCTTTGTGACGTTCTTTTCACTCTCTTTGCTCTCTGGGCAGCAACACTTTGTTCCTATTACTTGACCCCTCATGTACCCCTCTACACAACACACACAAACACCCACCCACACATTAGAGAGAAAACCAGGAGGTCTGGTTTGCACTAAAATCTTCCCAATGGATCATTATTTTCCTGTTTCATTGTATATACTGTATAGCAACATACATGTTTGGATAGTCGTTGCCTCCTTGTATGGTTGAGCTAGTTTCAAGCTAATGCGAACCATGTTTTGTGGCTTTCCAGGAGGGTTTCATGTTTGATTCCAAATTTGATCATAACATATAATGATTTACTAAGATAAAAGACAGAAAGACAAAGCGAGAGAAAGTCAACTTATGCCAGATAATAAACTGAGCTCAAATGACACTGAAGCTAAACATGCAGTGTAGTTTTGGATCAACAGCTGGGTAGAAAAGACATAACATACATTTCAGGTGCTCCCTTTTTAGGTCAACATTCAACTCCTTCTTTAAACCTCTTCTCTTTCAATCAAAAGCACTCGGCCACTGATAACTCAGACACTTTATCTTCACGGACGCAGGCACAAATAATTTGTTATTCAAAATTGCATAGTTTATTTTTTGTGCTTGGCACATATTAGATCATTGGGGACAAAATTAGTATTTTACATATAAAGTTATAAATGCATATTATGTAAAAGCATATTCTGCCAACAATGTAATATGATGTTTACAAAAACAATAGCATATGTAAAAAAAAAACTCCCAAAAACATTCAGTGTGACTATCTTAAAATTTGGCAATCAAGGTTGTACGTAACATGATTAACACAGATCTCATATTTTTTTGCATAAAGCACATGCAAGGTGTGTCTCTTCTTATGAAATGAATAAACCAACAATAATCCTCGTCAGAGCACGAAAGAAGATATGAGAAGGGAAGGCACTTGCTGCCACATGTTGAAAACACTGCAGCTCTGAACAACCCATGTATGTGTCGACTTCTCTTCAAATCTTGTACTTCACCTTTCCAATCTCACTTATGACACAGATATGCTGGAGGGAGGAAGAGAAAGAGTGTTGTTCCCCTCAGTCAGATGTTAAATCATGCGAGCAACACTTTGATCGTTTATAGACCGTCACTGAAATATGTTTTAATCCCCCATGTTTACAGAACATAAATTAGTAATTTGTAGTGTTTATCTGCTGGAGTGTTGAAATACCACGGTGATGACGAGCCCTCAGAAGATAAATGTTTTGAGCTGATTAGAGATTGTGGAGGGATGTGAATTTGGGAAAGCAAGGTCAGACTTTCCCCATATGACAGGAATCATCTCGCCTCTCCATTATGCTAGTGCACTGAACTTTACATAATTTAAAGATGAAAAGTTCAAAGGTCATCCAAGGTCAATCTCAAACTGATAAATGAACACATCCTTGATAACAATCATATGACTGTACTGATATGTAGCATGTGCTAACTGGTAATACTAATAGTCGTTAAGTGGGGAATTAAGATGACTCACTCCGCCAGATAAGCAGATCCTAACCCTAACATTCCTTTCTTCACCTTCCTTCCAATTTCTGTAATGAATACACATACACACACACACACACACACACAAACACACACACACACACACACAAAATGCACACAGGCTAAAGGGGTGGTTGTGTGTCTGGGGTGCTGTGTTTCAGATAAATCTGAGTATCTCCTTGATACAGGTATTCATAATAGAGGTAAGGGCAGTACATTTAAAATAAGAACGCTGTAACTTAATTTAACATAGGAGTGTTGGCATGGGGCACAGCGCAAGAGGTCAGGAAAACATACAGGTATTCCATAACATACAGTGCACACATATACACCCCCGAACGCACACACACTCGAAGGCCCATGCGCCCCAACAAGCACCCGCACCCGCGCGCAAGGACACACGCACACACACACAGAGAGAAAAATACACACACACAGAGGATACCTGGGTGAGTTTAGATTTCAGGGAGAGAAGTGTCTCTTTGAATATGTTTACTCTCAGCTCCCGGCTCTTTCATCCCTTTCAAACAGCTCTTTAAACTAAAAGGTCATGTGTAGTTCAGAAATAAAAGTAGAGCCTTACATTCAGGTCACGGAAATACTCGTTGTAGTCCAAAGCATAGCCCACGACAAAACGGTTGGGAATTTCAAACCCCACATCTGTTGAGATAAATACAGACACAGAAAATTAGATATGTGTAGAGATGGCCTGAATAAACCATAAATTCAAACTTGAGTCAGTGCCAGGGGTTATATCAGGTCTGTATAACAGAGAATCTTCTTGAAAAGTCTCACGATCAAGCACCAACCACAAACAAAGAACCTTGAAATGATTTAAACATAGAACATAGAACATTTAAAATGCTACCTCATTCAAAACCACCTGGGCTTTAGACTGAGATATCAGTAACATGACATGTACAGTATAAATCTTGTTCTGACGGCTGAATGAAGGATGAGTGACATCCCGGATGGCATTAAACAAAGATGCACTTACAGTCTGGAAGGCTTCCAACCACATTAGAGACCCTTTTCACCAGCAGACTGAAACAGACATGACAGTACAAGCATTAACAAAGCTAATATCCACAATAATTTGCAATGAATCATGCAGAAGAGATTTGAACTCGGATGAAAAAAAATGTACAGTGAAACTAGATAAGCAGTTCATGACTAGATTATAGTGAAGATGGCGATAGGGTAGCTATTCTTATCATTCAGACAGGAAAAACACTGATTACGGAAGCTTCAAAGGGGGAAAGTAAGGGCAAACAGTACAGTACCTATACCATTCTAAATCAAAACAATATTGTGCAATACATATGGATTGATTTATGAAAAAAATGCAATACTAACAGAGTTGTATTCAAGCAATGAAACACAATTGCAAACTTTACATAAAACAGAAGACAAATTCAAGTTGAAGTATGGTGACTGGAGGCATGCATATCTATAGTCGCTGCTGTAACTACGGAAGAGTGACATCTTGTTCCTGTGACAGCCCCCCCCGTGGACATGGAGAGCTCTGACAGACTGACTCACCCGGCGACCTTTACCATCTTGGGTTCAAAGGCCTCCACATGCTTCAGAAGGGCCTTCATTGTCTTTCCTGTGTCGACTATAGCCTAGAGGCAGGGGAAAGAAGAGGGATAGAGGGAGGGCCATAAATGTGGACTGCTCTCAGAAGAGAATGGATCACAATAGAAAATCAACCAAAAACACGCAGTATGCTATACCGTTAATTAATCCATATAGATTTTCTACATATGTCAATGACAATGTTTATCTTTGCTTTGAAATTGTTCCTTGAGTTCTGAGATTAAGAACTACACGAATTATATAGAAGTACAGAATGCAATGTGACAGAATTCATGCAATTGTGTATGTGTGTCACACAGCCCATCTAGAATATTGATTGAATCTTAGATGCTGTTATTCCTCTAGAGTGGGGCTAAACAGCCATCATGTGGTGAAGGCCTAGTGTTTATGCATGGATGACATCAGTCTGGAAACTTTCACATCTGAAACATCTCAAAGGGAGGAAAAAAATACAAAAAAGAGAGGTCTGGCCTATGTGCACCTGGAGGTTGGAGGGTAGGAGGAAAACTATTAGTTTAAAGCAATTATTGCCTGTATGCAATGATAGGTATGTTATATGTTATGATGTAATCTATGCAATTTATCAATCCCTTGCCGTTTGGCTGTTATTGCATAATTTAAGACCTGATTATCAAATTAGTGAATGAGAATAAGTGTCATGCAGCAAGACAATGATCCAAAACACACAATCAACTCTACATGAAAATGGTTAAAAAGCAACCAATTTTACATTTTGCAATGGCCTAGGCAAAGTCCAGATCTAATCCCAAATTAAGATGTTGTGGAAGGACTTGAAACAAGCAGTTCATGCTTGAAAACCCACAAATGTCGCTGAGTTAAAGCAGTTCTGTATGCAAGAGTCAGCCAAAATTCCTCCACAGCGATGTGAGAGACTGATCAACAACTACAGGAAGCATTTGGATGCAGTCGTTGCAGCTAAAGGTGGCACAACCAGTTATTGAGTGTAAAGGAGCAATTCCTTTTTCACACAGTGGAATTGGATGTTGCATAACTTTGTTAATTAAATAAAATAAGTATATACATTTTTTTTGTGAACTCATGTTCCCTTGATCTAATATTAGGTTTTGGTTGAAGATCTGATAACATTCAGTATCAAAATCATGTAAAAATAGAGAAAATTAGTAAGTGGGCAAATACTTTTTCACGGAACTGTACTTTGTAAAAAACAGGAGTGGACTAACAGTAAAATGCTTACTTAAGGGCCCTTCCCAACAATGCAGAGAGAAATAATTTAAAAAGTCAAACACGTAATAATAGATACACAATGAGTAACGATAACTTGGCTATGTACAATTGGTACCAATACCGAGTCGAAGTGCAGGGGTACGAGGTAATTGAGGTAGACCCTGCATGTACATATAACTAGGAATAAAGTGACAGATAATAAACAGTAGCAGCAGCTGATGTGATGAGTCAAAAACGTTAGTGCATAAAGGGTCAATGCAGATAGTCTGGGTAGCTATTTGGTTAACTGTTTAACTAACTAACTATTTAGCAGTCTTATAGCTTGTGGGTGGAAGCTGTTCAAGGTCCTGTTGATTCCAGACTTGGTGCATCGGTACTGCTTGCCTTTCAGTAGCAGAGTGAACAGTCTATGACTTGAGTCCTTGACAATTTTTATCAACTTTATTCAAGGCATCAAGGCAAATTCAAGGCATTTGCAATACTGTACCGTGAGATGATGCAGTCACTTACCTCTACAATCAAGACATTCTTTGTGCCATGTAAAAAAAAGAAGAGACAAACCCATTTTTAATATCTCTGAACTGAAACATCACAACTTCCATTCAAACATGGGGGAAAATACTTGGGAGTTTGACTTCTCATTTCTTAGACTGTAGCTATAGTGACAATCTTGGATCTAATTTTAGTTCCTTGGAGACACACAGACATGTCATTATACTCCCTCATAATGTACGGTTGTTCCTAACATTGAGCCAAAGGCACTTCCAAATGTCTTAGACAGTACAGATAATTACAGTTGGACACTTTCTCTGGTGCAGGGGTTCAAATGACAGCTTTTTCCCCCTTGGCTGTGTATGAGGCTCTTTGTCTGGCTGGTGGAGTGTATCTATGGTTTGAGGCGAGTGCTCTGAGAGAATGCAGGCAGGAGGCCAATGTTGTGGGCCTACACGCTACACCTGAACCGTGTTATGTAACGCTATGAACAGGGAGTAAGGATGCGTAACTATGCTGAACAAAAATATAAACGCAACAGCAACAATTTCAATGATTTTACTGAGTTACAGTTCATATGAGGAAATCAGTCAACGGAAATTCATTCATTAGGCCCTAATCTATGGATTTTACGACTGGGAATAGAGATATGCATCTGTTGGTCACAGATACCTTGAAAAAAATGGGCCTCATAATGGGCCTCAGGATCTCGTCACAGTATTTTTGCTATCGATAAAATACAATTGTGTTTGTTGTCCGTAGCTTATGCCTGCCCATACCATAACCCCACCGCCACCATGGGGCACTCTGTTCACAACGTTGACATCAGCAAACCGCTCGCGCACATGACGCTATAAACATGGTCTGCAGTTGTGAGGTTGGTTGGTTGTAGTGCCAAATTCTCTAAAACTACATTGGAAGCGGCTTATGGTAAAGAAATGAACATTAAACTATCTGGCAACAGCTATGCTGGACAATCCTGCAGTCAACATGCCAATTCCACGCGCCCTCAAACCTTGAGACATCTGTGGCATTGTGTTGTGTGACAAAACGGCACATTTTAGAGTGGCGTTTTCGTTTCCCCAGCACAAGGTGCACCTGTGTAATGTTCATGCTGTTTAATCAGTTTCTTGATATGCAACACTTGTCAGGTGGATGGATTATCTTGGCAAAGGAGAAATGTTCACTAACAGGGATGTAAACAACTTCGTGCACAACATTTGAGAGAAATAAGCTTTTTGTGAGTATGGAACATTTCTGGGATCTTTTATTTTAGCTCATGAAACATGGGACCAACACTTTACATGTTGCATTTATATTTTTGTTTAGTGTAGTAGAGAGAGAGAGAGAGAACATGGAAACCTTGAGCAGAACTAACCTGCTTTGCCACATGGAAAAGATGTGCACAAAACAGCCTCAAACAACCACATTTGTGATTTTTATATGTCCTTATTCGATATGGATTACATTTCCCCTCAAGAATGTTAAAGATACGAAACACAAACACTTGGAGGTAATAGGTGCATTATTCTACCAGACGATGTGCTACATCATTCTAACCCCCTCCACTACTCCCAAAGGCTTGTGCCCTCATACTGCTATCTGTTCTATTGCTGAAATCCCAAATAGAATCCTGTACATGCCTCCCTTCTGTTGATGATGGACTGGGAAGGGAGGTAGGCTATAGAAACTCGACCCCATGCAGAGATTCCTGCAAAATCAAGTAATTTGACAGATCTGTTCTTGAACCTATCCAGCCAACCTCTCAACTTACATATTTGCAGCAGTGTTATGCATTTTAACTTTAACACTCCTCGCCTTTCCATGATGACATTTGGGATTAGGAAAAGCAAGTGCTGTAAATGGTATGCCATTGCCAATAATGCTAGTTGACGGTTGGCCAGAGTCCATGCGCCTAATAACTAGCACCCCTTATGACTGGCACATGCCCCAATGACTGGCTGTGCCATGGGGTGACGGCATGACGCTGAGATGGCAGCCATTTAGTGAAGATTGATGTCAGCCATCTAGTTACCCTTAGTGAAGATTAATGTTCCTGACTTGTGTAAATTTGCTGGGTTAGACAGACAGGTATTCTTGTTGACCTCCTAACCCTAAGCAAAAACAAATCTTAGGTAAGGTTTTTGCCATTTTCATTTTTATGTAAAAAAAAACAACTTCTCATGACATTGCCTGCTGTCCTCTTCTGACTCCTAAAATATACCTTGCTACTGAGATAGAGACAGTAACTATGTGCTGTAAGACTACATTCTATCTAGATGGGGGCGTCAATTCCAACACCACTCACATACCACCCTCTTGAGCACCCTTGACTTAAACTCCATTAAATCTTCCATATGGGGTAGGTTACAGTGTGGGGTGGATGATGGTCCACCAAAACCCTATTTTTCATCGTCAAGTATTTCCTCAGAAAGAGGATATTCCTGGTGCAACCATTCCTGTACTGTCCACAGGACTAGATTAGTGATTCATTCTCAACCTGGTGATGGCTGCACCACACTGACAAAGTGACTCTTATGAAGGGTACACAAAGAGGACGGTTGTCGGAGAAGACCCAAAAATGTATGACGCGCCGAATGAACGCAGGATGACACCCAGTCACTGGGTTCACTCTCTTTGCTCCAGTCCAGAAATGTAGTTCAGTAGACACAGTTTTACACAGGAATGTCTAAAACGGTCTGTCTCTTATGGAAGGACCTAGCCCTTGCCTCACGCCATAGAGTCAAAAGATGTATTTTCATTAAATGGATCTACTATGCCTTGTGGTGATACGTTGGGACCACTCCTTAGACATAGAGGGCCACACCTATGTGAAATATACCAGGGTAGTTCATCCTTCAGCTCAATCTTCTTATATCTTCTTATAGATCGTATACCTTATCTGAATTTGTCTTTAAAGTGTGTATGTGTCTTTCCCTTTCTTCCTTCACCACCCAAATGAGCACACTGATGCATTTCCAAGAGCTTTGTCGACGCTCAACAGCAGAGCTGAGAGCTCCCCCTTGTGGGTAGTTATGACCTTATATCAAAAACGTTCTTAATGTTCAAATTCTTTAGAACAAAGTGTATCTGAATGCATATAATCTAATTTCCCAGAGAGGGATAAAAATGGAAAGATTATTTACAGAAAGAAATCTGGTTTGAACAAATGTCCATATAAAATCATTACAATTTATTTAGGCACGTACATACCTTGCCTCGTAGAACAGATAGATCTTGACTACCTATTATGTGCAGGTCCTCTGTTGATTGGTCATTCTAGAGAAGAAGAAAAAAACTTGTGTGAACAGTCACCATTCTGTCCTGGACAGAGGCAAGACACAGATAACCTGACAGAGATGTCCCCAAACATGACATCCAGGATGACTACGCTGCACAGATCAGGGAATTTTCCATGACGGTGACTGTCTAGTGTCTACGTAATCACTATCATTTAGACAGTGAGGCTTTAGATGGAATGGAAAAAGGCGAGAATGAAGGGCAGTAACAATGGAGAAAATACAGACACTCAGGTCAGCTCAATTCTACAATCATGCTGGAGTCAGATATTTCAGATGCTGAGTTAGCCAAAATACAAAATCCCAAGTGAAAGGGAAAGGGGATATCAAGTCAGTTGCACAACTGAATGCATTCAACTGAAATGGGTCTTGCACATTTAACCCCTCAATCAGAAATGTGCGGGGGGCTGCCTTAAATCGATGTGACTTAAATGCATGGCCTTTCATAGGAGTATAGCGAACAATGAGGGAACTGAAAAAGTTATAATTTACGTTTAATTTCCTTAAACTAATTTCCTAACGCTCATATCGAACCATCCTAAAGTACACTATATATACAAAGGTATGTGGACACCCCTTCAAATTTGTGGATTCGGCTATTTCAGCCACACCCGTTGCTGACAGGTATATAAAATCGAGCACACAGCCATGCAATCTCTATAGACAAACATTGGCAGTAGAATGGCCCGTACTGAAGGCACCGTCATAGGATGCCACAATTCCAACAAGTCAGTTCGTCAAATTTCTGCCCTGCTCGAGCTGTCCCGGTCAACTGTAAGTGCTGTTATTGTGAAGTGGAAACGTCTAGGAGCAACAACGGCTCAGCCGCAAAGTGGTAGGCCACAAACTCACGGAATGAGACCGCCGAGTGCTGAAGCGTGTAGCGCATAAAAATCGTCTGTCCTTGGTTGCAACACTCACTACCGAGTTCCAAACTGCCTCTGGAAGCAATGTCAGCACAAGAACTGTTCGTCGGGAGCTTCATGAAATGGGTTTCAATGGCCGAGCAAGCCTAAAATCACCATGCGCAATGCCAAGCGTCGCCTGGAGTGGTGTAAAGCTCGCCAACATTGGATTCTGGAGCAGTGGAAACGCGTTCTCTGCAGTGATGAATCACGCTTTACCATCTGGCAGAAAAACTTGACTGGCCTGCACAGAGCCCTGACCTCAACCCCATCGAACACCGTTGGGATGAATTGGAACACCGACTGCGAGCCGGACCTAATTGCCCAACATCAGTGCCCGACCATATTAATGCTCTTTTGCCTGAATGGAAGCAAGTCCCTGCTGCAATGTTCCAACATCTAGTGGAAAGCCTTGCCAGAAGAGGGTAGGTTATTATAGCAGCAAAGTGGGGGACCAACTCCAAGCAGGTGTCCACATACACTACATGACCAAAAGTATCTCAAATTGATTGTGTAGCTCAACAAAGACACTTAGAGGGAGGCCTACATATTTTTGCCTAATCCAATGAAATCCGTAAATAAAAGGAAGTGACATATAGTGGGGCAAAAAAGTATTTAGTCAGCCACCAATTGTGCAAGTTCTCCCACTTAAAAAGATGAGAGGCCTGTAATTTTCATCATAGGTACACTTCAACTATGACAGACAAAATGAGAAAAAAAAATCCAGAAAAATCACATTGTAGGATTTTTAATGAATTTATTTGCAAATTATGGTGGAAAATAAGTATTTGGTCAATAACAAAAGTTTATCTCAATACTTTGTTATATACCCTTTGTTGGCAATGACAGAGGTCAAATGTTTTCTGTAAGTCTTCACAAGGTTTTCACACACTGTTGCTGGTATTTTGGCCCATTCCTCCATGCAGATCTCCTCTAGAGCAGTGATGTTTTGGGGCTGTTGCTGGGCAACACGGACTTTCAACTCCCTCCAAAGATTTTCTATGGGGTTGAGATCTGGAGACTGGCTAGGCCACTCCAGGACCTTGAAATGCTTCTTACGAAGCCACTCCTTCGAAGCCAAGCACCGCCAGCATTCAAAAGTGACCAAAACATCAGCCAGGAAGCATAGGAACTGAGAAGTGGTCTGTGGTCACCACCTGCAGAATCACTCCTTTATTGGGGGTGTCTTGCTAATTGCCTATAATTTCCACCTTTTGTCTATTCCATTTGCACAACAGCATGTGAAATGTATTGTCAATCAGTGTTGCTTCCTAAGTGGACAGTTTGATTTCACAGAAGTGTGATTGACTTGGAGTTACATTGTGTTGTTTAAGTGTTCCCTTTATTTTTTTGAGCAGTGTACTTTTTTGCCCCACTGTACATACACAGACATACTATATACACACACAGACAGACAGACTATAAACTCTTCCATCTCCAAACATGAACCAATTATTAATAACAGAAACAACAGGTTGTTTCGATATCTATTTTCCTCTCTTATGTCGAATACGTCTTTTCCTAACTGTTCTGGTCGGAAGTCAGCGCTAAAAGATGACAATTTCGAGATTTGAATGTTATACATTGAGGATACAGCATCTGAACAGGCCTCCCAGTTGCTCTGGTGAAGGGATGCCCAGCTGCATAAACAATACATGCTGAAGATTTCAAAGAACAAATAAATAGGATATTGAGGAACCAACCAAGGTGCTCCTCAACTACATTAAACTAGAGAACGTCATATTCACTATGTTTATCTTTAACTTCATCACAAGCGACTGATAAATGATGTGATGATAGAGCCTTTCAAAAGACTCTTAAAGAACTCGATGCACTGTTGTTCACTGTACATTATTTATACTCAATGATTGACTACTGTTGTTGTTGTTGTTGTGTGAGGGTGGGGTTACATACCAGGTAGCTCTTAAGCCTAATAAACTCCACTCTGGTCTCCAGGTGCTTGTTGGAGTTGCGGCATTGTACCTTAATGAACTCCACCAGGTCGGAACAGAACTTGTACCCTCCCTTCAGTACACACAGCACCACCATGTCATGATCCCCAATGTCATCCATGATGTGTCGGGCCAGGCGCTCCGTCCTACAGTACAAATCATGTTAATCCTTCCCAGGAAATCACAATTACATAGACAGAGCAGTGTGTGTGTGTGTAATTATGTGTAATTACATTTCGGGGTCACATGATACCAGAGTTGATGCTTTATCACTAATTGCCAAGGCATGCAGTGTGTATGATGCGCACACACACACACACACACACAATGGTTTCGTTTATTGTGTACTTTCAATACACAGTTCTCAACTCAATGACTTCTTGAAGTCCTCCAAGCCTCCCTGGTTGGTAAAAATGCACGCACCAACATTCCTTTCCACATGAGGTAGAAAACCTGAACTGTGAACCCAGGCCAATAAGTGCACCAGGAGAAGACCAATAAAGTGGATCAAGTTAAGTGATAAAGATAAAAACAGGGGTGCTGGCCTCCCGGATGGCGCAGTGGTCTAAGGCACTGCATCGCTGTGCTCCCAGAGACTCTGGGTTCGAGCCCAGGCTCTGTCGCAGCCGGCCGCGACCGGGAGGTCCATGGGGCGACGCACAATTGGCCTAGCGTCGTCCGGGTTAGGGAGGGTTTGCCGGTAGGGATATCCTTGTCTCATCGCGCACTAGCGACTCCTGTGGCGGGCAGGGCGCAGTGCACGCTGACCAGGTCGCTAGGTGTACGGTGTTTCCTCCGACACATTGGTGCGGCTGGCTTCCGGGTTGGATGCGCGCTGTGTTAAGAAGCAGTGCGGCTTGGTTGGGTTGTGTTTCGGAGGACGCATGGCTCTCGATCTTCGTCTCTCCCGAGCCCGTATGGGAGTTGTAGCGATGAGACAAGACAGTAACTACTAATAATTGGGGAGCAAAAGGGGGTAAAAAAAACGGGGGTGGTATTCCTATTTAAGATCATCCTTTAAGCACAGTAATGTAGTAACGTATGTTCCATATTGTAAACTACAACAACATAAATAGAATGGTAGATTGGCTTCTGATCACCTCAGCAAGTTGGTGAAAAGGTTTGTATGAATTTCCTCCAGATTATAAAATAAATATTACCTGTCCATGATAACCCCATGTGGAATGTAGACACTCTCTATATCTTCGCGGTAATGCTCTGGATAAGTGAAGAGCTCTAAACTGTATCCGGGCCAATCATCTTTAATCTAAGATATGATTAACAAAGATAAGAAACACTTGCAAAATTATGATACATTTATTCACGAAATATTCCCATAGGCTATATCTGTAAGTAGCCTATCAATTTAAAAAGTTGATGATCTGAAGACAGTGCTTGATCAACTGAAATCAGCTCCAACAAGTTACTCAAGAAAACAAATCACGATAGGATAAATATTGGTATATTACAATAGACCACTACAAAACAAAGTCTGAAGCTATTTACCACAATTCCGCCTTCCATTCCTGTGGCTCTGGATGGAACGCATTCTGCCATGTTTTTCCGCGATGACAGACAGTTGAAGTAAAACTTCAGTCAGTAGACTGAAGGGGAGCGAACAAATTACTACAATCACAAGCAAGATAACGGTGAAGTAAGTGTTCCTCGAAGTAACTGACAACTTTTCCACTTTATAAAGAGAGATTATTTGTGCAATTTTAGGCTGAAACTCAAAACTAGCCAACAAGTCAAGCATGCTGTGGTCATGCTAAAGTCATTAGTGTGACTATAAAGAGGTGGTTGTTGTTTTCCAGTCCTTCTGAATAAACCACCGAATGGCACAATTAGATCCACGGGGGTGGATAATCAGCTGCATGGGATTTCATGTAGTAGTTTTCCTGTAGGCACGGATGCTTGCTAAAAAGGAAAAGTTAATCATTTGGTTCAAGAAACTGTGGCAAAGGACCTGATAAGTATAGGCTCATTCAAGGCTCTTGTACAATGACCTACAAGGATTACATCATGACGTAGTATGTAGTAATATTTATAAACTGTTGTAAGCAGATTTTCACAAATATATTTAAATATAGTGCAGAGTTAATTTAGTTTACCAAAACAATGTGAAATCATAGACAGACAGTGAGAGGGATATGACAATTTGCCAGACAATTTCATATCTAGCACTCAGGGCATATGTTTTTTTTCCTCACTGAATATCTGTTTACAATTCTGGCATTTGCCATTGAGACTTAAGAGGTGTCATGTGTGTTAGTTGTTGTTGACGATGTAGATGGTCTTGTATCGCTTGATGAGGTCAATGTCCCTCTCCAGCTGCTTCATCTCCAGCTCCAGACGCTCCTTGCAGTACTTCTTGGGGGTGGTGTCCATGACAACAGAGTCCCTGGTACTGATGGTGCAGCTCCCCCAGTTCTTCTTCAAGCCCCGGACAGAGAATGACCCATCAATAACACAGGCAAGGGAGATGAGCTTTCCATTCTTGCTCAAGAACAATTAATTATCAATAAGCCCATGTATGTCAGTGTAATGGGAATGTCTTTCTGGGAAATGTCACTTTTAAACCCCTTTGAATGTATGCTGGTGCTTAACAGAATTTGTAAGCCTATTCATCATTTGATACATTGATCAAATATTGAACCTTATCTAAATGACTGATCAGCTAAAACACATATATTAATGTAATACATCTTTATGATCTATTCTAGGACAGATTCTATTGGCTTGGTTCTAAGGACCTATGTGGTTTACCTGTGTGATGTTTTTTTCACTCATCCTCAGAGAGCTGTATAATGGCGCCCTGTCTCATGCTGTCACACCTGTCCTTGTGATTGTCTCCCCCCCTCCAGGTGTCGCCGATCTTCCCCATTATCCCCTGTGTATTTATACCTGTGTTCTCTGTTTGTCTGTTGCCAGTTTGTCTTGTTTTTCAAGTCAACCAGTGTTTTTGTTCTCAGCTCCTGCTTTTCCCAGTCTCTCTTTTTCTCGTCCTCCTGGTTTTGACCCTTGCCTATCCTGACTCTGAGCCTGCCTGCCTGACCACTCTGCCTGTCCCTGAGCCTGCCTGCCGACCTGTACCTTGCCCCACCTCTGAATTGTTGACCTCTGCCTACCCTGAGCCTGCCTGCCGTCCGGTACCGTTGCCCCACCTCTGGTTTACTTACCCCTGCCTGCCCCTGTTGGAATATTAAACCATTGTCAATTCAATGTGTCTGCATCTGGGTCTTACCTTGATTCCTGATACATGCGCTCATTGACATAGCTCTCATACTTGTCCTGAACCCTCCTCACCTCATCAGCATGCTGCTGCAGGTACTCAGGGTTCTTTCCAAAGTCCTAGGGAGAGGATGGGCAAATAGTTATGTTGGGCGCCTCTTCAGTTCAATTCAAATTGATTGAGTGTCCAGTCTTGGTGCAATAAGCGTATTTTCTTTAACTAGCACTACAAATTCACTACCTGCTTGACAGACAAAGTGAAAGCAGTCTTTTCATATGTAGTGAAAAGCTCACGTTTTTCTTGATGTACTTTGGGACCAGTCCTGAATTTTCCAGCAGCTGTTTGTCTCCAGTTTTAGTGTCGGCGTAGATAGGCTGTGGCTTCCTTAGCACTGCCATGATGTTCTCAAAGAGCTCCCGAGTTGCGCAGCGGTCTAAGGCACTGCATCTCCATGTTAGAGGCATCCCTACAGACCCTGGTTCGATCCTGCCGTGATTGGCAGTCCCATAGGGCGGCACACAATTAGCCCAGGGTCATCCAGGTTAGGGGAGGGTTTGGTCAGGGTAGGCCGTCATTGTAAAATATGAATTTGTTCTTCACTGACTTGTCTAGTTTAATAAAATAAAAAAAGGCATATGTCTTTACAAAGTCCTTTTTGGAGTGAATACCCATAATTCGATTGTCTGCTTTGGCCGCTATTTGTGTTTTCTTGAAAGTATCATACAAATGTGAAAAAGTTTCTCTAGTGGTGTAAAAATATAGACACAGAATTAGATTTAGGAAATGACCTCAAGTGATATTGAGATGTAATCTCGGCCCTATTGCTTACTTTCAGTAAATTTGGGTTCCTTGGAGTGCTCGAGCAGATATTTCTCTGGAGAGGGCACTTCTACTTTTGTTGGCCCCAGTCTTGTTTGGAACCTTATTCATACTTTTCGCATGCTTAACTTGTGCCCTAAACGTTGATATAACTTGACAATGGAATAATAAAAGAGAAGATAGATATAGTACAGTAGCTAGATCATTTCAGGACATGAGTGCAAAAATCTGTCAGAAGCCCCGTGCACAGTGGTGCAGTCTTTTTCACGGTGCAGGTTGTGGCAACAAAGTATCCCCACACATTCCCAATCCCCCACACAGAAACATAGGTTTAAGAAAAATACAAATTAAGCTAGCTAACGTTAGATACAGTAGATATGCCCATGGGCTGTGTGCAATGCAAATAAGTTTACATAGCTAGCTAACGTTATACAGTTACTTTGTTAGCTATTAGTAGTTCACAGTGTGGGAAGAATATTCATATTGTTTCTACCTTTCCTGATAAAGTGAGAGGTAAAATCCTCCATCTAAGATTTGAATGCAATCTGCGTTTTATCTGTTTCGCCTTCTCCCCGTTTACATGTAACACGGTACTTACGAAATACAGTTTGTCCCTTCACTTTTCCCGTACAATGTGTGACAATGCGAAAACAATGCCATATACAGTGATTCGAGTTGTGGCCAATGAATAATGGTAAAAGGCCAGCAACACTCCGTATTATTCAGAGCGCAATTAAATGACACCATAATACATTCTCCAGACCCCACTGAGTATTCCCTACAATAATCTTACTGTGGCACCTACAATATTTTTCGCTCAAAAACCAATATGTATTCCATATAAAGTGATTCACATTGTGGCCGCCAATGGAATGGGTGGAGCAAAAGGCCAGCCTCATTTCTTTGACCTTGGAACATGTTTTAAAACATATATTGAATGCAAATGTCACTTAAATATGAACGAATATGATTCATTGTTACTGTTTAGACAATCATTTGTAATATACTGTATAATTAATAATACAGGTAATTGACACTTTTCTACTATTACGTAGGGGACATGTATTTCGAAAATTTCCGAAATTCCGTGACCCGGAAGTACCTTTTTAGTGTTGCTGACGAGAAGCTTAAGTTGAACGTGGCTGACATTGGTTTACTTTCATCAGCTCTTTCTTTACTCCAATAATTAAACGTTACTAGCTAAAATACTGTAAAAAAATATAATCCAGGTAGGCCTAGTGTATAAAATATATTAAAAGTCATTATCGACTGATGCATCCCTTCATGATATAAAAGTTGCTGTAGCAAGCTAGGTACAGTAGCTATCTAAATAACATATCTAGATAGAAACAGTAGATAGGTAAACTAAATTATTTCCAAAGATATGTGTTAAACAGAATAGTATTTTAGAAGACAGAAATGTAAGTATGAGCCCTATCGGGTCTATTTAGCCCTTGATCATGACTCAGTTCCATTACATTACACAAGTCTTTTGACGAAGGCGGCTTCTTCAGCGGGGTGTTTTGTTAAGATACCTGACGCTCGATCTGAAGATTAATTAACACGCATTGCTTGCGGTACGGTATTGGAAGCATAAGGACCTTATCTTTCATATCAGCGAGAAATAATCATAAAAAATGGCTAAATAAACCCCTTGATAGGGTGGTTTGTGTTCCCATACGGCCATATCACCATGTTACAGCGCTTGTTTACGGAAAACAGGAGCGACCACGTGCTAATTAGCTTTATCGCATGCTCAGAAGTGTAGCAGAACTATAGTTTCGTTGGATGGAGGCATGCATCCATAGCTGTATGGATCTGTGCAAAATTGCTACAGTAAGTGTATCTTTTTTATTTGATGGGTTCTTCCTCGCGGATGAAAGATAACTGCTATATGTTTCGAAAGCCTTGTCACAAGCGATGATTATTGACGTTTCTTAACTTTAAATATGCACTATGCAGAAATCGCTCAACCATTTCGGTGTTGCTAAAATTCTAATATTTAGCCTAATTCCAGTTTGTGACAAAACAAGCTAGTATAATGTGGAGTATCATTGTACCATCTAAACTGTTGTGAAATATCTGTTACATAACCAAAAATATTGTATTTTCAGTTGTTTTGAAGCTGGTGTACAACACCAAAAGTAAAATATGGAAAAACAAAACTTAACAGGAAGCATAGAAATAGCACACACACAACAGATCTACCGCTTCGCACACTTGCTTTCAATGAGATTGACAGATCTATTTCTATGTTAGTTTCGTTGGGTCCCCCAAAAAGTTACATATTGCAGCTTTAACACAGCATTGGGATTGTTCTTATGGACAGAGCTAATTGACTACCACAGTATGAGTCATTAAACCCAGAGATGGTTCCAATTGTTTATCTGCCATACATTTTTCCATCTTGGATTTTAGAACTACTTCATATAAGGTCTGTGTTTCGTGTAGGCTTATCCTGGTTTGACGTTTTGATAACCGAGCAAATCGCTCTAGGACAAGGTAACTTTTATCAATAATTAGCAATGCACATTTTTGAGTAAATTGAGGCTAATATATTGATAAAAACGCACCTTGCCCGAGAAAGAATTGCACGGCTATCAAAACGTCACAAGGTAAGCCTACACCAAACACACAATTAATTGTAATTTCTTTGTAAAGTGAATGGTGGAAAAACCATTGGAACCATTTGTGTTTTTATGGGTATTATGATGCGTCCACTGTGACGGACTATAGCTGAGAACTGTAGGGAGAAGGCAGAATGCCGCTTAGAGTTTGATAGCTAGAGTCTATTCATCTTTTTAAAATATTTAAAATCATATTCTTCACCAACCATCTCCCTGACTACCTTCCTCTGATCAAGCCATGAACTGTCCCTCTCCACCTTTGGCACTCAAAGACTTGGCCTGTATTGGTTGACTGTATATTTAGGTCAACCAATACATAATCATGAGTAGTCTAACTATACAGTAGCTAGGCTACTCATGATGATGTATTGGTTGACCTAACTATACAGTTGCTAGGCTACTCATGATGATGTATTGCTTGTTTGTGTTTTGGCTTTTGAAGCACTTTGAGGTTATGAAAAGGGCAATAGAACATGTGTAAATTATTATTCACACTGGTCTAGTAACTTAGCTACAGCTAAACCTAGTAACTGTTCAAATACTATTGCTATAACCAGGATAGATTGTTATCAACATGTACAGTAGCTACATACATTTTACATTTCAACAGCTCCTAACAAGGAACTTACGTCACTGAACATATTGCCTGTTATTATTTGATGTCATTAACCCTGTACAATCAGTCTTATCTTATCTGTCTTACAGATTTGACATAACAACCACATCAAAATGCTTCCAGTAGCCTACTGTCAAAGGGTGAAAATGTTTATAGCGATGGAAGTGTTGAACAACACACGGCAGCTTGCTCTGAAAGCTGTGAGATGGCGGACAAGCACAAGCCCTTTCTCAATATCCAGATCGTGGCTATCTACTGTACCCCAGATAGAGGACCGAAACATCCTGCTAATGGGTCCGCCTGGAGCAGGAAAAACCTCTGTGGGGCGTGTTGTTGCTCATAGACTGGGAGTGCCTGTCATTGACGTGGACGATCATATCCTGGAGGTGACATGGAAGATGCCGGTGGCTGACAAGCTGTCCGAGGTCGGAGATGAACGTTTCCTGGAAGAAGAGGGTCGGGCTCTTTGCAAATTATCCACCTCTGGTAGTGTCATCTCCCTAACAGGATCCAACCCACTCCATTCTGGGGCTATGCAGCACCTCAAACGCACTGGACTGGTAGTGTATCTGGATGTAGCCACCGATGACATCATACAGAGGCTCTCCAGGATGAAAGTGAACAGGATTGTGGGCCAGGAGGCTGGGGTACCCATCAGGCAGATTCTACACTACAGGAAGCAGTTTTATGAGAAATGGCTTGACACTAGAGTGCTCTGTGGGACTGGAGATACTATTGAGGAGATTGCAGAGAAGGTGCTTCAGGCTGTGGAGAGATACCAGAACTCGAAATCGGAGACCTTTGTGTCAACCAGGAGGGAGAACGGATCATCTAGTGATTCAAAATACTTCAGTGACGTTGTTTTAGAGGGGTTAGCTCCCGATGGTGGACTATACGTGCCCCAAAAAGGCTTTCCGAAGCTCGACGTACGAGAATGGCTAAGATTAGCAGAAATGTCCTATCCTGAACGAGCCTTAGCCATGCTTGAAAAGTGCATACACCCCATGGATATCCCTGGTACCGAACTCAGAAGAATGGTGTTCAGAGCTTACGGGGTTAACTTTGCCAGCGAGGCCATTGCACCGGTGAAACACCTAGTTCATAACCAGTTTGTGCAGGAGCTCTTCCACGGCCCCACTGCTTCCTTTAAAGACCTGGCCTTGCAGTTGATGCCTCAGCTCTTCGCCTATTGTCTCCCACAAATGTGCAACTACCTCATCCTTGTGGCAACATCCGGTGACACCGGCAGTGCAGTGCTGAGTGGGTTCGGCAACCTTCATGACCTGGACCGGCAGAGGGTCGGCGTGCTGGTGTTCTTCCCAGAGGAAGGAGTGAGTGAGATCCAGAAGCGACAGTTGACAGCCTACAAAGAGGGCAACGCCAGGGCTGTCGGTGTCCTATCCGACTTTGACTTCTGCCAGAGGGCCATTAAGACCATGTTTGGGGATTCAGGTCTGACAGGGCATTTGGTTGTGGAGTATGGCACTGTCCTCAGCACTGCTAACTCCATCAATTGGGGAAGGCTGCTACCACAGGTGAGGTCCTGCTGTAAAATGACACAGTAGTACTTGTGTTTTTAAGGCTCAGAAAATGTGCTTGATGTATGTTATTTTTTATTTCTATTATAGGGGATTAACAAACCCATCTTAATTATATACAGGGGTAGGGGTGAATACATTCTAAATGAACATTAAATGCATATAGCTATCCTAAACAATGAATTGTTTTATTTATTCATTTCATTCAGTCTAGGCTACTTAATGTCTTGGTATGTTGTTGTACAGCTCAAGTAGCATTACTTCATTACCTCCTGTTTCTCCCCAGGTGGTCTATCACGCCTCAGCATATCTAGATCTTTTCAAAGATGGGGTTATCAAGTTCGGAGAGCCCATCGATGTATGCATCCCTACCGGTAACTTTGGCAATGCAATGGCAGCCCTGTATGCAAAGCAAATGGGAATCCCGATAAGAAAAATCATCTGCGCTTCCAACCAAAACCGAATCGTTTCTGACTTTATTACGACAGGGGTGTGTGATCTCCGAAACCAGCCTCTCATTGCCTCGCTTTCCCCAGCCATAGACATCCTCAAATCCTCCAACCTGGAGAGATTTCTCTACCACACCTCAGGTGGTGATGGCTGTCTTGTTAGAGATCTGTTCACGCGCTTAGAGAAAGACCAGTACTTCAAAGTCTCTGAGTCATTGCTCCAAAAGATCCAGGAGGATGTGGTGGCTGGCTGGTGCTCTGAAGAGGAATGTCTGGCTGCCATCCTAAATGTTCACACCAAAACTGGTTACGCGATGGACACACACACCGCTGTTGCTAAGGCGGTTGCCGACCGGCTACAGGACCCATGGTGTCCAGTGGTGATCTGTTCTACAGCGCACCATGGGAAGTTTGCCCCCACCGTCCTCAAAGCGCTGCAGTGCCCGAATAACCCCTCAGATCCTGTGGACCAGCTGAGGGAGCTGGCCTCTGTAGCGTCCACACCTCGGATGCACCAAAACATGCTTCAGTGCCTGAAGGAAAACAGTAGAGGAGAACATACAGTGTGTCAAGCAGATTTCAGTGTGTTAGTGGAGGAGGTGGAATCCATGATTCAAGACTCTTTCTTGAAAGTTCTTTAGGTCTCTTTCAGATAAACAAACCGATAAAGACCCTGGGGTAGGGTGGTACTTTTTTATTTTCATTCAGTGTGTTGAGGAGGGCAGTTGAAAATGAAAGTCAACCCATGAATTAATAAATCATGAATTCATGTGGGGGTTTTTTGTCTTATGAATTGTGCAATTGATCTCCTTATTTGACAGAATTTGGGTTTAGATGGATGTTTCTACAGCGACTGGAGATGTCATAGCATAAGTCTTCTGTACCCACTAGATGGTGATATTTACCACATGGCTCCTATGCAGCCAAGAGGTCCCCTCAGGTTTCATGATATGTAGTTGTGGTTCAGAAGCTCCTAACTAGCCCCAACGGCCCAATACATGAGACTAAATTGTGGAGTCATTACCTTGTGCCAAAGGAACAACTATATATAGAACTAAATATGCTTGTTCATGTTTGTTATGTAGTATGGTTTAACCCAGATGTGCTTTTTGTTACAAGCATTTCGCTACCACCCGCAATAGCATCTGCTAAACATGTGTATGCGACAAATACAATTTGATTTGCTCTTGTTTATTTTTTACAATTGTACATTCATTTCCCTTCTTTTGTATGTACTATGTTATGTAACTGTCATATTACAATCCTAAACAACACGAAGGACATACTCAGGTTGATTTTCATCTGACCATTGGTATTAAATATTTGTTTGTGTGAAGTAATTTTCTCTTTTGATATGAAGGTTTTTGAGTATAGCTTCATCCACTGAACAACAGTTACACATCAGTCATAGTGATCCACAAATAAGAAATACAACTTTGCTGGGAAAATATTTCTCTAATTAACAAACCAAACTGCTCTCTGAGAATGAGTGCAATTGTATCCAAAACCAGAAGTTCCAGAACCACCCTCATCCTCCACTTCCAGAGAAGCGATGAGAATAGCTGAGGTGCTGATAAAGCAAAATGGCGGATCTCTCCTCGTGACATTAAAACCTGGCTAATTAATCTCGACGAGGTTCATGGTCCAGTAATTGCTGGGGAAAGTTGGAGAGGCAGTGAGAACCTCCTATCAATGTCCACACACTCATTAACTAGGCTTCTACTAACACAGCTGGCCTTTATTGCTGCACAAAATCCTTTTGCTGTTTGCACTATCCCGCAGCTTTTTCATACTAGCACATTAGCTGTCAAGCAAGAAATAAGAGTCAGGTTTCAAAGCTATTTACATTTGTATTTAAATGTTAAGCCTATTTTTCTGTCATTTTTACTCTCTTTTGTCTCTACCGTAGATAATTTCAGGCCCATTCTGAAATTGGTTGTGATAGCATAGTATTTCATCATGACACATGAAGAGGATAAACAATAGGGACGCACAAGGAAGTGACTTTGCTTTTCCTGTTCAGGTTCCATATAGACAGAAATGGAATGAGGAAGGGCATCAGTATTGTCCCCCAAACACCTAAAAGATTAGTAGAAGATAAGTTAGTATGATGTTCAAGGTTTCAAAGTCAACTATGGTATCAGTATGACCTCATTATCAGAAGTAAACCTAGGTCCAACAACGCATGTATATTCAACCTAGGAGTGAACCAGGAAATGATCTGAAAATATAGAATGGAACATGTAATTTGCTCCTCTACTATTCAAGCCTACAAATCCTCTCCCATTGTGCTGCTAACATTCGACCAGCTTAAAATAGAACTGTTCGCCATTCTGGAAGGCGACACACAATGAATGATCATTTCATGCTGGGGGACTTTCTCCTACCTCTCTCCATCTACGGTGATAGAGAGGACAGAAATGAATCCGTCTCCGTGGATATCAATGGAGTCATTTAAATCCATGCAGGTGCTGCCTCAGCAGCTGGAGGGGGGAGGGAAAAGATATGTTTCATAGATCTCCAGGATTGCTTATGACTGCAGTTGTTAAAATAGATCGAGGTTCAGGCCACGTTAGATGAAACACTTCCCCCGGCATGCCTTCTCGTTTGGATCACTGTCTCTGGCAGAATAGTGAAGAGCTTGTTTGTTTTTTTGCCTTGTCTACATTTATTCAGCCGTCGAATGCAGTTTGCCTTGCGTTATGCGTTGTCTTATCATTACACAGATGCATGATAGTTAAAATTAGTCTGGTTTTTGTGTACTTAAATCTTTATGTCGTATTCTGATGCTAACCAATTAAAATGTCCAAATGTTGCCACAACGCAGGTTGTATGGAAACATCTGGCAAGTTCCCTATGTAGAGTTCTGTTATTCTCCCACATCAACGGTGTCTTCACAACAGAACTGTGTGTGTGTGTTTGAAGGTGTGAGAAATGGAGAGAGAACGGAGGGGCCTGGTTTAAGGTGATCTATTTGTCTTGTCACAATGAAAGGCTTCTGCACCTGGGTTATTGGGCCTGAGGGAGATAGATAGAGAGAAAAGGACTGGGGACATTAGGATAAATTATGGGTTAGACTGTTTGTGTGCCGAGTGAATGCGCACCTGTGTGTGTGTGTGTGTGTGTGTGTGTGTCTCTGTCCACATTATTTGTGAGTTTGCCATTGTATCTATCCACACTGTATTTGTGTTAGTGTGCACTGAAGGGTGTGTGTAACCGTACTATATGTGCCTATAGCAATAAATGTGTTGGTGATACATGCATGTTTACATCTGTGCCTGTGTGTGCCTTGTGTGTGTGCATGCGTGTGTACACAGAAACCTACACAGTGCTGCAGTCTTATTAATCAGGCTATTTGGCAGGTGTGTGAAAAGTGTGGGGGAGGTGTGTTTGTGTCTGAGAGAGAGAGAGGACTGTTCCTCAGCACCTAACGGCCCACGGCTGGGTGAGCAGGGATAATTGCAGGTGCCGGCCTGTTTCCGTCTCCTTAACGTGGACCTGTGGCATAATGGAAACTGCTCATTTGCCATGAAGGAGGGAGGGGAAAAGAAAAGAAAGGATAGAGAGGTTAGGAAATGAGAGAGGGGATTGCTATGGTTCTGTGATAGCAGTTCTCCCAAAATATGTTATATTTTATTCATACATTTGTGTTATTCCTTCTTTTAATGTTATTCAATTGGAATCCAAGGTTCCATGAGATGTATAGGCTGTACGGAAATGGTACTGTACTAAATGACCAGTTGAAGAAAAGTGTGATTACGGTGGCCCAGAGGGAGATTGTATGGTGTGTGCTGAAGGAGTTTCGCATTTTTAAACAGTCACACCCATATTGACCAGGCCACACCTCACCACACCCACCAATCGGGAGCAAACGTACCTCAAAGGCTGTTATAAAGAATCGACACACCGTTTTGGGGAAACGTTTCACTCAATACAAACACTCACGCAACGTAGCAAACGTTGAATCGAACTGAACGCACCCTTGGTTTGAGAGAGTGGGTGCGTCAGGATGGGGGAAGCCATCTTGACTGTCTGTGAATGTTAGAAATGTTTGTAACTGGGCAATTCCACAGTAACAGAATGATGTAGATACTCAGAATTCTTCCTTTAAAATGTATTCCAAACAAAAACCAATGATTGCAAAGTTAAACAAACCATACAACATTTCCACAGAACATTTGACAAGAAGTAATTTACTTGAAGAACAGTGCAAATGCAAAGTTGACTATCAGAATGATGGTTTGTGCTGTCTTTCTGTTAGGGTTAACCCACTTGATGGGAATTGTAATGTGGCTCATGTAATGAGGATCGATACACTGCCCTCTCAGAAAAGACTACCTGTGCACCGACTAACCTCACACGTCCAGAGCAGTGTGTTCCGATGGCCCCACAGCCGCCATCCCACTTCGGATACCAACGAAGCGAACTCAGGTTTTTGGCGTGAAAGGCAAACACCCTACGCATCGCGCCAATAGGGTTAACCCACTTAACGGGAATTGTAATGTGGCTCATATAGCGAGGATTGCTACAATATCATACAAAATGGATGATGGACAAGCATACATATCATACTAAATGGAGGGATACAAATCTAACTTTAGAAGATGATCGTCAACCCGATCAGAAACAACTTTTATTTCCTAAATGGCGTAGTAGACTGATGTATTCACTGATGTATTTAATGCTGACTTCCAGAGTTCCTCTGTGGAGATGGGAGAACCTTCCAGAAGGACAATCATCTCTGCAGCACTCCACCAATCAGGCCTTTATGGTAGAGTGGCCAGACAGAGCCAGTCGTCAGTAAAAAGCATGACAGCCCGCTTGGAGTTTGCCAAAAGGCACCTAGAAACAATATTCTTTGGTCTGATGAAACCAAGATTGAACTCTTTGGCCTGAATGCCAAGCGTCATGTCTGGGGAAAACCTTTTTTTTTTACCCCCCTTTTTCGATCTTGTCTCATCGCTGAAACTCCCCAACGGGTTCAGGAGAGGCGAAGGTGGAATCTTGCATCATCCGAAACATGACCAGCCTAACCGCACTCCTTAACACCCGCCAGCTTAACCCGAGCCCAGAAACACTGTTCAACTGGCGACTGTGGTCAGCCTGCAGGCACCCAGACCACCACAAGGAGTCACTAGGGCACAATGAGCCAAGTAAAGCCCCCCCCCCCGGCCAAACCCTTTCCCCACCCCAGACGACGCCGTCCTGTGGGACTCCCGGCCACATTCCTGGGCTGTTGTGGTACAGCCCAGGAATGAACCCAGGTCTGTAGTAATGCCTCAAGCACTGTGATGCAGTGCATTAGACCACTGCGCCATTCGGGAGGCCACTGTGGTGATGTTTTTCAGCGTCAGGGACTGGGAGACTAGTTGGGATCGAGGGAAAGAAGAACAGAGCAAAGTACAGAGATATCTTTGATGAAAACCTGCACCAGAGCGCTCAGGACCTCTGACTGGGGCGAAGGTTCACCTTCCAAAAGGACAATGACCCTAAGCACAGAGCCAAGACAACGCAGGAGTGGCTTTGGGATAGGTCTCTGAATGTCCTTGAGTGGCCCAGCCAGAGCCAGAACTTGAACCCAATCGAACATCTCTGGAGAGACCTGAAAGTAGGTGTGCAGCGACACTCCCCATCCAACCTGACAGAGCTTGAGAGAATCTGCAGAGAAGAATGGGAGAAACTCCCCAAATACAGATGTGCCAAGCTTGTAGCGTCATACCCAAGAACACTCGAGGCTGTAATCTCTGCCAAAGGTGCTTCAACAAAGTACTGAGTAAAGGGTCTGAATACTTATGTAAATGTAATATTTAATTTTTTAATTTTTAATACATTTGCAAAAATCTCCCCCAAAAATTCTGACATGCACTGTCAACTGTGGGACCATGTATAGACAGGTGTGTGCCTTTCCAAATCATGTCCAATCAATTGAATTTACCACAGGTGGACTCCAATCAATTTGTAGAAACATCTCAAGGATGATAAATGGAAACAAGATGCACCTCAGCTCAATTTCGAGTCTCATAGCAAAGGTTCGGAATACTTATGTAAATAAGGTATTTCTGTTTTTATTTTTCATACATTTATAAAATATCATACATTTTTTATAAAATGTCTAAAAACCTGTTTTCACTTTGTCATTATGTGGTATTTTGTGTAGATTGACGAGGGAAAAAAAGATTTGATCAATTTTAGAATAAGGCTGTAACTTAACAAATTGTGGAAAAAGGGAAGGGGTCTGAATACTTTCCTAATGCAGTCAAAGGTTTGGACACACCTACTCATTCAAGGGTTTTTCTTTATTGTTACTGTTTTATACATTGTAGAATAATAGTGAAGACATCAAAACTATGAAATAACACATATGGAATCATATAGTAACCAAAACATTTTTAATGAATCAAAATATTTGTTATATTTTATATTCTTCAAAGTCGCCACCCTTTGCCTTGATGACAGCTTTGCACACTCTTGGCTTTCTCTCAACCAGCTTCACATGGAATGCTTTTCCAACAGTCTTGAAGGAGTTCCCATATATGCTGAGCACTTGTTGGCTTCACTCTGAGCACTTGTTTCCTTCACTCTGCGGTCCAACTCATCCAAAACCATCTCAATTGGGTTGAGGTTGGGTGATTGTGGAGGCCAGGTCATCTGATGCAGCACTCCATCACTCTCCTTCTTGGTCAAATAGCCCTTACACAGCCTGGAGGTGTGTTGGGTCATTGTAGCCCTTACACAGCCTGGAGGTGTGTTGGGTCATTGTCCTGTTGAAAAACAAATGATAGCCCCACTAAGAGCAAACCAGATGGGATGGCGTATCGTTGCAGAATGCTGTGGTAGCCATGTTAGTTATATTTGCACTGAATTCTATCTGGCCTTCTCTGTCCACCCGGCACAGCCAGAAGAGGACTGGCCACCCCTCAGAACCTGGTTCCTCTCTAGGCTATCTAGGGAGTTTTTCCTAGACACCGTGCTTCTACATCTGTATTGCTTGCTGTTTAGGGTTTTAGGCTGGGTTCTGTGTAGCACTTTGTGACATCTGCTGATGTTAAAAGGGCTTCATAAATAAATTTGATTGATTGAAATAAATCACTGACAGTGTCACCAGCAAAGCACCCCCACACCATCACGCCTCCATGCTTCACGGTGGAAACCACACATGCGGAGATCATCCGTTCATCTACTCTGCATCTCACAAAGACACGGCGATTGGAACCAAAAATCTCACATTTGGACTCATCGGCCCAAAGGGCAGATTTCCACCGGTCTAATGTCCATTGCTCGTGTTTCTTGGCCCAGGCAAGTCTCTTCTTCTTATTGGTGTCCTTTACTATAGGTTTCTTTGCAATTCAATCATGAAGGCCTGATTCACGCAGTCTCCTCTGAACAGTTGATGTTGAGATGTGTCTGTTACTTGAACTCTGTGAAGCATTTATTTGAGCTGCAATTTCGGTGGCTGGTAACTCTAATGAGAGCCGGTTTCATCATAGTGCTTTATGGTTTTCACATTTCACACAAAGTTCTTCACATTTTCCGGATTGACAGCACATTTCAGGCTGGATCTGATTTATCTGTAGAGAAACTGTGCAATGTGCACATTGAGTTCACAGAAGAAGAAAAAACAAACAAAATGGAATTCAAATAATTTAACTGATGTTTTCCAATTAGTTGTTTAAAAAGCAGTCTCTTTACAATGCGTTATGATAATATATAATCTATATGAATAGGCATACAAAATTAGGAGTAGACAAGACATTTGATGCAAACTTATAAGTATAACTTTTCTATTGTCTTAAATCACATTAGACTTTGACAGTTCAGTCCTGCTAGCTCGCTGGAGAAGGCTTGGCTTGCTTGCTCGAAGGCAGCTTGTAAAAAGATAAAAACGGTTACAAATTTAGTCTAACACATTTCTAATTTGGAAAATAAAAATGTTATATTAGAACATTATGCCTATCCCAATCACAAATTGGTCAAGGAGCACAAATCGCATTTCTATAGTTGCATGGGATCATTTGGAACGGGGAAGTTATTTTCCGAGGGTCTGATAGCTTCCAGAAGTTCCCTTGCAGTGGGAAAGTTAGACTAATCAAAAATAAGGCTAATAGATTTTTTTCTGTAGGAAATCCCTTTAGCCTATACTTATGTGTCATCCTATGAAGTGGACGTTATGTTGCACATCCCTATCTGATCTAATTAAATTTTGCCATACTAGTCTGATGAGACCATGCATGCAACAACAGGAAGTATTCTACGTTCACGTGCAAGTCAGAACTAGGAAACTCCTACATTTTCGACTTGCTAACAGGTTGTAGTTATACACTTGCTGTGTTCAACCAGTTAGCAGGTCGAAAATGTCTGAGTTTTCTAGTTCCGACTAGCATTTGAACGCTGCAGTGCCTACACCAACGGAACATGATGGACAATGTTGATTGGCAAGTGGAATGATGTCTTCTTCTTCTCTGTTATAATGGCGTTCGCTACATTTGGATGTGCATTCCGCCATCTACTGTGCTGGTGGATAATAAAGATCCCAAAAAGGAAATAATGCGGGCTAAAAACGATTCATATAAACTATCAAAAATACATTTAAACTAAACCAAATCTACCTGTTTTTTTTAAATCCAAAATTCTAATCAGGTCCCTACACAGGCTCAGAAGGATCCTGTGAGAGCGGGACATTTACTGGCAACAGTGCTTCTGCCGGGTAGTCTTGGAGCCACAAAAACTACTCAGCTGCAGATATAATGATGTCCAGGTTCTTGGACTTCTTGGAAACTTGTGCAGTACAATTAATATCTGTGGCTATGAAATCGATCTTCTTCACAATGAGTGTATCCCGATCACTTGATTGCGTTAAAACATTTGCAGCTGGTTGCGATGCATCCATAGCCATATCTTCTTCAGCATTGTGGTCTCTTGGCCCTTCGACTCTATTCCCTGCCTGCACATAGGAGATCTGCTGTACAGCCCTGATCCTTGACTCCTCAATCTCTTTCATCCTAATAGGACACTCAAGGAAGTCCAAAATATGATCCCCACCACAGTTGCAACATTTTCCATTCACAGATTCAATAACATACTTCTCCTGTTTGCAAACATTTGACACGTGGCCATGATATATTTTGCAATTCCCATACTGTAGTGGTTTGGATACAAATGCTTTCACCGCATACCTCACATTTCCAAGCTTCACATGTGCAGGTAGTCTCCTCAAACAACAATAGTGTCGATAGGTTTTTCTCCTTCTTTCCATTTACCATATGGGTCAGGCGACATGAACGGTCCACTCCAGGGATTTTCTGAATAAGGTACCCGTCATCTAGATCTAACGACACTTCAGATGTACCTCCTGTCATGAATCTCTCTCCTTTGTGAGAATCAAAGGTGACAGATCAGCTGACAATGGCTGACAGATAGCCAGACGCTGCCTCTCCCACAGGAGAGGAGAAGGGGGATTTGGGCTGGTTTGATGACTTAACAGCCAGTCGTAAATAGTTTGCAGAAACTCTCCCTCTGGCTCTCTAGTATGGGAAGACTGATATCTCTTTGTTACAGAGAGAATTTTGCCACCAAAACCTTTTTCTCCAAGAGAATGAACTTTGGTCTAAAGAATCATTCTGTCACATTGTTTATTATTTTGTGATGTCATTAAGGATGGTATAACAAAGTAACTGTAACTCTGAAAGTGTACACATCCTATTTATCAAGTTTACACCTAAATGTTGTATGAAATATATTATTAAATATGAGAATACTTTTGTGAAGATAGCAATGTGATTTTAGCCTTCTAAATGATAATTGTTTTTCATATAAACTTGTGGCCAGTCAGTAACCACGCCCAAGTGAGCACAGACATTGTGTCGGCGTGATGGAACGCCCCTTTTTACCCAAGGATTAAAACCTTGGTAACGAAATGTACATTAGACCAGCCGACGTACAGCACGAGCTGGGAGTTACAAAATGGTTAAAACTACAAGACCAGACAGCGTGGAGCGGTGGCTACACGGCTGAAAATGGTGAGACCCATATATTGCCGGCTTACTACTGGCATGTAAAGTGGTCAGGAGCTGAACCCTGAATAATCAACCATTGATACCAAAAGACGTGAGACGGTGGTCTACACGTTGAAATGGTTAGAAACTCTGAAGCTCTCAACCTCAACACAAGTGAAGAAAATCACCTATGAGACCAGAAACATTCACAGTCTGCAGCTGTGCATGTTAAAGTGGTCCTAGAACTTTGACTAAAGACACAAGGTGGGAAGGAGAATCCCCACAGACAACCATTGGTACATCTGAAGTATCTCTTCTAACAACCACTCCACTACCAGAAAAGCTCTACAAAGGACATTGTGACCTCTGGTGGACAAGCCGAGCCTTACACCGAACGGGACAAACCAGAGCCTTACATCCATCGACAACTTCATCCTAGGAGTCATCGAGTTCAACAGAGATAGATGACGATCAAGGACAGCTACGCGTAAATATATATATATATATTACACTTCTTATCCTAATGAGTGGTGGTTCATGTGCAAAGTATTACTATTCCTTTGAGTGTAGGTTCCAAATGTAACAACGATAAGTTGACTCTCTTTGTCTTTCCCTCTCTTTTTATTGACCCTTCCCTCTCCATATATGCAACAAGCTGTCATATCTTGTCAGTCCACTAGGGACTTTTATCTCATGTAAGTGTGTATGTGTATTCTGTGTTATTATTTAGTTTGTTAGTAAATAAATAATTAAATCAATTTGTGTAGTACTGAATATTTTCATATGGGCTAGGGTTCTGCGATGTTCAGAATGAGACTGATGAGGTATTAATTAATAATTGACTGTTATTGATGTTAGAGATATCTATATATCTTTCGAGTTCAATCCGGGAGATGGTAACTTGTTAAAAAACGTATTCCGTGGTGCCCCAAATTCCTAATAAGTTAATTGTGATTAGTTGAATCGAGTAACAATTAAACATAGTTATTTATTTTATCAACTAACAGTCATCAGATTAATGATAGTCACGTCACAACATTCCTTTGGCAGGCACCCTGCTCTGAAGATCAATACAGGTTATTTCCGACGTGGGCAATTTTGCCATATCCAGTGCACGCTTCTTCTGTCCTTCATCTACACAATTAATCAAAACAAGGCCGCTTCTAGTCACCTTGATTGAATCCACCTTTCCCACTGCTCTCCTCACAGTCCTACATAGTACAAATGGATCTCCCAAATGAACATCCTTGTCCAAATAACGCAGTCCAACAACAAATGCATTATTGGAGCAATGCTTGTCTTCCACTGCAACTTTTGCTGGTTTTGTTCCACTCTTTGATTTCACAATTTTCCATTCATTGTCACACACTTCACTTACCACACTTCCAGATTCAAGTAACATTTCCATGGACGCTGCCATTTTGGAACCGTAATTGACAACCAGTTTTTGCTGTCACATGGAATGAGGTTGCAAGGTAAAAGGGGGAGGCGGGATCGGGTTGGCCCATTATTTCCAATGAGGTTGCAGGGCGGGGCCAAGTCTGCTCAGTACATCACAGAGCACATGCACACTAGATAGTATTTTTTTTGCAGTATTTGTGCACACACTGCAGGGCTCATGCACAATTTTCGGGGACCATTTTGGCTATTGAGCACTGCTTTCAAAACTACTGGCTTAAAAGTATACACAATTTTAGTAGAACCTCTTTAAGTTATACAGGGCCCCAGGACTAGTGGAAGCAAAATAGCCCCATAACATCAAAGATCCACCACCATATTTTACAGTATTTTACAGGTATGAGGTTATTTTCTGCTCACGTATTCTCATTTGACTCCAAACCCACCACTGGTGTGTGTGGCCAAAGAGCTCTATTTACATGCCATCCAGCAGATGTAAAGGCCTGGAGTTTGCAAAACGGCATTGACACTTGGATTGGAACCAGTGCTTTGATCAGATGATATGAAAATAGCGGTCTTTGGCCATGCACACAAGTGGTGGTTTTGGCGGGCTAAATGAGAATGCATGAGCAGAAAAGAACTCCATACCTACTGTCATGACGTCGCCTGCTTGGGTATTGCAAACCCCATCCCCCTCTCCCTGCCTTTCCCTGCCCCTTCAACCCATGCTGTGGTCACAGAGGGACGTCGTAAATTCCTGAGAATCTCCTCATGGCCCAACAGTATTAGACAGAGGGTAAACTTTCAGGACAAAGGAATTTTCTCCCACCTCACAGAACTTGAGGTACGAACATATTTCATGTTCCTGCCAAAGTATAAAATATCGGTGGAGAGTCCAGCTATTAACATGCCCATTGGCCACCACGTGGGAAACTCATGAGAGACTGTGGGACTACATTACCATACCGCTGTTTATATAATAACCTCAGATATGAGGTTTACATCTGTTTGTTGTATAAAATGAATGAGTGAGTATGATACTGTTTGTATAATTGTGTAATATGATTTTGGACTGTTTAATTAAGAAAAATACAAATCCCTTTTTGATTTGAACTAAACCCGAGAACTAAACCAGAGCCAGTTGGGTCAGACATCCAAGGACAACCCCTTCCTGCTATCTGAATAAAAGTCGACTCTGAGAAATTACCATTAGACCATGTTTTCTCTCCATGGGGAGAACGAAGGTTAAGGTAACATTGCTGAATCTTTAACCATACCACGTGGTTAAACTCTTATACGAATAAGAACAAGTTTTTGATATTGACTACTAGTCTGCAGCTAGGAATTCGGTATCATTGAACGCGAAGAAAGACAACCGCCGAAACATCCATTCTATAACGAATGTCACTCTGAACTATCCACATTAACCGAGACAGAAGGAACTCCAACCAAAACGAACTTCTCTCCAACGATCAAGACGATACACACGGAGCGTAACTATATATATATTGATTGCAATTGTTCCCGAATGAGTGAGCGTTCATGTGTAAGGATTAGCATGTCAATTGTTATAATTATGTACTCTGTAGTGAATTCTTAGTCGAACGCCACTTTCCCTTTGTCTAACAAGCCGCTATGCCGGTTCAGCCCACTAGGGCATATTTCTCCCATCATTTCATGTAACTATTTTAAGTTTGTTTGTTTGTTTATGCATTTCTGTGAATTAATTAGTTAGTAATAAATAAATGATTTAAGACAATTGATGTATGGATGACTCATAGTGAAGACTGGGTTCGTGCAGATAATCAACAATTTACGACGTTTGGAATGAGACTAACGTGAGGTAAAGTAAATAAATCATTAATCAGAAGACTATTGATCAGATATGAAAATATCTGAAAGGTTATATTGGGAAATTATAACTTTGTAATCTAATAACTTTCCCTGGTGCCCTCGAATTCATAGTTAATTAGTTACGTTATTACTCAAGTGATCGCGTAATCCCTAATTACAGGAATCTTTGATAAAAACTATAAGTCTTCAATTTAATGATAGCAAAGACACGACACTACTGTAAAATTTGGTGGTGGATCTTTGATGTTATGGGGCTATTTTGCTTCCACTGGTCCTAGCGCCCTTCGTTAAGGTCAACGGCATCATGCATTTTGCCCAGTACCAGGACATTTATGCTCAAAACTTGGTTGCTTCTGCTAGGAAGTTGAAACTTGGCTGAGACAATAACTTCAAGCACACATCAAAATACACAAAGAAATGGTTAATTGGCCACAAATTCAACATTTTGCAATGGCCATCTCAGTCTCCGGACTTCAAACCCATTGAAAACACATGGTTTCAATTGAAGATGGCAGTGTATAAGCACAGACAAAGTATATCAAGGATCTCGAAGGATTCTGTATAGAAGAATGTTCTAATGTGCTTTCCAGCTCATAAAACATTTTAGAAAAAGGCTCAGTGCTGTTATTCTCGCAAGGGGAGGTATTGAAAGGTATTGAAAACAGGAGTGTCAATAATTTTGACCCCTACCTTTTTGTAGAAAAAAATATATATATTTTTCTCCGAACAATTGTACTAGTATAAAATAATATAATTTCCCCCAAAACGTGAGCATACAATATACTGTAGCTCAGTATTTTAATTATTTTATACTGTCATTTTTGCTAATCTTTATCAATGGTGTCAATCATTTCAGACCCCACTGTAACTTCAGTTACTAACTTAATTTACTTAGACAGATTAAGTTTTCTTCACAACATTATTCTACATACTATGTACTTGAAGCTTCAAGGTCATGGGGTTCATCATTATGTGGGTTCTATGAGACACTGCTATCAGTTCCACTTCAAAGGGAAGTTCACCATCAAAATAGTCTTTGGCATACTCAAAGAGCCACTCTGATCCCTCGTTAGGGCCTTGCAGATCTATTAAACTGTGTTATCTTTGTAATTAAAAACCTGGGACTTTGACACCAAGAGTTACGATGACTTACTCATCTTGGCAGAGTGAGGAAAAAAACAAGGACTTCCTGCTCTAATTTTTTTAATCTCACTTCTGTTATCTCAGGAATTTCAGAAAATACACAGGAGATTAAACTTTACTTATTTAATATAATTTGGTTTAATGTCACCAACTTTATTAAGTGCTCCAAATTACTTCAAATATTATGCAGGGGAAGGACCGCCAACAATGAGCCCAAGACCATACTTCATGCTTTTTGGATTGATGACCTTTTGACCTTATAGGCTATATTAGTGTGTATGTGATCCGGTCACTGCGGACATCTCCTGTTTGCAGATTCTATCTGATCTAGGATAGGTCCCAATTCTTGTTATTCCAGACTGATCCAGTAGGCAAACAATGTCTAAATGAACGGCTAAATTAAACTACATGTCACCACAATCTAAATAACAATAATTGCTGACATTAACCTTCCTATGATCACTAGTTTATAAAAATTATCTTTTGGAGGAGAAGGCTTGTTAAGTCTTTATTTAGATCTGGATTCTCTCTCTTTCTCTCGCTCTCCCACCTACTTCAAAGGGATATTTTCAGGTGAGAATCAATGTCTTTGCTAATTAGTAGAGAAGCCTTAGGTGAACAAGATGTTCAGATGTGCTATGTGGCTGTTCCGGTACATCTTCCGGACGCTCCCAGTGATCATTGGGTGAAAAATATCCCTGTTTCCTTCCTTCATTTGAGTAGCTCTACTCACCCTTTCTGCTTATATGAACATGGCAAGCCCAACTACAGACATACAGTACAACTGCACCTTTAAACAAACAGGCCCACACAAAGACAAACACACCCCACAGACACATGTAAATGCACACCTACATACACAATCATCATGGATCATTCAGACACACTCAGCAACAGCCATGATAGCAACATTCCAATTAACGATGAACAAAATTAGAGCCAGGCACCTGAGAATGGTTTCAAAATGGATTCCATCTAACTTCAACCTCCCCCGACGAGGCCGAGCTGTCTGTCGGCGAGCGTTGAGGGTGGTCAGTCCTCTCGCTCTCTCTTTGTGACGAGGGAAAGAAGAATCCATTTCTCATATGGAGTCTGGGAAATCAATGATTGCGAGATGGATCGGTGTGAAATGCAATATGAGCTCTGTCTCGGTGAACGTGGTGTCTGCCTGACTGACAGGTGACTGACAGGTGACTGACAGGGGTTAACTGCCACATAGAGACAGGCTGGTTGAGAGGTGTAAAACAGTCCTCCTCAGACTGGCACTCGACCATGCCAAGGAATTGGAAATTGAAACGTGTGGGTGGTTGTGTGCACAGGGCAGGGTAGATACACAGAGGATGACCACGGCTGAGCTTCGGACGTTCTGGTCTTTGCTCTGTTGGATTTTCTACTTGATCATGTTGATGGTATTGATATATGGCATCTTATTGTATATTAGTCTGTTTATACCTTCATATTTGCATAATAAGATCAGTTCTGTTCAACTGCCTGAATGATGGTGTCCCGAAAACAGTGCATTGATATACACGAACGATAATTCATGAACAATATAAATCATGGGAATACAGTACAGCACAATTCATTGAATAATTCCAGTATAATTAAAAGCTGATGAAACATTGAACTATTGGGGTTGTGCTATTTTGTTGTTTCTGAGGTTGCTTTGTGGCGGATATGTTTTGTCAAAGTGGGCATGGTGTGACTGCAAATGTCGCTCTAAATTTGCCCGTTTAAAACAATTGACTGCCTTCTGGCAAATAAGACCAAGTGAGCTAGTCCCATCATGCAGTACAAACAAATACTTGTCTGTCCATTTCTATTGGAACTTTCTGTGTTCTTCTTGAATTGACCGTATCCTTCTCTTAGCCACCGGAGCCACATTAGCTATGTTAGCTAGCTGCATTTCCCCGCCGACATTTTCCTGATTTTCCTGGTTCTCCGGTGGTTGTTCGTTCATAGCTGTCACGTTGTTCTCCAGCTCTTCCCCCTCATTTTCATAGTCAATAGATTTACGTTTATTTTTTACAAAAAATTGATCCCCGTCGACTAGACTGCAAAATGAGCTGATAGCAAACTGATATGTGTCAGTCGCTATAGCTGAGCAGTTGCGTTCTATTTCGGCAAACGTTCTATTTCGGCCTTTCTATTCAACAGCTGCGATATACTGCCATCTATCTGCTGTCCAGAGAACAATAGATATACTCAATGAAGTGACTCAGGCCTGCATTAAACACATTGAATTGAAATTATATCATTGTTATGTATTATGAATGGAAAATAGGAAAATGACTGCAAACTGCAAATTAAGGGCTTGCGGCCGCTTGCGGCCTACGGGCCGCGCAATGACTACCACTGACCTATAGTAACCTCCCTGCGCAAAAGAGCCTTGTAGTGAGGTTTAAAAAGGCTTCTATAGTTTGTAATTTCCACTTTGACTTTTCAGGCTTGATTTTCTGTTATGAAAAATGTACATGGTATCAAAAGTCCATTAATTATAATCCACATAATAATTCACATTTCCTGTTGCTGCGGGATTATTTTCCTGCTGTAGCAAACTGGCTGTTGCATACAACCAGCTTCCATTCCCACTGTCACGAGGGGATTCATGGCTTACTTAAAATGAAATGATCAACCCTGTTACTTTATTTGGAGCTTAATGATATATGCCATTTAGCAAACTCTTTTATCCAAAGTGACTTACAGTCAATCAAACCCACTACCTTGGCATTACATGCTCTACCTTAGGACCTAAATAGGCACTTTGTAGACACTTAATAGCCACTTACTACAGTCTTTTTTTTAATAAAACCTTTTGAGATGGGAAAACATGTTTTGAAGTTGAACATGTGCTCTTTATGACAGAATGTAATTCTATTTTTTTTAACCAAGTTGCATTCTCAAAAGGCACCGAATCAAATCAAATCCACACACAAAAATAAGCTGAAAACAACAGACTTTATCTTGAAATGTTTACTTACGAGGCCTTTCCCAACAATGCAGAGTTAAAAAGCAAGAAAAATGTCCTAACAAATAATACAAAGTAACACAATAAAATAGCAATAACAAGACTATATACAAAGAGTATACCGGTACAGAGTCAATGTGCAGGAGTACGAGGTAGTTGAGGTGCTTGAGGTAGTATGTACATGTAGGTACGGGTAAAAGTGACTAGGCAATCAGGATAGATAATAAACAGAGTAGCAACAGTGAAGAGTGTGAAAGTGTGTGAGTGTGCGGTGTCACTATGCATGTGTGTGTTTTATGTGTGTGAGCGTATGTAGTGTGTGTGTGTGTGTGTGTGTGTGTGTGTGTGTGTGTGTGTGTGTGTGTGTGTGTGTGTGTGTGTGTGTGTTGGAGGGTCAGTGTTGTATGCGTGAGTGTGCAGGTAGAGTCCAGTGTGTGTGCATAAAGCCAGAGAGTCAGTGCAAATAGTCAGGGTAGCCATTTGATTAACTGTTCAGGAGTCTTATGGCTTGGGGGTAGAAGCTATTTATGAGCCTTTTGGTCCCAGACTTGGCGTTCCGGTACCGCTTGCCATGCGGTAGCAGAGAGAACAGTCTATGAATCAGTGAAATGACCCATTTAATGTTAAATAGGTTATAGGTATCAGTTGATATTTAGTTGTGAACTTCTTACACAATTGTACCTCAAGAAAACTCCCAGTACAACCTTTGGACTACTTTTTTTTAATCAAAGAAGTTAAATAAAATACAAAAAAAGTGAAATAATGTATTTGACGTTCATGTAATCTCTGTGGTTACGTTGCCAAAATATTGACTCTGTTGTGTTCTTTCTCAAGTCTAACCTGTAGTAACCCAAGCCTTATGATCAACTTCCTTAGGGGGATATTTGTATAGTTTTCTTATTTGTTTAGGGAAGTTGTTTGACTTTCCACAATTGTATTATTTTTATAAAAGCCTTTTATTCTTTTATCTAAATTTGCAAACAACCCAACCCTTCTTGTTCTGAAAGGTCAGGTGTACTGGAGGAGTACAGTTTATGAATAAATATGGCTGTCAGTCTTTAACCCGTCTCTAAGTTATAGAAAGGCCACCAGCGGTCTCAGCTTTCTACTGTACCTGAATGAAGAACAAGCTCAAGTCATAGGATGGGCTGTCAACGTACAGACTGCATTGAGAAGCCCTTGTCAAATCTCTTTGAGAAATTTGGACGAATTGTTGGCACCTACCCGGTCTGGTTTTTTGTTATAACTCTAATAGTATCCGGAATTCTGGGAGGAGGGTTTTATTTTCTGAAAGACAGGGTGGATAATGACATTGAACGACAATTTACACCAAGGAGTGGACCCTCAAAGATTGCTCGGGCCTTTGTCAAAGAGAACTTTCCAAATGACGACACAGAGTTCTCAAGCCAGAGGCTCTATGAAGAAGGGAATTACGCATCAATCATCATGGTATCCAATGACAAATCAAATATTCTAAGCACAGAAAATTTGAAGAACATTATCAAAGTGAACAATAAAGTTAAAGATATCTCGGTTGATGTAGACCAAAGGGAGTTGAGGTTCAGCCATTTATGTGCAAAGACAAATGGACATTGTGTGTCAAATGAGATTTTAGAAATTATTGACTTCAATGCAAGCAGAATTGAGCAGACAAACATTACTTTCCCTCTATATACACACAAATCAAGACAACTCTTTCTGGGATCTGCAATAGGTGGGGTTCAAGCAAATGTCAAAAGTGAAGTCAAAAGTGCCAAAGCTGTAAAGCTTTTCTACTTCTTGGAAAGTCACACCACCAGAGCTGAGGCATGGTTAAAAGAATTCCAAAGGATCCTATCAGATGAGAGAGACAATGAAAATATGAAGGTATGTATGTCATTGAAATAATAGCATATATGTACTATAGCTTTAGCCAACCTTATGAGAGCATTACGACGGACAGGGTTGGGTAGGTTACTTTCTAGATGTAATCCGCAAACATCCTTTCTGAATTTAAAAGTAATCCAAGAAGTAATCATCTAGTTTTTCAAAAGTATCTGTAATCTGATTACAATATTTTTGCTGGTAACATAACCGATTACAGTTAGTTTTTTATAAATCAGATTACATGTAACATGTAACTTACATGTAATCAGTTGCTCCTCAACTCTGACTACGAAACATTGAAAGAAAGTGTTATCAAGAAAACAAACTTAAAGTACTGGTGTACCACTTCACAAGAAGGTTACACAAATCAACATTAACTAATCATTTTACATTTAGCAGATGCTCTTATCCAGAGTGACTTACTGTAGTGAGTGCAAAGGTTTATGTACTTGTCCCCCACGGGAATCAAACCCACAACCCTGGCGTTGCAAGCACCATGCTCTACCAACTGCGCCATTATAAGCTAACAATTATCAATTTGATTCACAAAACATGGACAAAACTTATTTTATATTTGTTATATTTGTTTTACTTTTACTGTTGACAAGCTATATCCCAAGTAAAAATACAGGAAAGTGCACACACAAAAGGGTAAAAAAAAATGTTTTGAGAAAAATAGATGCAAACATCAAGGAGTAGGTCTGATGGGCATTTGTGATGTCATCGGCCTCCCCCTTGCTTGAGAAACAATAGAGGAGCAAAAGAGAGCAAAAGAGGAAAGTGCCATCCGTCAGCATGGACCAACATCCATGTGGAACGTTTCCGACTTGTAGAATCCACGCCCCGAAGAATACAGGTTGTTCTGTAGGCAAAGGGGAGTCCTAGATGGGTGCACCTAATAAACTGGCAGGTGAATGTATGTTCTTGGTAACAAGTAAGTATCTGGTGGCACGAATGGGACATTAAGGGCATTTTCTGAGCTATAGTTCGAATCAGAGTTTGACTATTTGTTACGTTGTATTTTTGTGATTTTTAAACTGGTTGGTTTCATATTCCCAAAATGTCAAACGAACAAAAAGTCCTAAATAAAACCACGTGTTCATGCAATATGTTTGTTTATTGGACAGACATAATCACGTTAAATCCATTTATGATTATCATGAAGCATCACTTGTCTTCCAATCTTCATATTACTTTCGCTCTGGTCTTTCAACAAAGTGCGGGAGCGCAAAAGCCGCTCTTACTGCAAGGTGAATAGGTTATATTCAGTAGCCTTTATCCCGGTATAGCCCCCATATCCCTTAATCTGCATTGGATGCGCTCATAAATGCGCTCCTACTCACTGAATGTTTCAGAGATATCAAGTTATGATGCTGCGTGTATTTAATAAAATGCTCCTAGTCAAACAACCAATAATAATGTGCGCTTCTGATTATTTTCCTGTGTTTGGTCCGGACTGCATTCTCACCTACAGCTAACCGAACCATAGTATGAACTGAATATGACCGAGACCACCCTGTTTGAGCGAACCACGGTGTGCTGTTTAGTGCGCTCCAGAATGCACACCCGTTCAAACAATCGAACTAAGGGGGTGAACGGAAACCCCCTAATGCATTCCAGACCAAACAGTCGCAATTTCAATTTAAAATGTATGTCAAGTGTCCCTGAGCACTTCTAATTTTTAGTTGGTGTTTTTACTGAGTCAAGTCAAGGTTCGGTAGCCGAAGTCTACGCCCCTTCATCGGTGATTCGTCAACAGTACTACTGTTAAAAGGAGTGGGAACTATGGACGGAATTCTTCAATAAAGTGTTTGTTGTCATTTAATGAAATGCGACTAGTTTTCATGCAAAAAAATTTCACTTGAGAAATACAGCACCAAACATCCTAGTTAGATGTAAAATTGCGCGACTAAGACTTCCTCTGCAAAAAAAGTCTAAATTAATTACAGATTCATTGATTTATCTTAGATTATTACAGAATATATTGAGAAAGTGTGTACTGACTATGTTGTAGCTACCTTGCCTCAAAAGGGACAAACAGTAACTTTGCTGCTTTTTTCTCGTTTTTCAGGCGAAGACCTTTAAGGGAATATTGGAGGCACAGACATTCGTATCGCCTAGACGGATTTCTTCTAGGAGCAAACCAAACCTATTATCAATCAATCAATCAAATGTATTTATAAAGCCCTTCTTACATCAGCTGATGTAACAAAGTCACAAAGTGCTGTACAGAAACCCAGCCTAAAACCTCAAACAGCAAGCAATGCAGGTGTAGAAGCATTTTGCAGCCGCCTTTACAGAAAGAAACATGGAACTGTCACTTCTCTTTGCTTATTTGATCTGTTCTTGCCATAATATGGACTTGGGATTTTACCAAATAGGGCTATCTGCTGTATACCACCCATACCTTGTCACAACACAACTGATTGGCTCAAATGCATTAAGTAATTCCACAAATTAACTTTTAACAAGGCACACCTGTTAATTGAAATGCATTTCAGGTGACTACCTCATAAAGCTGGCTGAGAAAATGCCAAGAGTCTGCAAAGCTGTCATCAAGGCAATATATAAATATAAAATATAAATATAAAATGCATTTTATAATGTAGAAATTAGTAAAAATAAAGAAAAACCCTGGAACGAGTCGGTGTCTCCAAACTTTTGACTGGTACTGTATGTACCGGTAACCTTATTTTAAAGCATTAACAAGTACGGTAATGGCATGGCTACAGCACTTGAAATATAGCACTCTATGTACTTTGCTAGGCAGCTAAACATTGACTGGAGAACTGCAGCAAGCTAGCTAGCTGCAGTACCTTCAGAAACTATTCAGACCCTTTGACTTTTACCACATTTTGTAATGTTACAGCCTTATTCTAAAATTGATTACATTGTTATTGTTTTCTCATCAATCTACACACAATACCCCATAAAGACAAAGCAAAAACAGACATTATTACTAATTTATAATAAAAAAATTATTGAAATATCACATTTGCATAAGTATTCAGACCCTTTACTCAGTACTTTGTTGAAGCACCTTTGGCATCGACTACAGCTTAGAGTCTTCTTGGGTATGACGCTACAAACTTGGCACACATGTATTTGGGGAGTTTCTCCCATTCTTCTCTGCAGATCCACTCAACCTCTGTCAGGTTGGATGGGGAGAGTAGCTGCACAGCTATTTTCAGGTCTCTCCAGAGATGTTCGATCAGGTTCAAGTCCAGGCTCTGGCTGTGCCACTCAAGGACATTCAGAGACTTGTCCCGAAGCCACTCCTGCATGGTCTTGGCTGTGTGCTTAGGGTCATTGTCCTGTTGGAAGGTGAACCTTCACCACAGTCTAAGGTCCTGAGCACTCTGGAGCAGGTTTTCATCAAGGATCTTTCTGTACTTTGCTTCGTTCATCTTTGCCGCAATCCTGACTAGTCTCCCAGTCCCTGCCGCTGAAAAACATCACCACAGAATGATGCTGCCACCACCATGCTTCACCGTAGGGTTGGTGCAAGGTTTTCTGCAGACATGACACTTGGCATTCAGGCCAAAGAGTTCAATCTTGGTTTCATCAGACCAGAGAATCTTGTTTCTCATGGTCAGAGTACTTTAGGTGCATTTGGTGCAAACTGCAAGTGGGATGTCATGTGCCTTTTACTGAGGAGTGGCTTCCGTCTGGCCACTCTACCATAAAGGTCTGATTAGTGGAGTGCTACAGAGATGGTTGTCCTTCTGGAAGGTTCTCCCATCTCCAACTCTAGAGCTCTGTCAGAGTGACCATCGGGTTCTTGGTCACCTCCCTGACCGAGGCCCTTTCCCCCGATTGCTCAGTTTGGCCGGGCGGACAGATTTAAAATCCTTCAATGAGGCCTTCAATGCTGCAGACATTTTTTGGTACCCTTCCCCAGATCTGTGCCTTGACAGAACTCTGTCTTGGAGCACTACGGTCAATTCTTTTGACCTCATGGCTTGGTTTTTGCTCTGACATGCATTGTCAACTGTGGGACCTTTTATAGACAGTTGTGTGCCTTTCTAAATCATGTCTAATCAATTGAATTTACCACAGGTGGACTCCAATCAAGTTGTAGAAACATCTCAAGGATGATCAATGGAAACAGGATGCACCTGAGCTCAATTTCAAGTCTCATAGCAAATGGTCAGAAAACGTATGTAAATACGGTATTGCAAAAATGTATAAAACCAGTTTTCACTTTGTCATTTCGGGGTATTGTGTGTAGATTGCTAAGGATTTTGTTTTATTTGATTAATTTTAGAATAAAGCTATAACGTAACAACATTTTGAAAAGTCAAGGGTTCTGAATACTTCCTGAAGACACTGTATATGACAAATTGAATAGAATATAAACTATGGACGATATTTTCAGAACATTGCTTCTTCAATGTATTTGTTAATCATTTTCTCATGCTAAAACATAAATTAATGCAAATGTATGTAACCATATTCTCAAGTGTTACCAAGTACAGTAGTGGCATGGCTACAGCACTTGAAATATAACATTCTCTGTCCTTTACAAACCAGAGGAATCTTCTATACCACAGTTACGATACTGCTCTTATGGATTATTGACTTTTAAGTAGGCCCTATATTGAAATAAATATATTTTGTTTAACAATTGCTTCTCCGTGGAACATTTCATTGTGTAGGTGTCTTACTATACATCACAATCGAAGCAGGAGGAGATAGAAAAACACACCACAGACGGGATTCCATTGTTCTCAGCCACATATGCCCTTGCCATCGCCTTTTCAGTCATATCTTGCCTAAGGTAAGCAGATTTGTTGTTGTTGTTGACCAAATTGACCAGTCGCTGTCAAAGTATGGTAAATTGTCATTCAACTGTTGATCATTCCATTAAATTTGGTTGTTTGTGGATGACAACCATTTTGTCTTAGGCTGGACAATGTGAGGAACAAAGTGTGGGTGGCTGCTATTGGTGTCCTCTCTGCTGGCCTGGCTGTGCTGTCCTCATTTGGATTGATGTTTTACATTGGAATGCCCTTTGTCATTACTGTGGCAAACTGTCCTTTCCTTATACTTGGTAAGATCATTTATGGAGTCAATAATAAGTCAATTTTCAATGTCAGGTTAAATGCATTTCAAAGCTCCAACTGACTCTGTTCACAAGATGACAACAGCATGTATACTTTACAGGAATTGGTGTCGATGACATGTTCATTATGGTGTCAAACTGGCAGCAGACCAATGTCAAAGACCCCGTGGAGAAACGCATGGCACACACCTACAAAGAAGCTGCCATGTCTATAACCATCACCACCTTGACTGACGTCCTTGGGTTTTACATTGGACTCATGTCCGACTTTCTGTCAGTACAATATTTCTGCCTGTATACAAGCACTGCCATTATATTTTGCTACATTTACAATGTCACATTCTTTGGAGCTTTCCTGGCATTGAATGGGAGGAGAGAAAGAAGCAACAGACACTGGTTGACTTGCATAAAGATTCCATCTGAGAATCCCAAAGAATGTTCTAATGGGTATAGTATGTGTTGTGTGGGAGGGAACTATGATAAAGCCACTGGGACAGAGAAAGAACAACCAATCAATCATTTCTTTAAGAAATACTATGGTCCTTTTCTGACAAAACCATGGACCAAAGTAATTGTAATCTTTATTTATGCTGGGTATTTGGCCGCAAGTATCTATGGGTGTTTTCAAATACAGCAAGGAATTGATCTCCGTGATTTGGCGGCTGATGACTCTTATGTTATTCCGTATTATGACAATGACAGGCAATACTTCTCTACTTATGGTCCTAATGTCATGGTAATTGTCAGTGAGAAATTTCCATATTGGGATAAGAACAAACGATCTGAACTCCACTCCTGCATGGATGACTTTAAGAAGCTTCAATTTATTACGGATGATTTGTATACATCCTGGCTAGATTACTATGAAGGGTATGCACGAAGTACACATTTAAACATTGATGATGAAATTGTATTCAGTGCAAATTTATTTTTATTTCTGAATTTGTACCCTGATTTTAAGCAAGATGTGAACTTCACCAGTAATGCTATCCATGCTTCTCGATTCTTCATCCAAACTGTTAATATAGTCAATGCCAGTATGGAAATTGAAATGGTGAACAGCCTTAAAGAAACAGCAGAAAGTTGTAGTGTTGTCCCATTGATGGTTTACCACCCGGCATTCATCTACTATGACCAGTATGCTGTTATAGTGAGTGGCACCCTCCAGAATATTGGAGTCACGACAGCAGTCATGTTGATTATCGCCCTTTTACTGATTCCAAACCCTCTCTGTTCTCTGTGGGTGACATTCTCTATCGTTTCTGTCATTGTGGGCGTCACTGGTTTCATGGCATTGTGGGACGTCAATCTAGACTCTATATCCATGATCATTCTTGTTGTCTGCATTGGTTTCACCGTTGACTTCTCTGCTCATATATCCTACGCCTTTGTCTCGTGCAAAAAATCGAGTGTCAATGAAAGAGTTGTTGATGCTCTCTTTACTTTGGGCTATCCCATAGTACAAGGGGCTAGTTCGACCATTTTAGGTGTGGTGGTTTTGGCTGCTTCCAAGAATCATATTTTCAGGACTTTTTTTAAGATTATGTTCTTGGTAATGCTTTTTGGGCTCATTCATGGCATCACTTTCCTCCCAGTGTTTCTAACTTTATTCACATCCAACTCAGAAAAACCAAAAAGTGATCTGAAAAAAGATTTTAAGAGTGGGGTTATGCCTGAAATGAAACTTGACAAGAAGTGTGTAGCCTGTGACAACAAAGTATTTGTTACCGATAATTTTTGCAATGACAAACACACAATATGTACACAGAAAACCCACATTTGTGTGATACAAAACAAAAACAATTTGTCTCACACAATTTGGGCCACAGACCCTGACTGCCCATGAAGCATGATGGTGATACTAGCCCAGGATGTCTTCATGTACTGTACAGTTTCAATAGATCTGTCACTGAAGTTATTATTTACCACGTGTGTCAGTTAAGGTGCTGTCAACAGTTGTATTTCTTTGGTTTGTCTGTTTTTTTTAACCTTTTAATATGGTATACAAAATCTGCTTATTTTGTACTTTGACTGTATCTGTTGACTTGTGTCCTTTTTAAATGTCAAATAAAGGTTGCTTCATATGCCCCGTTTAAATGATATCCAATGGGTATCCAATTGTATCACAAGTAGAAATCCTAACAATCTTGCATTTTTTTTGTTGACATTTTTATTTAAACTTTAAAAGGTTATTTTACTGTCACTGGTGTAGAGAGGAGTAGGCAGTCGCAGGTTTAGAACTACTGAATTTATTAAGCACCCTAGAACAAAGCAGGACGAAACCCAAACACTGTTGCGCTCAAAATATATCTTCATAATCAAAAAGGCATAGGGCGAACCCAAAGTGCAAATATATAAAGTACTCAGGAAATAGTAGGAGAGATTCCTCTCAGGATAACAAGTAACACTTACAATGACCGACAAAGACAAATGGCAGAGGGAGTATATATACAGTGATAGAGTGGGTAATTGGAACCAGGTGTGTGTAATGAAGGGCGTTTGCCAGCAGTAGGTTCGGCAGCAGCTAGAAGGAGGGCAATGCCGAACGCATGAGCTGGACAGGAGAGGGAGCCAAAGTGAAGGCTGGTGTGACATTTACAACAATTACCTGACGTCTTAGATCACTAAATCAGCTAAATTACCTATCAATACAAGTCTTACAGCTTTTTCAATTCCAGGAGAAATGGCTAAATACATTACTTCCATCTCTAAACTGTCAGAGAGATCTGGACTTAAATGTCTCTCAAAGTGCCAATTACTCTATATTAAGGTCCTCTGATAAATTATAGTGTACTTTGAACACTGGCATGTCTTTTTAAGAGACTTAAAAAAAAAACTTAAGTTTGTCTGTCTAGAATAAATAATTTGAAATTGTTTACATTTGATTGTCTGGGTGTGAAGATATTGAGCAATCTGTCTGGAAAATGTACACCATACTTAAGCAATAAGGCCCAAGGAGGTGTGGTATATGGCCAATATACCACGGCTAAGGGCTGTTCTTAGGCACTACGCGATTACCAACGTAATTAGAGCAGTAAAAATACGTTTTGTCATACCCGTTGGCATTCAGGGCTCGAACCACACAGTTTATAATTTCTAATAGCTACTGTTATAAAACTGGTTGCTTGGATCCTGGATGGTGATTGGACGAGCAGCGTTCCAAACTGTGCTGTATAGGCCGCCACAGACACCTATGCCTGATAACGGTTCCATCTGAAAAGTATCACTGCTCCGCAAGAAGAATATCAGGTTCATATTGCTGTTCGAATCATCTCTTGTGTTTATCCCAATTCGCACATTATTTCCCCTTACTTCCAGGCTTGCATTTAGTTTGGCACAGCGGGGGTTAATATAAGCCTCGGAAACAATGTTTCACTTTTCGATCTCCCCGCACTAACGTCCAGAGTGAACAGTACCCAGAAGAGACAAGACGAGATAACTTTTTCTGAGCCAGTGGATATCACGCATCAACGTCATTATCATGGACATATCCAAGTAAATGCCAATTTAAAAAAAGCTCAGACAAACGAAAATGCAGCTAGTGTACTGTCATTCCAGGTTCAGTGTTTGAGTGACTCAGTTAGCTAAAGTTGGCTAGCTAGCTTAATAGCAAGTGACAAAAACATTAGCTGTCCAGCCTGCATAGCAACAATTTTGTTTAGAACGGATTGTATTATTTTTGCATAGTAATTATGTAAAAATAATTAAAGTCGTTAAACCAAAATAATTTACTACCAGATTTTTGTTCGGGCTACATATTCTGTTGGAAGAATGAAATTGTATGAAATTACTTATCAAAAATAACGGTTTAATTAAAACATCTAATTCATTGTTATTTTAAACATGGTAACAGTTTTATAAAATCAATAAGGCACACGAGGCAGTGCTGTATCATGAATACAGTCACAGGTAAATGGGTTGACTGGCCCAGAGCAGAACAATTCCATTTACCTGTGACTGTATTCATGATACAGCACTGCCTATGGTGCCTGATTGCTTAAATATAATGGCATAATGGTGACCTCTTTCAAAATGAATTTATCAGTATATGTGTTTGCTTATGTATCAAATTGCTTATCTGTGCCATTTACATTGCATCCCTCATGTGAATAGTGTTGTTATTTTGAACTGAAACACAATTTATGCAATTCCTCAACCAATATATTGGAAAAGCAGAGGTTTGAGATGTGGCTGATAACGATGGGTGCACCTGCTTCTGCTGATCCATAAGTCTGTCTTGGATGTTGGGTTTAGTTCCCTAGTGGCCCTCAGGAGGCACCCCAGCACCCAGCTGTCACACACCCTCCCTCCCCTCCGTCACGGCTGTATTCCCCCAGCCTCAGCCTCCTCCCTGGATGAGATGCCTCCAGCCCAAACAGCGTGACTTGACATGCCCCTACACCCCAGAGAGAGATAGTGGAGAGAGAGAGGTAGAGGGGGAGGTTGAGAGGGGGATGGATAGAAAGAAGGAAGGAGGGGGTGGAGAGAGATAGAGCGAGAGATGGAGATAGAGGTGTGTGTGTGTGTGTGTGTGTGGGGGGGGGGGGGGGGGGGGGGTGAAAGACATGCAATGAGATAGATACAGGGTCCACATGAGTTAATGAAGCCATGATCTTTCAATGATGCTTACTTGAGTAACACAAATGAGGGACCCACAGAATACTTTAGATGAGTTTATTGATTGGAAGGTGCACAGGTCTATAGTAGATTGTAGGGGAAATACACGCCTGAATTTGCAAGGTGCTGTTGGCAGGATATAATATAACAGGCTTCAAGGCACGCTTCACCTCATTTTATGCCTCACAAGAGGTCTAAAGTAGAACTGAAGTCCATATTCTATTCTATTCTATTAGTCGGATTAGTTTGGAATCAATAAGGTGTGCGGCTACATTAGCAAATTCATAGAAATGGCTTCATTCTTTGAATGTTTTCTTTATTTATTCTCTTGTTGAGAATACTGTACACCCATGAGGTTAGAGAGTTATAGCTTGATTGACAACTTGATTGATTGTGAGGATAGCGGGACCCATTGAAAAGGTGTCAAAAGACTAAGATGCAAAGGTGACAGGAAATGTGTTGTGAATGCCTGACTCTTGTATTGATGGTCTTGGTTGTAAAGAATGTTGTTGATGAAGCGAAAAATGGACTTTAAATATTCATGCCCATAAACATTTATGAGGGTTATAGTGACACCCTATGGTCAACAAGATATCACAGACTCACGTCATTTCTTGACGTCCTTGGAGAAACGTTATTTTTTACTAGTAGCCTGACTTCATCTCCCCTCATCCTGTATTTAAGCACACAGCTCCCGCATAGGCTCCAGACGATCTAGGTATATATTAGGCACACAGAAACAACTACTATTGGCACAGAATGCATTGATTGTAGTACACAATCCATAACCATATAATATAAACTGGATATGGAATTGAGTAAGAATGTTGGCCATTGTGTGTGTGACAGTGTTTCACTGCAAATTGCGTCTCACATATCGTTTCATTTATAAAGACGAGGGAAACTGACATTGCATAATATGACAGTGTGTACTTGTGCAACTCAAGCCACGCCCTAGAATTAATTTAGGATGTCTAAAACGAGAAAAATCTGTTTTTGTGCCACATGACCCAGTGACGCAAGTCCAAAGAAAGATGAAGTCGTTTGTTATTTGATATTACCTTGTTTACAGACATGAGCCAACGGATTAAGCGGTCATGCAGCTACAATGACTCATTGCACCATGATTCACAACTTAAAACGTTTTACATTCAGCCTGTTCTATTTTCCGGTGGTCCCTCATCGCCTATTCTTGGACCATATTTGTCTGCGAGGCAGAAAGGATACAATACAATTTCGATGCCATATAGCCTACTTTGGCTGCGTCTACAGGCAGCCCAATTCTGATCCTTTTTTTCACTAATTGGTCTTTTGACCAATCACATCAGTTCTGAAAAAGATCTGATTTGAAAATATCTGATGTGATTGGTCGAAAGACCAATTAGTGGAAAAATATCAGAATTCGGTTGCCTGTGTAAACGCAGCCATTGTGACATCTTTCAAGATGTATTCAAATGTGAATAATCAATTTGTGATGAATGGTTTTGTATTTAGTCTACATTGCGGTTGCCACCTAGGCCGGTAGTCACTAACGGATTTATTAATAAAGACGAAAGCAACGTAATCTGCGCTGTGGCATATTTTTAGCATTAATCATCAATCCATTTGTAGCCTATACCTATTATAGAGTAGGCTTTAGCGCCTCAACAGATTGACTATGCACAATCTTAACCCACAACTGACAATCTACTCCTCCTACAACGTCTACATTTTCAATTTGTAGTCAATTCTGATGTAATCCCTGTTGACTAGCCTATGGACGGCGTCTTTTATAACACTTAGCCTAAATAAATAAACACAGCGTATTTTACGACAAAATACCTTTATCAATAAAATCCCCAAATAATGTAAACCTATCTTTAGAACGTTATTATAGATTAGAATAACCGAAAGTCTCCGTCTAAAAATCATCATCTGAGAGAGATCACAGGTTGCTGAGCGAGCGACTCCTTTCCTTGCCTGTTTTTCTCGAGCGCAGCTTTCAGGACTGGACAGCTCCTTCGCCGCTCCACCTAACCCGCGTTCCCATTGCAATGATTGACAGAGGAAACGGCCATACGCGAATCAAGGGCACTTTAGAAATCCTATAAGATAATGAAGGAGACGGGCTTTAAGAACGAATGGTTCCCGATGTCCCCACGGTTTAGTTACTGCTTGTTGTGGACGGAAGAGGGCGGAGTGTGTTTGTCACCCAAGTGTGAAGTACTGACTCGGTGCTTCCAAAAATCGGAGGATTTTTCCCCCGTTTCAATTCAGGCTGTGCACAAACATCACAGTCTAAGGAGGACGCCAAGCAACACCCAAGCCCGTCTTGGATGTTATTTAGATTGGTTTACCAAACGGAATCAGAGAGGATAAAGCAGCTGCAAGCGGGAGACACAATAACAAGCCAAACGTGACATATGTTTGGAGACAAAATAAGGGATTTGACTAGAGATTTCAAAATAGTTCTCTTATTTTCAGGAGCCAAGTGTGGAAGTCGCGTGAATATCTACAGGTGAAAAAAAAAAGATTTTGTAACTGAGAAATTGGTTCGCTCTATGGTACCCAACGCAATCATTTGCTGAGCATCAACCCAGTCGCCAAACATCTGTAAAATGATTGGGGATATGGCTGTTTTCCGGTTATCAATACTGTTGCAAGTGGGATTTGTTATTGGATCAAATTATAGACATGTGGAGTGGCCAGAGCACGAGCGAGATATCAGAGCACAGCAGCCGATCTACAACACTCATATCAAGTACCAACAAGCACATCTTCGTGCGTCTCATCCGCCAAAAGGCGCGACAGAGCGCTCTGTCTTGCCGCAGACTATTGAGGAGCATCTTCCTCGGGTCGTTACGGCGTTTTTACACACAGGGGATTCTACTACCTTAAAACATGCCAACTGCTCACGGAGATACGAGCTCAGTGCTCTGCGAGGAAGGTCTCATACGGCCCCGCATTATACCATGCACAGCGTGCTGGACACTGTGATGCACGCTACTAACTTCCTAAACATGATCCTGCAAGCCAACAGGTCAAGGGAGCAGAGTCTCCGACGAGACATTGAGTGGTACCACGCGCTGGTCAGGAGTATATTGGAGGGGGACTCCAAGATCCACAGGGCCGTGGTCATATTCAACACTGAGTCGTCTTCCCAAGGGCCCTCTGTCTTTCTCCAAGCTACGAGAGCAGGAGGCGAGATAGTTCTCCAGGATCTCTCCAGCACGGCCCACCATCACCTCAAAAACAGAACGTCCGAGACAGAGTGGTACCACGACATCAAAGACAAGAAGAAGCCCCACTTCCACAAAAGGGTGTTGAGCCAAGACATTACATCAGTTGACGCTTCTCTGAAAAGAGGAGAGAGTTTCATACCTGACAAATCCCATATCAAATGGTCAGCACCATACCTGGAGTGTGAACACGGGAATTTCATCCCGCGGTGGCTTTTGACCCTATCAGCTGGTTTCTATGGCCTCAAACCCAACCTGGCTCCAGAGTTCAGGTATGGTTGAACTACTACTGTTGTTTCAGTCATTATTCATAAGCATTGCACCCAGGGGAAACCAGAATAGTAGGCCTATGCTGCTGTAAGGTAACGTTACTTTTGGCACATGAGTAAAGTAGTGAGGCAGCGGCATGCTGGTGTCTTTGTGTAGCCTATACTTTTTTGTTTAAGTCACCTTTCTTAAAACACCCCAATGAACAACGCAATATAATACATTTCAGTTGGTGTGGTAGGTCTACTGGTACTCCGTACTTTTGCGTGAAAGCTAATGATTCATTTCAAGTTATCTACCGCCGCCGTTATTTCCAACGGGTGTCGCTCCTTCTCTCGTCTAACAACGCGCGTTGGGAAAGCGTCACTGCAGGTGCAGAGGATGATGCTAAAAATAACTCCCGATGTTATTCCGTTGCAACGATGGAAACCTCTGGCTAATTATTTTTTCAAACTCGTACATCTCCTTTACGACTCATACAGTGTTGGGTGCGTGCTTTTCCCTTATCCGAAAAGAAACCCTTATATTTTCATATCACTCAAATGTGCATAACAAACATAATATCCTGGTATTTCGAGTAAAACTGCATCCAATTGAAATGCGAGACACAGTCTCACGCAAGCTCCAGGGTGGCCAGTTTGCGTCTCAGCTGTAACGAGGAATGTTGAAATATATATTCTTGAATATGAGTGTTTTATCTATTATTCATGCTCCAATATGTTTACCACCACTACTGTCTAATAGCTCTCCTGTAAGTGTGGTATTACCATGTTTACGACAACAGTGAAATAGGTAGCCTAGCCTAAGTGAGGCTCAATAGAATTTTGACCGACATCTTCGTGATACATTTTTTATTCAGATAGATAGTTGTGTGCACTGCGTTCAATTAATCTTTAATTGATACACACCAGGGTTGCTCACGGAAAGGCATGGATTGCAAATGAGACATATAGTGCTGAACATTGTATATAGGCTTACTATAGCTAGGTTACATTAAGCTTTGGAATCAAATTCATTTTCTATTCAGTTTCTCTTTCCTCACTGCAGATGCAGCATCATGTCCATTTGTGATACCAATGTTACTTCAATGTAACAACAACGTACAATAAGAATGTTACAATGCATTTTTACCCCATTAACTGTGTAAACTCAATAACAACATCATACTGGTTAAATAGTGGATGTTATGTATTGTCTCAGGTCCTTAGGGAGTGGCCACAACAACAGCAACCAATGGTGCATCTTTTCAATCCAATTGATCCCACAGGTACTTGGGAAATGTCTCACCAGTCAGCATTATACATTCTCTTCTGAAAATCATTATTGTGAATCAGTATCCGTACAGAAAACATTTGTGTTTCACCTCAATGATTAGTTAAATAACAGCTTGTATCAGTCTGGTCTTTTCTTACCCCCACATTCAAACTACATGAGAACATATTGTGATGCTGTCATATGCCCAGCCATTAAGACTGCTGTGTTACCTTTTGTTTAACACAGAGGATAGGCCTATCTGGTTATAAGATGACATGTGGTTCATCAGGTTTTTACTTAGTCAACATTTTGTTTTGTGACCCCCTTCCCTCCACTTTCTCTTTGAATTGTGTGATGTTCAATTACCTCTATATATATTCTCTTAAAACCTGTCTGTCCCTTACCTCCCCCGTACACAGATACAAAGGGGGAAATGTTTGCCAATATACTGCGTCAGACATCACTTCTCAGTCCCCTATCCAGATCAATACGCAATCAATACAATGATGAATTAATAATGAAAGATGTTCAACAACAACCCTGGGCCATCTTGATTCCCGTCCTTTAATTCTTCAACAGCTACTTTTAGTTTTTACTAATAATGCACTCATTCTGAATTTGGGAATTGTGCCTCATGTTAAAATTGTTGCCCACAACACGGAGAGGGAAACTGTGAATAAGTCAATGTCTTTCTACAGTTATTCAAAGTAGATTTGAGTAAACTTTGTAGTGGTGCAAACACTTACTAATCTGTCCCTATACGGTACAGCAGATTGGTACAGTAGAATGAGTGTGTGTCTATATGAACACGGGTGGATGTGTGTGTGGCAGATCAACCTGCTCACATGGAGGTGTGTGAGCTCACACTTTGAACATCCTCTCAATTCATCAACATTTGCCACAGGGGACAAGAGGGAGGCCACAGGGTGTAGTTAGAAGAGTGTGTAGAGACATGCTATCTGTACAGTTCTGGCCCTTAGCTATACCCATCGGGGATGAGTGTGTGTGTAAGAGAGACAGAGAGAGAGAGAGAGAAAGTAGTGTATTTGTACATGTATTTTTCCGCTTATTTTAGGCACTAAACGATCTCCATATATACTTCCATTCATATAAGTTTGTAGCCTAAACTGTGCGGAAACTACAGACAGAAGTTGGCAGAAGAGGAGTCTTGTGAGGTTTCTGGGCATCCTAGAGCAAAATGGAGAAAACCCTCATGTTAGTGAGAGTCTCAGCTTTCAGTAGCGTGCTTTGTAGGCGAAACCGTTTGGATGCTACAGACTTTCATGCGACAAGACCGATTTTCGGGATGTCTCATGGTCTGACAAACACAGCTCTAGCTGTGTCACCTTTCACCACAGATGCCCAAGGGTGATATCGGCGGATGCGGTGGATTGAGACGCAGCCCATGCAAAAAAATATATCTCTAGCTTAAACGGACAGATTTTGATGGGGATGTTTTTATTATGTTAATTAGGTTGTACCATTGTTTGGGTGAAATAAAACACCTCCCTTTTCCCTGCAATATTCCCTATCTTTGGTTATGTTACACTGACCTTAGCTTTCGCTGCCTTTTTTCCATTTGCAAGTTTTGGCACGTTCATTCCAGCAACATAGCACACGGCATAGCACTGCTGGTTTGCCTCTGAAGCTAAGCAGGGTCTGTCCCTGGATGGGGGACAAGATGTAGCTGGAAGTTGTGAAAGATGTATTTAAAAAAAAATATATATATATATTTCACCTTTATTTAACCAGGTAAGCTAGTTGAGAACAAGTTCTCATTTACAACTGCGACCTGGCCAAGATAAACGCAAAGTAGTGTGACACAGACAACAACACAGAGTTACACATGGAGTAAACAATAAACAAACCAATAACACAGTAGAAAAAAGAAAGTCTATATACAGTGTGTGCAAAAGGGATGAGGAGGTAGGCAATAAATAGGCCATAGGAGCGAATAATTACAATTTAGCAGATTAACACTGGAGATCTGTGTCTTAAACACCCCTTTCAAATTAGTGGATTTTCCTATTTCAGCCACACCAGTTGCTGACAGGTGCATAAAATCGAGCACACAGCCATGAAATCTCCATAGACAAACAGTGGCAGTAAAATGGCCTGACTGAAGAGCTCAGTGACTTTCAATGTCATTTCAATAGGATGCCACCTTTCCAACAAGTCAGTTCCTCAAATTTCTGCTCTGCTAGAGGTGCCCCAGTCAACTCTAAGTGCTGTTATTGGGAAGTGGAAATGTCTAGGAGCAACAACGGCTCAGCCGCAAAGTGGTAGGCCACACAAGCTCATAGAACGGGACCTCCGAGAGCTGAAGCGCATAACAATAACAAAATAACAAAATCGTCTGTCCTCGGTTGCAACACTCACTACCAAGTTCCAAACTGCCTCTGGAAGCAACGTCATCACAATAACTGTTTTCTCGGGAGCTTCATGAAATGGGTTTCCATGGCCGAGCAGCCGCACACAAGCCTATGATCACCATGCACAATGCCAAGCGTCGGCTGGAGTGGACTCGCTGCCATTGGACTCTTGAGCAGTGGAAACACGTTCTCTGGAGTGATGAATCATGCTTCACCATCTGGCAGTCCAATGGACAAATTTGGATTTGGCGGATGCCAGGAGAACTCTACCTGCCCAAATGCATAGTGCCAACTGTAAAGTTTGGTTGAGGAGAAATAATGGTCTGGGGTTGTTTTTCATAGTTTGGGCTGCATCAGATGACCTGGCCTCCACAATCCCCCGACCTCATCCCAAGTTTGGGATGAGTTGGACCGCAGAGTGAAGGAAAAGCAGCCAACAAGTGCTCAGCATATGTGGGAACTCCTTCAAGGCAGTTGTAAAAGCATTCCAGGTGAAGCTGGTTGAGAGAATGCCAAGAGTGTGCAAAGCTGTCATCAAGGCAAAGGGTGGCTACTTTGAAGAATCTCAAATATAAAATATGTTTAATACTTTTTTGGTTACTAGATGATTCCATATGTGTTATTTCATAGTTTTGATGTCTTCACTATTATTCTACAATGTAGAAAATAATAAAAATAAATTAAAACCCAGGATTTTTATTTAACCAGGCAAGTCAGTTAAGAACAAATTCTTATTTACAATGACGGCCTAGGAACATTAGGTTAACTGCCTTGATCAAGGGCAGAACGACAGATTTTTATCTAGGCAGCTCAGGGATTTGATCTAGCAACCTTCTATTTACTGGCCCAACGCTCTCACCACTAGGCTACCTGCCGCCCCTGAATGAGTAGGTGTGTCCAAAATTTTGACTGGTACACCAGGATTTTTTCATGTTTTTCTTTGTAAGGGAGCTCACACTCCCATTCTGATCAAGCTGGTAAGAACCCAGCAAGGAAAAGTGTCCTTCCCTTTTGATCATATAATTAGCACCTTCTAAACAAATAGTTTTCATCTCATGTACTTGGATTGACTTTATTCCCAGTAAGCAACTGAACTCAGTGTTAGAGGATAACATATAATGTTATAAATCCTTGACATTTGGAGTCCTTTAAAATAAGATTTGTTTTCATTTGTGCACATTATCGCAGGTACTAGGAACAACTTTCCTTGAATATTGACAGGCCAATATTCAAGCCGTGATTGCACGGTTGGATACATTAGTCCATCTAGTTTCACAATGCGGTGTCTCGATTACATCAGTTTGAATAGACATTCAGAGGAGCTTTGAGTTGAAAAGACCCCATGAAAACATAGATTCTCTACTCTGTTAATGTGATTGCAAATCCATTCATTATGCACACTACTGTAGTAATACAAAGAAAAGAACAAGAAGGATCATGACCGATATACTATCTACACGTTTATTACTCTATTCAAGATACAAATGTACTGTAGACTAGAAAATGAGTGTTAGAGAATGGATGAGGTACTCTTGGGAAAAAAGGGTTCCGAAAGGCTTCTTCGGCTGTCCCCATAGGAGAACCGTTTTTGGATCCAGTTAGAACCGTTTTTTGGTTCAAGGTAGAACTCTTTTGGGTTCCATGTAGAACCCCCTGTGTAAAAGGTTCTATCTGGAACCAAAAATGGTTCTTCAAAGGTTCTCCTATGGCGACAGCCGAAGAACCCTTTTAGGTTCTAGATAGCACCTTTTTTTCTAAGTGTAGAGAGGGGACAAGGACAACCATTTAATATAGTTATATACAGTATGCAGTGGTAATATCTTGGCACTGCCATGATGACAATACACTAAGCCAGGCATAATATACATGGTCACTTCTTCATGTGCTGTATTCAATCAAAGCTCCTCTGACCAAAAGTAATTTGTTTAGCCAGCCCAAGTCACATGCTTGCCCACATATAACCAAATATATCATATCTTTCAGAAGAGCACAACACCTTATGCATTATGTCAAAGAATGATCACAATGTCTGATTTTCTCTGGGAAAATGTCTCCAATGTGATGGAAATCTATTAACCTGACAGGACAAGCAGAGACTAATGTGACCAGCTAGCCGCTGGCCGGGCTCCGCCGCTGCTGCCTCCATGAAGCAACGCAACCGGGGTCATTTTATAGAGTTCTGTCGCTGGTCATCAAAGCAGACGGAACGCCCATGGCGACTTTAATGTCACAGAAAGCACTGAACGCCATTCTCTTGAGTGCTCTCGCTTTTCTGTCATAGCGGCACTGCACTTTAAACACCCTCACGTCAACCCTCTTTTCTTTAGACCGTAACCCAGAGATGATTGAGATGATTGAGCAATACCCCCATCTTTATCAAATTAATGAAAAGTGAAAGTATCCATAGTATTGAGAAGATCAAATTTAAGATAATCTCACCATTACTTTTAGTTCAGCTAAACATGCAGAGACATGGCCATAGCTGAATTGTTTAGCCTTTATTACGCCCTATATTGTTTACAGCATGTATCTTTACCCCTAACTAGCCAGCCCAAACACATCTCTCATTAGGCCTTCTCTACTGTATTACAGCTCTAGCTCTCTGCAAAAGATTACATGGGGATAAATCTAAAGACATTACAGGATTAAAATCCCTGTAGGCGATCTGTCATGCAACAACAGATGGTGATTTGATTATCATGAATAAAACCACTGAGATGGTTATTATTAATGAAATGGTTATTATTAATTGCTTTCTCTCTCTATGTAGGGGAAGTCGTGTTTTTGTGTGTCCAATGAGCCTCAGCCGTTTACTCACTGTTCACATTTACCTGATTGGCAACAGAGTATTGACAAGTAACCTTACTGAACACTGGAGTCCCATGACATCAATGGAAAATGTAGGTAAATCCTAGGGATTGTTAGCGAGCCATTGCACATGTCAAATACAACGTTGCTACAGCACTGTAAACCATATAATATACCCTGGCATAACGTTATTGCAACATTACGGTAGGTTTTGTGTTTGTTGCATTTTGAAGTCCCTGATCCCAGGGAGTATGGCTGTCAAAATGATAATTTTCTGTCCTCTCTGATCTTCACAGCTTACTAGCATATTATTCCACTTAGCTAGAGGCATACTGGGGCTTCCTTACTAGCTGTTTCTGGAAGGCCACCATCTCAGCAGATGCTATTGGCACCTCACTGTGCTCCCACTCTGGAGGACAGTGGGATGTCCCGTAGCAGTCAAGCTGTCCAGATAGCAGTCAGCTGCTAAGCCAAACTGAAAGCTGGCTACATAGTTCTCTACTGGAAACCATTTGACCATTGGAGAACATAACAATTTTTTTGCTCTTGGTCTTTCTAGTTAGTATAAGCTTTAGGATTTTAAAGACAATTCTGAACGACTATTCTGCCCCCAAAACCACTCATGTCATCTCCAATTTGAACGTCCACAGTGCAAGGTGTTCTACATTGGACTGACAAAGAGGCGCCTTCAAGACCACTTAGTGGACCACAAGTACGCCATACGGGTAGGCAATGAAGACTACCCCATGGCAAGGCACTACAAGTCCTTACACCATGGCGATCCTGCCTCCCTACAAGCTATGGGTATTGATCATGTTCTGGCCTCAATTAGAAAAAGGGGTCATCTTAAACAGCTAAACCAAAGGGAGTTTTGGGATTTACAAACTACAGGCCACTAAGTACCCTGGTTTAAATGAAGATATGGATATCTTAACTTTCCTGTAGGGTCGTGATGGGTCCATTTGCTGTCATCTAGTGGACATTTTGCTCTATTGCCCTCAGCTATGTTTAGACTGTTGTGGTCCATGTCTGCTGTGATCTAGTGTACTATAAAATAGATGGCTCTCCTATTCGTAGCACTTGGCCCAGTCATATTCAAGGTTAGAACTACCTTTCATGGGGTTCTGATGCTTCTAGCCTTGAGTTGCACAGTATTTCAGTATTTTAATTTACTTTACAGTATACAGTATTTCACTTTTTAATGTGTATAGTATTGCTTGCTAGGTGTTGTCCAATGGATTCTTTAACCACTCCCTCTTCAAATCAGGGTTGATTGAAAAAAGCTGTTCTAAAGAGGACATTGTATTATCATATCTTTGTACTCTCTGACGAAGGCCATGCAGCTGAAACCCGTTGGAGTTTTTAAACTTGGTTTCCATAGAACATGCCATACAAATAAAGGCATTTTAATTAATTATATGAAGAGTGCTTTGGTCCTCCTTTCTTTTTGATGACTATTCTGATCCATTTAGCATTAGGTCTCAGCATTTCTGCAAATCACTACACATATTAGCATATTGACTTTGAAACATGTGGAAGAGACTTCAAAGTACGTGGGCTAATATTATATATTATATTTTTTAGGGGGTAGATCAGTTTTAATATTGCAGAGAGATTGTATCTTCCATCCAATCCCCCATATATTGTTTTGCAAGTATAATATATATATATATATATTTGCAAAAAAAAATATGCCAATACATATACATACGTACACATATGTATGGGTTGGCCGGTAGCCTAGTGGTTAGAGCGTTGGACTTGCAACCGAAATGCAAGATCGAATCCCTGAGCTGACAAGGCAAAAATCTGTTGTTCTGCCCCCGAACAAGGCAGTTAACCCACTGTTCCTAGGCCGTCATTGAAAATTAGAATTTGTTCTTAACTGACTTGCCTAGTTAAATAAAGGTTAAATACATACATACTGTTGAAGTCAGAAGTTTACATACACCTCAGCCAAATACATTTAAACTCAGTTTTTCACAATTCCTGACATTTACTCCTAGTAAAAAATTTCCTGTCTTAGGTCAGTTAGGATCACCACTTTATTTTAAGAATGTAAAATGTCAGAATAATAGTAGAGAGGATGATTTATTTCAGCTTTGATTTCTTTCATCACATTCCCAGATCAGAAGTTTACGTACACTCAATTAGTATTTGGTAGCATTGCCTTTAAAATGTTTAACTTGGGTCAAATGTTTTGGGTAGCCTTCCACAAGCTTCCCACAATAAGTTGGGTGAATTTTGGCCCATTCCTCCTGACAGAGCTGGTGTAACTGAGTCAGGATTGTAGGCATCCTTGCTCACACACGCTTTTTCAGTTCTGCCCACAAATTTTATATGGGATTGAGTTCAGGGTTTTGTGATGGCCACTCCAATACCTTGACTTTGTTGTCCTTAAGCCATTTTGCCACAACTTTGGAAGTATGCTCGGAGTCATTGTCCATTTGGAAGACCCATTTGCGACCAAGCTTTAACTTCCTGACTAATGTCTTGAGATGCTGCTTCAATATATCCACATAATTTTCTTTCCTCATGAGGCCATCTATTTTGTGAAGTGCACCAGTCCCTCCTGCAGCAAAGCACCCCCACAACATGTTGCTGCCACCCCCGTGCTTCACAGTTGGGATGGTGTTCTTCGGCTTGCAAGCCTCCCCCTTTTTCCTCCAAACATAACAATGGTCATTATGGCCAAACAGTTCTATTTTTGTTTCATACTATATACATTTTATAGGCACAGTCTATTTTAAAATAATTATATTTTGTTTGTTTTCACTCCTGTCCTTCCTCTAACCTCAACCTCTCCCATCTATTTATTTCACAAAAGTCTTGAACCTACAGTGTATATACGTTTTACGGACACAGTATGTTTTACATTAGTTATCTTGTTGTTATTAGTTGTTATTAGTCCCAACCTTCAGATCCATTCAACCCCTCCCATCTATCTCTGTACACCATTGATATTGGATTTCTATTTGCTATATATTTTCTGAACCTTTCTACTCTCATAATTTCTACAGATTGTAAAATTAAAAATAATTTTTTTTGCTAAAAGTATTATTATATTTTACATTTAACATTTAAGTCATTTAGCAGACGCTCTTATCCAGAGCGACTTACAAATTGGAAAGTTCATACATATTCATCCTGGTCCCCCCGTGGGGAATGAACCCACAACCCTGGCGTTGCAAGCGCCATGCTCTACCAACTGAGCCACACGGGATCATATTATTGATCGATTGACTTTTCAGATCACCCAGTAGCTATCTGCAGAGTCAGCTCCAGGTAAATGTTGCAATTCTTCAGCCATTCCTGGACCTGTGACCAAAAACAAGCTACATATGGACGGTACCAAAATAAATGATCTAATGATTCTGTCTCTTCGCAGCAAAATCTGCAGAGCTGGGAAGGTTGTATTCCCCCATGTACTGTAGGTAAACTGGGATATGACTAAAGAGTCAGGGTGATTTTTCCACAAATAGACAGGTATTTTCCTTTCCATGGTAGTAAGATCTTGTCTATTTTTGCTAACTTTCTTTAAAAATGTATTGGAATGAGATTATTTATTTATTTTGGAATATGTATCCAGAGTATGTCCACCTCAGACCATTTTACTGGTAAACTAGACAGCAATGTAAAAGTAGCATTTTTTTGTGATCCAATAAATAATTTAGTACACATAATTTGGTTGTAATCCAGAGAGGTTAGAAAAAGTATCTAGATCCTCTATGAGGCTGTGGAGGGATCCAAATAGTGGATTTCAGCGTACAATGACACCTTTGTTTTTAAGCCCTGTGTTTCTAACCCCTTGATATTATTGTTGGATCTGATTTTAATAGCTAACATTTCAATGGCCATAATAAATAGAAATGCCAATAGTGGACCACCTTGTTTTACTCCTCTTCACAGTTTAAAACTTTCTGGGAAGTAGCCATTATTTAATATTTTACACCTAGGGCTACTATACATGACTTCAACCCATTTTATAAGAGATTCTCCAAAATTGAAATATTCCAGGCATTGATGTATAAACTCCAGTCGTACTTTATCAAAAGCTTTTTCAAAGTCAGTTATGAATAGCAGACCTGGTTTCCCAGATTTTTCATAGTGTTCTATTGTTTCCAGTACTTGTCTTATATTATCTCCAATGTATCATCCATGTAAAAAAAACTGTCAGATTAGAATGAATATTATCTGACAATACCTTTTCAATTCTATGCGCTATACATTTTGCTAGAATTTTTCCATCACAACACTGAAGTGTAAGGGGTTTCCAATTTTTTAAATGGACTGGATCTTTATATTTACCAATTGTATCCTGCCTCAGTAATAATTAAATCAGACCTTCTTGTTGAGTGTCTGATAATCTACCATTTACATCGGAGAGGTTAAACATGCTAGTAATGGTCCTCTGAGTATATCAAAGTTTGGTATACCTCAACTGGTATGCCTTCCAGCCCTGGAGTTTTCCCAGTCTTAAAGGCTTTAATAGCATCAAGAAGTTCCTCCTCTGCCTTCACATGAGTCTTTCTGTACAGCTGTTAATTTTACATTATTAATAGAACAAAAATCCATACAATTAGCTTCAGTTAGAGGAGATGGAGGAGACTGAAACGAAAACAAATTGCTTCCTCTTTCAAAATCTAATTTGGTGAATCATGGGTGACAAGTTTCAGTAAATTATTTTTGGTAGCATTTATATGTTGAAGATGAAAAAAGTATTTGGTATATTCCATCAAGTTTGTTTTATTTTTTATAATATATTATACTTTCTTTCTTGAATAAGTTCCTGCATTTCTTTTAGTTTTTCCTCTAACTTATTCTGAGCCTCTATGGTATAGTTTTTATCGCTATCTATCTGTTCTGTTAGACCTTCTATTTCCTTTGTTAATATGGACTCTTTTGACAAAAAATGCATTTGTTTTATTGATGAGTACTGAATTGAATGGCCTCTAAAGGCACATTTAAAAGTATCCTATACAATAAGGGGATGTGCTGTACCTATGTTTTGTCGGAAAAATTCTGTTATAAATTCCCCTGTCCTAGTTATAAACAAGTTATCAACAAATAGGCTTTGATAACATTTCCAATATCCTCGCATACGTAGGCTAATATTAGCACGGCATTGTGGCTGACTGGTCCATTAGAGGAAGTGGAACCCCCCTGTCCGATGCTCATCCTTTCTCCCACTGTTCTTTAGAACCCGCAATGAATGGAGATGGAGGAAAAAAGAGAGCTCTCTGATTCCTGGGACAAGACTCTTTCCTGTTCCCTGTGATCTTTCAGCCTTTGTGCCTGAGGGCCCAATGACCACTATGATGCCTTTGGAGCCTGCTCCTTGTGGCTGCCCAGATTAAATTGCACTCCAACGGTGTCATTTTTATTCATTCACTGCCTCTGTCGGATAGAGCCATGGTTCTAGGCATTTGGACGCTTCGGAAAACTGCACGTGCTTGAGACTTTTTGCGTACCATATGGCCGCTTTGGCTCGGCTGCTGAAAATTGCCTGGGGTATTTCTCTTAGGCTCAAAAAGAGATGGATAAATTCGGAAGAAAAAATCCAAATGAAGCTTTTCAGGGTATTTTGGACAAGATGTGACGAGCAGACAGTGTGTTATCTCAGGATCCAGAGGGCAGAACATAATTTTTTGTTTGGTGGGAAAGCAATGTCTTGTTATCTGAGCACTGGCTGGGGGTGTGGGTCAGGCGAGGTCGTAGCAAGAGTTATAAATAACGGCATACTGTAGGTAGGTAGTGTTTGTCCACACATCACATTATGTCCACACTATAAACCAGTTCACTTGTACCTGGAGAAGGTGCTTCACCAGCAACATTCATAGCAACATGTGTACGTGCTTGTGTGTGTGACTGGAAGAAGTACTAGGAGTAATATTAATGTCCTAGTACATAGTATCAATTTATGTACACATCCAAATATTACTTTTTAGGTAGTTGAGACTGAATGATTGTATGATTGTGTCAGAGGCAGAACATTGAAATGCATTATTTTCAAAATATCGTTTACCGGTATCTAGTTTTGGCAGCAGCTGGTAGCATCATAGGAGGATGGAGAAATTGCACCTTTTTTCTTTTCTCATCTCTGTCGGTATCTGCTTGTGCCAAGCTGTTCTCCAAATCACAGTGAGGTTGCCAACAGCAGGTGCAGGTAAATCAGGTGCAAACACCTGCTGCACCTAGAGTAAAAATAAACAAGGTGAAAAGATAGCAGCGTACTGTGACTGAATAGCGCAGTCAACCTCCTATATCCTTTCTCCCATCGGAACTCACCGTCCTCATAAGCCTCATGGATCTAACCAACTACAGGTCAAACACTATTTCATGAGATTCTCCCATGTTAAAGGGATAGTATGAGATTTTGTCAATCAATCCCTTTTTATGTCTCTGCGTGCAGTTTGAAGGAAGTTGAAGGTAGTTTCCCAACCCATTGCTATCTAGCGTTAGCGCAATGACTGGAAGTCTACTGGAATAGCTCCTCTTCATTACCACAAATGAGAAAAATATACTAATTTCCTCAGCTCTTATTGTTGAGGAGGGAGGTATAAGGATGACTTGTCATTAGGAATGAGTGCTGGGTTGGAAATTGTTATCTGTTGTTGACACACTCTTAGAAAAAAGGGTTACAAAAGGGTTATTTGGCTGTTCCCGTAGGACAACCTTTTTTGCTTCCAGTTAAAACTATTTTGGGTTCCATGTAGAACCGCCTGTGTAAAGGATTTTACATGGAACCCAAAAGGGTTCTACCTGGAACCAAAATATTCTACCTGGAACCAAAAATGGTTATTCAAAGGGTTCTCCTTTTTTCTAAAAGTGTATTGCACAGGAGCATTATTCTATGGCACTGGGGGCAAAAAAAACATTAGAAATCATAAGCACGGTAAAGCCTAGTTAACAAATCTGCAGGTGTAGGGACCTTGTTCGTTTTTTTCTCGGTCAAAAAAATCACAAGATAATGGTACATGGATAGTGGTGTCCATTTTTTGTCTTACATATAGACCAGCTTGGTCTCATAGACTAGACGTAACATAGTAAAGCTAAATCCGGGACACTGAAATTAGTATGCTATGTTACGTTTGGTATGGTTTACCACAACAAAGTTGAATTTGTAACATATCATACGTTTTGCAAATTCGTAACATCAAATCAAATCAAAATGTATTGGTCACATACACATGGTTAGCAGATGTTATTGCGAGTGTAGCAAAATGCTTATGCTTCTAGATCCGACAGTGCAGCAGTATCTAACAGGTAATATCAAACAATTCCACAACAAAACCTAATACACACAATCTAGTAAAGGAATGGAATAAGAATATATACGTTTAAAATATATGGATGAGCAGTAACAGAGCGGCTAAGATGCAATAGATAGTAAAGAATAGATATTGAAGGATATAGTAGACATTATATACATATAGTGTAGGATACAGTATATACATATGAGATGAATAATGTGAGGTATGTAAACATTCTTAAAGTGGCACTATTAAAGTGACTAGTGTTCCATGTTTTAAAGTGGCCAATGATATCAAGTCTGTAGGGAGGCAGCCGCCTCTCTGTGCTAGTGGTGGCTGTTTAACAATCTAATGGCCTTGAGATAGAAGCTGTTTTTCAATCTCTCTGTCCCAGCTTTGATGCACATGTACTGACCTAGCCTTCTGGATGGAAGCGGGGTGAACAGGTAGTGGCTCGGGTGGTTATTGTCCTTGATGATCTTTTTGGCCTTCCTGTGACATCGGGTGCTGTAGGTGTCCTGGAGGGCAGGTAGTTTGCCCCCGGTGATGCGTTGGGCAGACCGCACCACCCTTTGGAGAGTCTTGCGGTTGCGGGCAGTGTAGTTGCCATACCGGGCGGTGATACAGCCCGACAGGATGCTCTCAATTGTGCATCTGTAAAAGTTTGTGAGGGTTTTAGGTGCCAAGACAAAATTCTTCAGGCTCCTAAGGTTGAAGAGGCGCTGTTGCTTCAAGTTTCTCAGCGTACATGTCATTGACAAACTGAAATGGTCCACCCACAAAGACAGCGTGGTGAAGAAGGCGCTGTTGCACTGAGAAACTTGAAGCTTTCCACCTTCTCCATTGCGGTCCTGTCTAAATGGATAAGGGGATGCTCCCGCTGTTGTTTCCTGAAGTCCACGATCAACTCCTTTGTTTTGTAGAGTTTTTGTGAGAGCTTATTTTCCTGGCACCATACTTCCAGTGCCCTCACCTCCTCCCTGTAGGCTATCTCGTTTGTTCGTAGTCAGGGCTACTACTGTTGTGTCGTCTGCAAACTTGATGATTGAGTTGGAGGCGTGTGAGGCCACACAGTCATGGGTGAACAGGGAGTACAGGATGGGGCTGAGCAAGCCCCAGTGTTGAGTATCAGCAAAGTGGAGGTGTTTTTTCCTAACTTCACCACCTGGGGGCGGCCCGTCAGGAAGTCCAGGACCCAATTGAACAGGGTGGGGTTCAGACCCATGGCCTCAAGCTTAATGATGAGCTTGGAGGATACTATGGTGTTGAATGCTTAGCTATAGTCAATGAACAGCATTCTTATATAGGTATTCCTCTTGTCCAGATGGTATAGAACAGTGTGCAGTGCGATGGCGATTGCATCGTCTGTGGATCTATTGGGGCGGTAAGCAAATGAAAGTGGGTCTAGTGTGTCAGGTAAGGTAGAGGTGATATGATCCTTGACTAGTCTCTCGAAGCACTTTATGATGACAGAAGTGAGTGCTACGGGGCGATAGTTTAGTTCAGAAACGTTTGCTTTCTTGGGTAGAGGAACAATGGTGGACATCTAGAAACATGTGGGGACAGTAGACTGGGATAGTAGACTGAGAGAGTGAATATGTCCGTAAACACTCCAGCCAGCTGGTCTGTGCATCCTCTGAGGACACGGCTAGGGATGCCACCTTGCGAGGGTTAACACGTTTAAATGTCTTATTCACGTCGGCCACGGAGAAGGAGAGCCCACAGTCCTTGGTAGCGGGCCGCATCAGTGGCATTGTGTTGTCCTCAAAGCAGGCGAAGAAGGTGTTTAGCTTGTCCGGAAGCAAGACATCGTGTCCGCGACGTGGCTCGTTTTCCCTTTGTAGTCTGTGATTGTCTGTAGACCCTGCCACATACGTCTCGTGTCTGAGCCGTTGAATTGCGACTCCACTTTGTCTCTATACTGACGTTTTATCTGTTTGATTACCTTAATGGAGGGAATAACTACACTGTTTGTATTCGGTCATATTCCCAGTAACCTTGCCATGGTTGAATGCAATGGTTGGCACTTTCAGTTTTGCACGTACGCTTCCATCTATCCACGGTTTCTGGTTTCTGGTAGGTTTTAATAGGCACAGTGGGTACAACATATACAGTTCCTGATAAACTCAGTCGCCGTATCAGTATATGCGTAGATATTATTCTTAGAGGCTACCCGGAACATATCCCAGTCCTTGTGATCAAAACAATCTTGAAGCATGGATTCCAATTGGTCCGACCAGCGTTGAATAGTCCTTAGCACCGGTACTTCCTGTTTGAGTTTCTGCCTATAGGAAGGGAGGAGCAAAATGGAGTCGTGATCAGATTTCCCAAAAGGAGGGCAGGGGAGGGCCTTGTAGGCATCCCGGAAGTTGGAGTAGCAGTGGTCGAGTGTTTTAGCAGCGCGAGTACCACAGTCAATGTTTTCAAATTTGCTTTGTTAAAATCCCCAGCTATGATAAATGCGTTCTCAGGATATGTGGTTCCCAGTTTGCATAAAGTCCAGTGAAGTTCTTTGAGAGCCGTCGTGGTATCGGCTTGAGGGGGGATATACATATATGTGACTATAACCGAAGATAATTATCTTGGGAGGTAATACTGTATGTTATCACAATCACACCATGAATCGTTAATCATGAAACATGCACTCCTGCCCTTCTTCTTCCCGGAGAGATATTTATTCCTATCTCGATGAACTGAGAACCTAACTGGCTGGACGGACACAGACAGTATATCCCGAAAGAGCCATGTTTCCGTGAAACAGAGTATTTTACATTCCCTGATGTCTCTCTGGAAATAAATCCTTGCCCTGAGCTCATCAACTTTATTATCCTGAAAATAATTGGTGAGTAATATACTCGGAAGCGGTGGGTGGTGTGTGCGCCTCCTAAGTTGGACTAGAAGACCACTCCAGGTACCTCTCCTCCGCCGGCGCTGTTTTGATTCAGCCTCTGGAATCAGTTCAATTGCCCTGGGGGGTACAAACAAGGATACGATTCGGGAAAGTTGTATTCCTGGTCGTAATGCTGGTAGTGCTGGTGAGTTACCACCGCTCTGATATACAAAAGTTCTTCCTTGTTTCTTCCTCTGTTTTTAGGGGTGTGGTTCGAGTGGATGTCAATCTGCAGGATGTTGACATCGACCAGTGCTCTGCGGACGGCTGGTTTGCTGGGACCCATCGATGCAACCTGACTACTATGGAGGTAGCTATGTCTAATGGATGCATGAATGACTGATTGATTTGTGTGTGTGTGCGTGTATGCGTGTGGGTGTGTTGATGTGTTCGTGTGTGTGTGTGTGTGTGTGTGTGTGTGTGTGTGTGTGTGTGTGTGTGTGTGTGTGTGTGTGTGTGTGTGTGTGTGTGTATATGTGCGTATGTGTGTGTATGTCTATATGTGTGTGTGTGTGTGCGTGTGTGTGTTTTATGATTCATGCCTTCCATAAACCTGTACACTGGCCGATGGCAAGTCACATTACAATGTCTTGAATGCCATGAATGGGTAAATGCTGAATCATTGCACCACTTGATCAATGGCAGATAGTATACTTCTTGTATTTTATTGATGTTGTACATGGATCACAGCACTTGATAGTCACATTATGTTGCCTGTCATTGTATTGTTGGATTGGCTATATTTTGTCCTATTTTTTTAATAGAGGCTTACTCATTTCACCCATACATTTTTATTAAGTAAATTCAATAATCCCAGAGTTGGATCATGTACAGAAACATATAAACAAATTTCTCATTTTACACTACAACAATACGGTACACTGACTGTCTTTACTGTTATATTTTTGCACCTACTGTACTTAATAGGTTTTTGTAGCTATCAGCTAGTCTTTGTCGATGGTCATAATGCTTTAACCTGCTGTTTTAGGATCATCATTGGGAATGATAGATTTTTAAGAGGCACTGTAGATCAGACTCCTTCATAATACATGTGATGTAATGGATTGCAGGGAGCTCCTTGAATAATTAATTTGTCTCTTTGTCTGAGCACTTCCATCTCTCCATGGACAGTTGGCTGGAGTAGGAGACTGGCAGTGTGTGTGTGTGTGTGTGTGTGTGTGTGTGTGTGTGTGTGTGTGTGTGTGCGCACAATAATAGGTCTATGTGTGTTAGTGCAACTGGTTTCTCTCTCTGTGTTTGTATGCCCTGTAATATATCTGGCCTTGACCCTGTACTATATCTGGCCTTGGCCCTGTAATATATCTGGCCTTGGCCCTGAAATATATCTGGCCTTGGCCCTGTAATATATCTGGCCTTGGCCCTGTAATATATCTGGCCTTGGCCCTGAAATATATCTGGCCTTGGCCCTGTAATATATCTGGCCTTGGCCCTGTAATATATCTGGCCTTGACCCTGTAATATATCTGGCCTTGGCCCTGAAATATATCTGGCCTTGGCCCTGTAATATATCTGGCCTTGGCCCTGTAATATATCTGGCCTTGGCCCTGTAATATATCTGGCCTTGGCCCTGTAATATATCTGGCCTTGGCCCTGTAATATATCTGGCCTTGGCCCTGTAATATATCTGGCCTTGGGCCTGTAATATATCTGGCCTTGGCCCTGTAATATATCTGGCCTTGCATACTGTATGTAATAGGAGCTTGACAACTATATGACAGCTTTGTGAATGTGATAGTAATCCGTATGAAATAAACCCTTGACGGTACAGTATTTTTCTCCAGAACAGACACTCACCTCTATCCTCAGACCTTGTGTTGCTGCCTGCAGCTGCTGTACTCATCTGAACGTACTGTAGTGCCATCAATGAGTCGATGTCAGCAATGTATCTGTTACAGTTAACAGCTTGCTTTTTCTATAGGATCCTGCTACAGTATGAGGTAAAGTAGAGGTGAGGGGGGAGTGGGGCTTCTCTAGTGATGGAGACTACCTCTATAAATAGCACATTGGACTGCAATGTAATCAAGACGTACTCAACAGTGCTGTAATGTGATAAAAAACAAGGACACATTTTGTTGTATTACCGTGCTTCTGTTTCACACAGAAACTGTACAATCCTCCACGGAAACTATCCCACTGTTACCCTAAATAAAAAGGGTTTTGAGGTGTGTAGGTCTTGTCAGGGGGGTGTGAAGAATCAGGAGTCAGGTAGGATTCAGGTGCAAATGGTGGTATTTATTTATAGATGGTGAGCTGGATCCATTAGTATTTACAAGACATTGACAACACTGACATACTGTATAGACTTTCAAGATTACAAGCAGATAAACTTAATAGGCAGAGTACCTTCAAACTAGGTATTGTGCATATAAGTTCCTATAACTTCCTCACACAGCTGAGTTTACACTTCAGCCTTACCCTTACGGAAAAAACACGAATTTCACGTGAAGTGTTCCAAAAAACATTTTTGTTATGTGATCGTACATATGAAGTTAATGTGATAACATGTGACAACATGTAAAGAAACGTGATAATATGAGACTATACATGTAAAAACCTGATCACATATGAAGTGTTCCAAAAACACGTTTTCACATGAACAGGTTAAAAGCCCAACCCTAAACACTGTGGTAATCCAAAAAGCACCTAAATAGGTATTTAATCTATGAACAATTAATACAAATTAACAATCAGTCCTTTTCACCAGTTTCAATATCAATGGCTAATACATACACATTTCATATGCATTTCAACATATCCGAACATAATATCACAAACATTCAACAAATAATGATATTGGGGAAAATACCCCTCAACATAGAGCATTTTAATTGTAATTATATTTTAATTATACCTGCTGGATAACTAGGAGCATGTCCTTTCTTATAGATACCTGGACATTTGGATCAATGATAAATTGTCTTTTAAAACACAGTCTTAATTGAAGTATTTGTGTCTAACTTGTGTAATTGCTTGATGCTCTTGTAATGCAGGGCTCCTTCGAAAAAGAGACATTGGTCTCAATGGGACTCAATGGGACATGTTAAAAGGGATACTTCGTGATTTATGTCTCTGTGTCCAGTATGAAGGAAGTTCGAGGTACTGTAGTTTTGCGAGCCGATGCTAACTAGCATTAGCACAATGCCTGGAATTCTATGGGTACCCATCTAATGAATTTGAGAATGATTAGTTGCTGCATTCAAAGTCGGCCACGCTACCCTACTAGATGGCAAAATACAGGACTATAAGGGCTGAATAGATGGACATGGGGCCATGAAATTTGGTATATTAACATTATGTATACAGTGCATTTGGAAAGTATTCAGACCACTTGACTTTTCCACATTTTGTTACGTTACAGCCATCTTCTAAAATTAATTAAATCATTTTTTTCCTCATCAATCTACACACAATACCCCATAATGACAAAAAAAACATTTTTTTATAAATATTTGCAGATTTTTTACAAATAAAAAACTGAAATATATCACATTTACATAAGTATGCAGACCCTTTACTCAGTACTTTGTTGAAGCACGTTTGGCAGCGATTACAGTCTCGAGTCTTCTTGGGTATGATGCTACAAGCTTGGCACACATGGATTTGGGGTGTTTCTACCATTCTTCTCTGCAGATCCTCTCAAGCTCTGTCAAGTTAAATGGGGAGCGTCGCTGCACAGCTATTTTCAGGTCTCTCCAGAGAAGTTCGATTGGGTTCAAGTCCTGGTTCTGGTTTGGCCACTCAAGGACATTCAGAGACTTGTCCCATAGCCACTCCTGCATTGTCTTGGCTGTGTGCTTAGGGTCATTGTCATGTTGGAAGGTGAAACTTCACCGCAGTCTGAAGTCCTGAGTGCTCTGGAGCAGGTTTTCATCAAGGATCTCTCTTTACTTTGCTCTGTTCTTCTTTCCCTTGATCCTCCCAGTCCATGCCACTGAAAAACATCCCCACAGCATGATGCTGCCACCACCATGCTTCACCGTAGTTATGGTGCCAGGTTTCCTCCAGGATGATGCTTGGCATTCAGGCCAAAGAGTTCAATCTTGGTTTCATCAGACCAGAGAATCTTGTTTCTCATGGTCTGAGAGTCTTTAGGTGCCTTTTAACAAACTCCAAGCGGGCCTTCGTGTGCCTTTTACTGAGAAGTGGCTTCCGTCTGGCCACACTACCATAAAGGCCTGATTGGTGGAGTGCTGCAGAGATGGTTGTCCTTCTGGAAGGTTCTCCCATCTCCACATTGGAACTCTGGAGCTCTGTCAGAGTGACCATCGGGTTCTTGGTCACCTCCCTGACCAAGACCCCTTCCCCCAATTGCTCAGTTTGGCTGGGCGGCCAGCTCTAGGAAGGGTCTTGGTGATTCCAAACTTCTTCCAGAAGGATGTAAGGCCACTGTGTTCTGAGGACCTTCAGTGCTGCAGAAATGTTTTGGTACCCTTTCCCTTGATCTGTGCCTCGACACAATCTTGCCTCGGAGCTCTACGGACAATTCCTTCTACCCCATGGTTTGGTTTTTGCTCTGACATGCACTGTCAACTGTGGGACCTTATATAGACATGTGTGCCTTTCCAAATCATGTCCAATCAATTGAATTTACCACAGGTGGACTTCAGGTGGACTTCAAGTTGTAGAAATATCTCAAGGATGATCAATGGAAACAGGATGCAACTGAGCTCAATTTTGAATCTCATAGCAAAAGGTTTGAATACTTATGTAAATACGGTATTTCTGTTTTTCAAAATGGTATTGAGAGATGATTGCACATAAAGGAAGATAGTCCCTACATTATAGAGTGCTTGCTTTGTCAAAGAATTCCTATTCTGTCCTTTCCGTCATCCTGTGAACCCCATTCATTGCTGCTTGCAGTTATATTTGCTATTGATTGATTGTTTGACAAAGGGTAGTTTTTCGACTGAAGTGTCTTATTTCCCAATTATCATCAATGTATCCCCCTCTATCCAAATAATGGTATTTCTCTGTTAGCTATTTTCCTCCTTTCCTACTACAATAGTGCCAATGTAATTGATTGTTTCCCTTCATTGAATGTTTGACAATGTAAGGGGTTAATACAGTACCCCACCCATATCTTACCCCACTGTTCAAGCTGCTGTTTGGCCAGCCAACCATGCAACTAGCCCAAACTGAGATGGAGGCAGACGGATGTCTGATTCATCACAGAGAGAAAAAACAAAATGAGGCCCAGTCTGTCTCTTTGTCTGAAAAAGAAGACCCAAAGAAACAGAAACAACCCAACAACAACAACCAATGTTTATTTTCTGCCAGACATCGCTATTTTAAGATCCAACCCCCATATCCGTTTGAATCGATCTATTCCCACTGACTCATCCAGCTTTTGTCCTTATTGATCATTTTCACTGTCTTCAATTTTTTGCCAACCTTTACGTAAAGTAGACTGGGAAAATATGAGCATTTGAAGGAGCTGTTTTGTAACATAACTGACTGCCAAACAAATACAGTGGATTGCATAAGCCGTAATATGTTTTACCTTTGTAATATCTGAAATAATCAGTGGTTGTGTATGTGTGTCTGTGTGCGTGCATGCACAGTTTTGTTCTCTATCGTGAAGTTTGCTAAAAGTACATATTTAGTGAGCCTTTTCTCCTTGCCTGTCTTTTAGATGTGTCATGAAGGAGATACATGTCTTCAAAGAGAAGTGGTGGTAATGAAAGGGGCTTCGCTGCATGGTGGCTCAGGAACAGTTTCTCTGAGGCCTCTTAGAATCAGAAAACAACCACGATGATCAGTTAAAGTACACTGTCTTCTCCTTCCAACATCAACATGCATAAATCTGTATGGAATTGTTTGCATCCACCAAGTGTCCTTGTACAATCATCCTGCACATTCTGAATTCTGAGATCCACCCGAGTTAATGTCAGATGTTAGATTTCTTTTGACCTCTTCCGGCTTACATTTCTGCATATGGTCTGATTATGAAAATGTAGGAACTCTGATGAAGGTGAGCGAGTCTTGCACCTTTTCCTTTGCAATGAAAATTACAGCAAGGCATGAGGAAGTAATATTGGGAGAAGGGTAGTCTGGTGGACCAGCCAGTGATAGCTAGCTCGTTTTACTCATACTTCAGATGATAGAAATCTGACCGCACTACCAGCGGTTTTAAAAGTTGCTTTAATAATACTTTCCTGTGCATATATTGTCTCACATTTCAAGCAGCATAAGGACCAACACCCAGACAATCAGTAAGTAAGTTCAAATGTTAGTAAGTTCAAATGTAATTTTATTCAACATTCCGACTCGCAGCGGTCCTTAGGAGGACCCTTTCCAAATAATTACATTCCATTCTACCAGAGGGTGCATTAGAGATGTAGGATCTTAATTTGATCACCCTGTAGCAGGAGAACTCTCCTGTAATGCAGGAAATGCAAAACTTGTAGTTTCTTTGAGGTTAAAAAAGGCTTCTGAAGTTTGTAGATTCCACTTTGGAATCTCAGACTTGATTTTCCCGTATGAAAAATGTATCAATCCATTCAGAAATGTCCATTAATTATAATCCACATAATAATTCACATTTCCTGTTGCTGGAGGATTCTTTTCCTGCTTTAGCAAACTTGCTCAAACTTTATCTGTAGCTAGCTATCACCGGCTGGTACATCAGGCTAGGAAAAGGGGTGACCAAGCTATATTCAGTTAACATTTGTAAATAAATGTATATCACCGTTGAATACAAGAAGGCCAATGCCTACAGGGTGGAGGCATCAATCTGCTTAGGCCAATGCCAATGCTACTTGGCCTGTCAAGGACAATATATGACAATCAATTTGGTCATGGATTCTAGGCTGTGAACCAACCATCCATTAGCTTAACAGCCAGGCTGCTTGGACCGATTGGATCTCTATATAACTGTATCAGTAATGTTGTAAAGACTCAATGCATATGAAATGTATTAAATACAGCATATATACAGTGGGGAGAACAAGTATTTGATACTTTTTATTTTATTTTTTATTTCACCTTTATTTAACCAGGTAGGCTAGTTGAGAACAAGTTCTCATTTGCAACTGCGACCTGGCCAAGATAAAGCATAGCAGTGTGAACAGACAACACAGAGTTACACATGGAGTAAACAATAAACAAGTCAATAACATGGTAGAAAAAAAAGAGAATCTATATACAATGTGTGCAAAAGGCATGAGGTAGGCAATAAATCGAATAATTACAATTTAGCAGATTAACACTGGAGTGATAAATCATCAGATGATCATGTGCAAGAAGAGATACTGGTGTGCAAAAGAGCAGAAAAGTAAATAAATAAAAGCAGTATGGGGGGTGAGGTAGGTAAATTGGGTGGGTAGTTTACAGATGGACTATGTACAGCTGCAGCGATCGGTTAGCTGCTCGGATAGCAGATTTTTAAAGTTGTTGAGGGAGATAAAAGTCTCCAACTTCAGAGATTTTTGCAATTCGTTCCAGTCGCAGGCAGCAGAGAACTGGAAGGAAAGGCGTCCAAATGAGGTTTTGGCTTTAGGGATGATCAGTGAGATACACCTGCTGGAGAGCGTGCTGCGGGTGGGTGTAGCCATCGTGACCAGTGAACTGAGATAAGGCGGCACTTTACCTAGCATAGCCTTGTAGATGACCTGGAGCCAGGATACACCTGGATACACTGCCGATATTGCAGGTTTTCCTACTTACAAAGCATGTAGAGGTCTGTAATTTTTATCATAGGTACACTTCAACTGTGAGAGACGGAAACTAAAACAAAAATCCAGAAAATCACATAGTATGATTTTTAAGTAATTAATTTGCATTTTATTGCATGACATAAGTATTTGATCACCTACCAACCAGTAAGAATTCCGTCTCTCACAGACCTGTTAGTTTTTCTTTAAGAAGCCCTCCTGTTCTCCACTCATTACCTGTATTAACTGCACCTGTTTGAACTCGTTACCTGTATAAAAGACACCTGTCCACAACCTCAATCAAACAGACTCCAACCTCTCCACAATGGCCAAGACCAGAGAGCTGTGTAAGGATATCAGGGATAAAATTGTAGACCTGCACAAGGCTGGGATGGGCTACAGGACAATAGGCAAGCAGCTTGGTGAAAAGGCAACAACTGTTGGCGCAATTATTAGAAAATGGAAGAAGTTCAAGATGATGGTCAATCACCCTCGGTCTGGGGCTCCATGCAAGATCTCACCTCGTGGGGCATCAATGATCATGAGGAAGGTGAGGGATCAGCCAGAACTACACGGCAGGACCTGGTCAATGACCTGAAGAGAGCTGGGACCACAGTCTCTAAGAAAACCATTAGTAACACACTACGCCGTCATGGATTAAAATCCTGCAGCGCACGCAAGGTCCCCCTGCTCAAGCCAGCGCATGTCCAGGCCCGTCTGAAGTTTGCCAATGACCATCTGGATGATCCAGAGGAGGAATGGGAGAAGGTCATGTGGTCTGTTGAGACAAAAATAGAGCTTTTTGGTCTAAACTCCACTCGCCGTGTTTGGAGGAAGAAGAAGGATGAGTACAACCCCAAGATCACCATCCCAACCGTGAAGCATGGAGGTGGAAACATCATTCTTTGGGGATGCTTTTCTGTAAAGGGGACAGGACGACTGCACCGTATTGAGGGGAGGATGGATGGGGCCATGTATCGCGAGATCTTGGCCAACAACCTCCTTCCCTCAGTAAGAGCATTGAAGATGGGTCGTGGCTGGGTCTTCCAGCATGACAACGACCCGAAACACACAGCCAGGGCAACTAAGGAGTGGCTCCGTAAGAAGCATCTCAAGGTCCTGGAGTGGCCTAGCCAGTCTCCAGACCTGAACCCAATAGAAAATCTTTGGAGGGAGCTGAAAGTCCGTATTGCCCAGCGACAGCCCCGAAACCTGAAGGATCTGGAGAAGGTCTGCATGGAGGAGTGGGCCAAAATCCCTGCTGCAGTGTGTGCAAACCTGGTCAAGAACTACAGGAAACGTATGATCTCTGTAATTGCAAACAAAGGTTTCTGTACCAAATATTAAGTTCTGCTTTTCTGATGTATCAAATACTTATGTCATGCAATAAAATGCAAATTAATTACTTAAAAATCATACAATGTGATTTTCTGGATTTTTGTTTTAGATTCCGTCTCTCACAGTTGAAGTGTACCTATGATAAAAATTACAGACCTCTACATGCTTTGTAAGTAGGAAAACCTGCAAAATCGGCAGTGTATCAAATACTTGTTCTCCCCACTGTATATATATATATATATATATATATATATATTCTAATGGATACACAATGTTTGCAGCCATACTAGTAAGCCATAATGTACTTGCTATCGCTGCAGAAACATTTACAAACAAGATGGGCCTTCAATCGGGAAGCAAATAGGAGTCAAACCTGTCATACTTGACATTTTCCTTTTTCCCTTTTTCTTCATCTCCCACTAATGGCCCTTTCATTCTTGTGCTTCAGTGTTCTTCAAAAGTCTTGAACTTTGCCCCGGGGGCACCTTTCATGCAAGTACATAAAAATGATGATGAATGTCTCAATCACTTAGCTTATTGCACAGAACAAGTGGTGAATCCCACAGGGACTGGCTGCTGGAGCCCAGTGGATGTGGTGACACATAGCTTGAATGATTGACCCAGCAGAATAACAGTGACTGCAGGCTTCACAAGGCTCTCAGTCACAGAGACTGACTGTGGAGAAATGGTCGTACCTAGTGTTTGGCTGCACTGGCTGGCCTCAAATCAACAGGCAACAGTGAGCAGGGTTGGGGTCAAATCCATTTAAATTCCAGTCAATTCAGAAAGTACACTGAAATTCAAAATCAAACAATTTTCAATGCTTTTCAATGAGGAAACTTTGGAATTGGAGTTGTGTACTTTTTTAATTGACTGGAATTGAAATGGAATTGACCTCAAACCTGGCAGTGAGTTAACCTAGTATTTCATGGAACTTGAGTTCTGATATGTGCTGTTCTTGTAACATAAAGTCTCAGGCTACATCCTCATGTCCATACTAGGATATCACATTGAATGTCGAACACATTGTCTCATTCAGGTCGTATGCTAGTGTGGATATTGTAACAGAGACTTCAAGTGTTTCTCAGTATGCATACTTCCGTGCTTCACGCTAATTGGAGCAGGGAATGGAGCAGGGAGTCCAAACAGAGCACGGAGGACAGTTCTCAGATGTGAACTCCATTTGTACACATTAAGAAGCAAGCATCGAAGCAAGCTTCAACTGAAATATTCCCAGGATTGTTAATGTAATATGATGCAACCACGTAAAATATTATGCAAAATTTATTGAAAATTATGGCGGGTGTTTTTTTTAGATGAAGCGAGAGAAAATTAACTCCAACTTCGGAATGAAAAGTTGCCCACTCACATCTTATGTACAGTATGTTGTCGGTCTTCAATATTTTATCTTGATTTGTTAATGAATACATGTTGTGTTCATTTTGACATGTTTAACTGCCTAAAATATCCACAGTAGTCTGCGTAGATCGTAGGCTAACTGACGAAGAATTGGTAGCTAGCTAGCTACCCATGAAAAATGTGTAGCTAACGTTGAAAATCTACCGTGCATACTGTATACAAACATCCCACTGGTAACATACGTCAATTTAACATCTTGTTTTGATTTACATTTGGTTGAGTTGTCAATTAAAGTGAATTCAATGTGAAATCAACAAAAAAATGTAATAATTTCATTGAATATAGGTTAAAAATTGTGTGAAAAAAATAGGAAATTTCCTTATGGTGATGACTTTTTGCAAATCCAATCAGTTTTCCACGTTGATTCAATAGACAATGTCATGAAAACGATATGCGTGCTTCCATGGGGCAGAAGTCAACGTGTTGTTGTGGTTCTGGATGGCCAGATTGTTAGCAAAATTACAAGAAACTGCCATGAAGGGAATCATAAGAGGCTCATTTCAGCTCGTTTCATCTTGTTATTGATACCATGTCTTGTTTTGAGGTGTTTTGACTGATTTCAGCTCAATGCTAATATCGCAAAAAAATGTGGTAGCTAACTAACCAACAACTGTAACAATGTATTTGAGAGACAACAAGTGCTCATTGTGCAAATGTATTTATGTTTTCAATAAACATTAGAGACAAAATATATCTTGCATGTTGTCAACAATCTAAGCCAACCCGTCTGTTTTGCCTCATAGTTGCGCACCACTCGTTTTTGTTGCTAAACAACCAACCTGTCTATGTTATCACATTGAATATTTGTTGTTGAAATGTCGTGGAAACAACGTTGATTCAACCAGGTTTTGCCCAGTTGGATTCGTTTTAGGTTGTTTTTTTTTGACATGTAAAACTAACTAGCTAGCTAGATTAAAATGATTCACATATAGCTAGCTGATAATTCTGAAGTTAAACGTTTGTGTTTGCTTTATGTAGCTATCTTGTTTAATCTGCGAATGCTTCTCAAGTGTAAAATGTGTTGCTTCCTCCACACTCTCATCTTAACAAGAACATGCGCAAGAGAACGTCATCAGAGAACGAGCTTAGAGTATGACAGTGTACAGCATGGTAGTAAACATATTGGGAGACACGCTTAGTTTTTCCAGTGTGCCACGACCAACTTTATCGTTCCTGAGTGGGTAAGCCGCTTCTGACATTTCAGGTCTTTTCTTTCAATGTGTTTTTTGGTTAATTCTCACCTTGGTTCACAAGGTTATCATTGCCTCACACTGTCATCTCTATCATGCTGTGGTGTTCCCTGTCCCCCTAATGCTTCTGAATTAATAAGGCAATCTGTGTTCCAGCGACCTGCTGCCCTGAGCTAACACAAACTCCATGAAGAGGAATGAGAAACCAACATGCCTCAGTCTGCTCCATTAATCTTTCTCAGTGATACATTTGGGAAAACGTATGATGGCACCGCAGTTCCAATGTTGAAAAGCTGTTTAGACTCATAGGCAGGCTACAGATGACAAAAGGATATGGATAGATACGGATACACAGGCTTTTAGCGATATCTATCCATTGAATGTTTAGTTAGGCTATAATGGATTTATGGGAAGAATCACTTATAAATTCAAGGTACCTGATAATTTATAATGTTTAGTGGTGGTAACCATTGATGATGTCTTATGCTGTATGCATCCTCATGGCCTCAGTGTAATAGCATGAGACGGAGGCCTGCCTTACACTGATAGCTGTGAAAAGAAGTGATCCATCTTCATGTCATCGCAGGACAATTCATCTGGTGTGCTCACCAGCAACGTGTAGCAACCAGACCCAGCCAAAATGGGTGTCAAAATAACATGGCTAATGCCGTTTGGATCTCGTCTGGGTGACCACCCAAAGGGGAGCTCTGAAACACACTGAGCATGCTCGAAGGGTTGGGTTTTGCAGTGTTAGCATTAGCATTAGTTGAGTAGCATCATTGGACATCGGATTCATTGTCTCTCTAATTGAGTGTGTTTTTAATGAGATAACCAATTAAAGGTCTACAAGGGTATGGTAAGGACTTCACTTTAGTTGAGGCAAAATCGATTGTGCTGAAATAGCAAACAAGGGATGAATTAGTATAAGTGAGTGATGGGACCCGCGCCCTCCCGAAAATGAGCATCAAACACAGACAATGGCAAAAACTATTGAACACATCAACAATTTAATCAAGCTTTTGTTGACTTTGTCTTCAGGCAAGACCCACAAATTACCTTTCGAAGAGCAGGAGAAAACAGCTTTTCTCCACAATTATCTAGCAATTACACTGACAGCTCCCACAAAAGCCAGCCAAAGACACTTTGAGATAGGCTGGCGCTCTCTGAATATGAAGTGGAATATTATGTTGAGATCCCATGGGTTCCTGTGACACAAATAGGCCTACATGATGCCAAACTTGTGATTTGGGTGCTGGAAGCTAGCCATTTTGCACCAGATAATGTACATAGAATGTGTTGGATATAGCACTAAATAGGACAAAATTGAATGACAATGTATGAACACTTAAATAACAAAGCATCAACATTTAACACACGCACAAGGAATTTAAAGGAAAATGCTAATCACAGTCATCAATGATCAACTGAGATAAAGAAAATCAGTCTGTTTTTCGAGTCTAACTATGCTTTCTCAAAGATGTTACTTTGTCTTTTTTTGATGTGGAAGGTATATACTCCCCCATGCAGCCCTGGGAAAGTAGGTGATATTTTAGCAGAACGTCAGTGAGTAACATATTTATCTGTTATTAACAGTGACAGCTTCTCCGCTTGGTTCTCCTTCTACAGGAGGAAAAAAAAGGTGCTTACTCTTTCATCTCCAGCCATAGTTCCAGATTGCTCGATAAAAATAGCGAATTCTCCTGTTCCCTTGAGGGATTTCCCCGGTGTTATAAACATTGTGTCATCCCAAGTAGGGCCCTATGTCAACGAATGAGGGCCCCTGCTCCTCCTCCTCCTCCGCCCACCCCCACCCCCATTCTACAGTACAACTGATTAGGGGCCAGACAATGACACTGAGCAAAGGGATTGGGATTAAGCAAACAACACTGATTATTTGCTCTGCCTGTTATGCCACACTGGGGTGTATCATGTGTGAGAGATTTGGGTTGGAAGGGATAGAAAATAATTCATTTTAGCGCAACCAGACTTTTGTATCAGACCTTATTACGTGAATTAGCCAGGCAATGTAATGGCACCCCAATGGTATTCGAAGAGCACCAAAGTCCAAAGTGGACACTGCTGAGAAATCTAATTTCCCATGGCCATAACTCCACAGGGCCAGCCAGTTAAGAACATCAAATGCAAAGTTTGGGCTGTTGTCCGTGATACTGTTCGTGGAGAGATCACAGAACACGTGTGGATTTAACAGTAGCCTCCGGCGTTGTCTGTACGGGCCTTCCTTAAGCACTGTCCCGTTAATTGGCCATGTGGATAATGTTGGAACTCTGAATTTACATGAAAATGCTTTGAAGACTTTAATACACATGCCCCAAGGCATTCTTTCACATTTTAGTTTCCCATGTCTGTATGAGGCAGAAAGCAAAAGCAGCAAGGAAACAGATTCAGTCAGGGAAGTATGGGATGACAGAAGGGTTGTCAGATACTGTAAATCCAGAGCTCTTGAGTTTAAATACGAATGGGAATTGATCTCAAACCTTGGCTGGTAATTAAATGCAAGTTGTTGGTGTACCTGAACAAGAAACTATACATTGTTGGCTTCAGCAAAAAAGTCATCGCAATACAGCACATAGAAAAGGAAAGCAATAACTATAATAAGAGGTAATGGGTCAGATCAGTGGAGGACAGATCAGTATCTCACCACACGGCATAATTATGATGGGCCTGAGCTTTATTATATCAGCCATGAAGCTATTTAGGCCTTCTCCCCCCTGGGGCTGTTATGGGCCTGTCAAAAGGCTGAGAGTGGGTGTCCATCCTCTGCCTATGCTCTCCTCATCTCTGCTCTCCTTGCCCCTTTGCTTATCAGAGTGTGTACGCCAACTGTACGTTTTAGGAGTGTGTGTGTGCGCGCGTGTGTGTTGATATGTGTGTATGATCAGAGCAATATGTCACAAGCTGTCTTGTGCTAGTCGCCACAGTCCCTGCCTGGTAGGCTGTTTAGCTCAGTGTTTGGTCTCAGTGTTTATCTCAGTACCGTTTAGAGGCTGGCCATTGGACATCACCCAGGGCATTGCCTTTTGCGGACCAGACTGCTCAAAGGTGTGTGTGTGTGTGTGTGTGATTGTGTGTGTTTGTGTCTATCTGAATGTGTCTAATGAGAATACGTGTGGTGTCAAGATGGTGCTATGTTTAGCAATTCTCACAAAACTGTTGTTTTTCTCTTCTGTCAAACAAAACATGCACTGGCTTAATATCCTCTTATTTCCCCTGAGCCTTCACACGTACTGTAGTCTGAGCTGGCATCTTAGCTGAAGCACACACACACACAGACTCACACACTCACACACAGACTCACACACACACACAGACTCACACACACACACAGACTCACACACACACACACACACACACACACACACACACACACACACACACACACACACACACACACACACACACACACACACACACACACACACACACTTCGACATCATGCCTGCAAATGTTGCGTTTTTAAATGTCATAGAAATCCATGCACCTCCTGAAACTGCTACATGTATGAAGGTTAAAGCATGCTGGATCTTATTTCAGTATCTCATGAAAACTATGGGATAAGTCAAATCTTGAAATGTCACCTTGTCATTGGTGTAGCCATAGCAAGCTGAATGGTTTATGACAGGACATCATAGCGGTTATCACTATGAAGATCATTATCATGTAACTACCAGTGTTAATTTGCATGTCTACTATATTGAGGTCCATAATCACTCTCCTTCGCCATGATAACTCCCACAGCCCCTCTTTACCTTAAAGAAAACATTCAAAATATTGAAACCTCATATTCATCAACTCCAGGACCACTCCAACATCAACACATGTGAACATTTTGCGTGTCTAGGTTTTGTAGTAGAAGATATAGAGTAAAATAGGTGTTTCCAATGACATCATCGGTGTGATTTTAACCAATTATGAGTAAGCATTGCCTACTAATTGTCTACTAATTGGTTGATGATGTCATTGGAAACACTCATCTTCCTCTACCTTTTTTATGACAAAACATTGAAACATTTCCACATGTTGGGGTGGTGCTGGAGATGATGAATATGATGTTGAACATTTTTGAAATTTCCCTTTAACTCCTCCCAAAATAACATGCTATACATACCATATACATTCCTCAGCAGTAACCACTGTATGATGAGCTTTCGTTCCTCTGTGCTTTGCATTAAGACTTGGAGGGATCACTCAGTCCACATCCAGAGACCTATTAGAGAGTTGATGAGGCGCTGTTTTGGATCGGAGGAGTGTGGGTTTAATTCAAAGAGAAGGGGTTTATGGGTAAAGGTCTACTGATCGAGCAGTGTACCTACTGAGCAGGTGGAAATGGGAAGGCTTCTGTATCAATTAGCCCAATTGCAATATGTTTTTTCCCCCCCATTCCATGTCAGAGAGAGGTGAATGAGGAGACCCTCTTATATGTTAACGCGAAAGTGTGTGTGTTTGTGCCCATATTAGCAGACTTATTTAATTTCAAACTATATACACTGCTCAAAAAAATAAAGAGAACACTAAAATAACACATCCTAGATCTGAATGAATGAAATATTCTTATTAAATACTTTTTTCTTTACATAGTTGAATGTGCTGACAACAAAATCACACAAAATGATCAATCTAAATCAAATTTATCAACCCATGGAGGTCTGGATTTGGAGTCACACTCAAAATTAAAGTGGAAAACCACACTACAGGCTCCTTGCACAAAGGCGGAGGTAGCGGTCCTACTGCTGGGTTGTTGCCCTCCTACGGCCTCCTCCACGTCTCCTGATGTACTGGCCTGTCTCCTGCTCCATGCTCTGGACACTACGCTGACAGACACAGCAAACCTTCTTGCCACAGCTCGCATTGATGTGCCATCCTGGATGAGCTGCACTACCTGAGCCACTTGTGTGGGTTGTAGACTCCGTCTCATGCTACCACTAGAGTGAAAGCACCGCCAGCATTCAAAAGTGACCAAAACATCAGCCAGGAAGCATAGGAACTGAGAAGTGGTCTGTGGTCACCACCTGCAGAACCACTCCTTTATTGGGGGTGTCTTGCTAATTGCCTATAATTTCCACCTTTTGGCTATTCCATTTGCACAACAGCATGTGAAATTTATTGTCAATCAGTGTTGCTTCCTAAGTGGACAGTTTGATTTCACAGAAGTGTGATTGACTTGGAGTTACATTGTGTTGTTTAAGTGTTCCCTTTATTTTTTTGAGCAGTGTATTATCTATATTAGTAAAATGCCCTCGATAAGTGGCTGGTGTCAAAAATGTTCTGTTTATCGTCCCAGCTCTACAGTATATTTGTGGAGCCGTATGCCATGAACCACATGTGTACGTTTTCCTGCAGGCAATACTTATTGTATAATGTGTTTGTACTGGAGCCAGTGTGTCCACCGTTCATTTCTGACTCCTATAGCTACCCTGTCATAGGCTCTCGGTACCGACGGCCCCCCTCTGGCGTGACAGCATGACGCTCTCCAATAAAAAGGCTCTCGCTCCCGGTCACACACATGTCGCCATGGCAATTAGCGTGCCAGAGAGTGGGTGATTGACAGCTGCCACAGCTGTGTTGTAAACAAAGAGCAGTTGTGCTCGTAGGGAGACCTACGGCAACCACTGTATCATACCTTTTCTTTTATGATTAATAGTAGAAATACATTGCATACTGTAGGAGTCTCTGTACATCCACAAGTGCAAGGTGGAAACAGATGGTCAGAAACGGATATCATTATAATGATACTGTATGACAGAATGTATGACAGAATACATATCAGTTTACATCCGTATACTGTGCCATATAATACCTAGCATCCAACTCTCTGTCACTTGTGCTTCTTAAGCTCCTTATCCCTGTGTGGAAAGGTTTATGTATCTTGTCCAAACGGACCATTTTACGGCCCATTGGAGGTAATCCCACTCCTGGCTTGGCCGATGGGCCGATGTTGCTGAGATCACATGTGACGGATGGCAGGTAGCTGGAAAGCAGGCTGCTCCGTCTGGCCTCCTTCGCCGCTCAACACACTCCGGGCCCAGCCCGCATCAATCACCTAGTCAGAGTGGTGGGGGAGTACTGTGACTATTCCCGGCCCCTCACACTTTTACACACACACACACACACACACACACATGCACACAAACACACACACACAAACACACACAAACAAACACATACACACTTCTCATTTCCCAAGCTAATGCAAAGGGACTGTGTTGAAAGTGGCAGACAGGTCCACTGCGCCCCACCTTCCTTCCCCACACACAGAGCAGATTTCAACAGCGGTTTGTTCTGTCAGATGGAGAATTGGGAATGACTTGCATTTCAAACCAAGCTGCACAAAGGTATAGCCTCAATTGGTAGGCAAATATCTGCAACAAGACATTTCACTTCATCAACTGAGCTAATTGATCCATTTCAGTGATTTCAGGAAGAATCTCACCTACCTGTGCTCTCAGGTCGAAACCCAAACATGACCCAGCAGCAGTGCATGGGTAAAATCGTTGGGGAAGCCAAGCCCCCCCCCCAAGAAGTGTGTTGGGATTATTGCATTATTTGCTGTTAATTCATATGCCTTGCGATTGTGATATATATATGCCTAAAGGCCATTACAATAAGAAGACAGCGTCAGAATACATTTTACCACAACTTTGTTCCATCACAAAACCGGATAGCAACTTCTATCCGGTGAAGTCCAGGAAGCATATTGCATGTAACAGACGGTTACAATACCTACAGCATGGTTAAGCAAGTTAATGTTTTCGACATTTTCGGTCCACTAAACAACTATTTATTTAAAACCACAGAGAGTTACCGCAAGTCGCAAAGAAAACAGGAGCTGCCTCCACTATTCCAGCACCATTTCAACTTCAACATTTCATCATCATCAAATCACCTCTGTTTAGTCTAATGCAGTGACAACTAAAAGATACCACAAAAATGTTTGTCCAATCAACATAAGCTGAATATGATGTGGCTATCCATGATTCTGATTTCTGTTTGCGCGCGTGTGTATGTGCTCGTGCAAGTAGAAAAACGTGTTGACTCACTCTACTTGTAGAGAAACGCCAATGCCGTCCTCCTCTCTTTCATGTTGACAAAATGGTTTGTCACTCTGTCATACAGTACATGCTTTTATTTTTTGTTGTCCTAGGCTACCTGGCTAAAATATTTGCTCACCAGCCTAACTTCCATTCACAGGCAACGTTAGCTAGTTACCATTAGCCTTCTACATCTAGCTACTGTACATATTGAACTTCCATCCTCTCAGGTTAGGGGCACAACAATATTTGAATTCATGGTTGGATCAGAACCACCGTTATAATCATTTGCCAGTACAGAGAATTAAGTTAAACCGTCCAAATCCGTCTCTCCATCCATGGCGAATTTAGGGGCCAATTTTAACTAGCTAGATAGCCACTGGAGGACAACAACACAACGAGATGCAACAATTCAAGTTGTTTCTGTTAATGATGTATGCTCTCAAAGCAACTTGATAGGAGAGACGCCAAATCCAAGCAGGCTTCCTTTGACACTTTTTTTTTCTTTCGCCAGGACCATTCATAGTTGAGCTCGCTCAGTTTAGCTCAATGCTGATTGGCAAATTTTGTATATTTTTCTTGTCAAGGGAGGCCATGTGCTCGCTGGCTTCTCATGCCTTCAATGATATGGACGGCAACAATGTCATACTTGTTTGGACCAGACAGCATCAGATAGATGGCCTACACGTAGAGAGGCAGAGGGGTGCTGTTTCGCTCGTTCGGATGCTTTCTCCTGTGAGATACATTCAGCCTCTTGCCAATTGAAGGAAAATTATGGAACACAGAGAGACAAAAGAGCTAAAAAATGGGGGGGGGGCTGGCTTCCGTTGGCCTTCATGAATACACGCCACTGAACATGACACGTACAAAATCTGACCTGCCTGCGATACTCCAGAAAAAGGGTCGCCAGTCCTCCCATAGCTCACAGAAAATAAAACGTTCTCTGTTCTAAAGGCAACAGAGAGAGAGAGAGAGCTGCATGACGCTATAGTAGCGTGTTGTCCTGGAGTTGTTCACTGCTGGCCGCTTTGTGAAGCAGGGTGAGCAAAGTTCAGCAGGCCAACACACATTCTTAATGATTCATAAGGTTTGGAAGCATGGTGGTCCCAGTTGACCTTACTGAAGGTCTGAGAAGATGCCTGCTGAGTGGGGAATTCAGAGGACTAATACTAAAAGAGATGGCAAAGATTCAGGAGGAACTGTGCTACACTATCCTATTCTATGGAATTTGAAATATGCTGTATCAATGAAAAACCTCAGCAGCATCATTCATTTTCAAAAAAGTATTTAATGTCATTTCAGCCTGAGCCAGTTATAGGATTCTCTGGCACACTCTGAGGAAGAGGGGTGGAGCCCTCTTCCCCAACAGTATATTTGCATCCGATTGTAAACAAGATCTGCTGGATGGAGTTTTCCATGGATTTTCATGGCAAGTTAAATGTCACTGAAGCAGGGGCGTAGGCATATATATATATTTTGGATAGGCCTAAAAAATCTGGATAGACATTTTTTATACTTATTTATTTAATTTATTTAGCGATTGCACCGTATATTATTTTCGTAATACAATAATTTTATACTAGTGCATGGTACTTGGAGCAGCCTCGTTACATCTACAAATAATGACCTATCCCAGCATATTAAATAAGACAGTAACTTTAGACCAGTTGCCAACTTGCCAACAACACAAAACTCATCTTCAGACGCACTTTAATCTCATTGGGTTTACAAGCCTATATTTGATGTTACAATTTATACCACGGCGGGCAGTAGTACTATAAAATGGTACCTTACCTTTCGTAGACGTATCATAAGGCGTGACCTACATCACAAGGCGCAAACGGTGAGGTTTTGAGATGAATATGGTGATGATTTCATCATAATCCAATGTATCTGTAAATTCACTCTCAAAAGACAGCAAACTGAAGTGGTTCAGCCAGGCGTTTGTCATTGATGTGGGAAGACAATTTTTTATCCTAGTTGTTGTTGTTGAGAAAAGTCTCTCCACACTGCATGAGGACATTGGAAGTGTGACAATGATCCTTAACAGAGTTTATATTAGGGAAAACATCATCAGGGCAGCTGTCAAGTACACTCATTATGGAGGAAAAGTCACTCTTTCCCATGTTACTTTTGCAACTCAACTGCTGAATAAAAACAGTGAATTCAGCATCCTCAATTGATATTGCAGAATGATTGCATGTGGTCTTCAGCTGCTCTTTAAGGCCGCAGGTTTGGGATTCTTTGGAAAAGGAGGCTGCCGCTTGCATGATCCCGTATGTGTCTTGTTGAAATCTTGAGTTCAACTCAGTAATCTGTCTGTCTAGAATATTGTTGTTTTCCCTAATGAAGTTGTGACTACACTTGTCTGCGAATTGTACAGGCAGTTTTCGCTGCCGTGATGCGCTCACATCCCAATTACTAATATCATGCTTAACCATCATCTCTTCAGTTAGCGTGAGAATTTTATCGAAGTCTCCTCCTGAGTTATCTCTGAACGTAGAAAAGGATTTCAGTTAAACCAATACAGTCCGTCACAGATAATGTAGAGCTTTGTAACACGAATAAGGAATAAACACTTGTTGTTCTGGATTTGTTGTAAGAGGGCATCGGCTTCTAATTTGGTTTGTCCACAAGCCTCTGAAAACTCTGCAAGAACCTCTAAAATGACATCTAGCAGTAACAGCACTTTACTCACAGACACTGATTTTGAACTCCACCGTACACCCGTGGATCTTTCTAGCTCGATGCATGGTCTTTCGGGATGCAACTCTTTCTGTACTTCTATGAGTCCAGCATGTCTGTGGGATCCACTCATAAATGTGTGTAGCTGATTTACCGTGTCTAAAAAAAGTACTGACGTGTTCCGACACGTTTGCTGCGGTGCACAGAACCGAATTCAGACAGTGGGAGTTGCAATGCACATATACCGCTTGCTTAAATGTTTGCTTTAGTAGGACATGTACCCCTCCTCTGTTCCCTGACATGACTGATGCGCCATCGAAACAAAAACCCACACACAGAGTGGGATCCAACTCCAGGGGTTGCAACACTTCCAAGTATATTCCGAGACATTCCTTGTGCAGACAAATCAGCAGTTTCCATAAACCCAACAGCTCTTTCTTTAATCATTCCAGCATGAATGTATCGGATGCACACAGCAATAAGTTCTCGGCAAGGTCTTTGCCTGGAGAAGACCAACATGCAAGAATTCAGAATCACATCTGCAGAGAAGGAAGCCTAGATCTGTTTCTTTCAACTTTACAAGCAGTGACGATGAGGATCACCCCAGACGCTCAGAGGCCAGCTCCTCCCAAGATTTTTTAGATCAGGAAGAGGAGCCACGCAGGTTCCTCAACAAGAGAGGGAGAGGACGCGGAAGAGGCCAACACGGAGGGGGAGGAAGAATTCAAGACTATCCAACCACACGGAGCAGGACCAGAACAAGGCTGTGATCAACATTTCTGGAGAACCCCTTTCTGATGATTGCATAAGGGTCTTGTCTAAAGGACTGTCCTTTGCCCCCACATATTCAACTAATGAATTTAATACAAAGATTGACCTATTTCGTTTCTACAGGAATCTACATCTGAAGGCCTGGTACAAGCAAAACATCTCTCCAACTACAGACGCCAGTGTCTCAGGTCAGGCAGTTTCTGTTCCCTCAAAAACACCTTTTAAGCCCAAGTCCACTTTTTGTCCCATAGTCCAGAATGCCACACTAAATACATTTGCCAAGAAAGTTAATTTTGATGTGGAGAATCTGTTTAAGGGTAAAATTGATTCCAACATAACACAACGTAATCTTTCTAAGACAGAGAGGGATGCAGTTGAATCATTGTCCAAAAATGAACGGATTGTAATTAAAAAAGCAGACAAAGGTGGTGCTACAGTAGTGTGGTGTAAAGACAAATATGTGACAGAAGCCTACCGTCAATTAGACAATGACGAATTCTACCAATCTCTTACCTTCAACCCTACAGAGGACCTAAAAACTGAATTGAAAGGGATCCTCACAGAAGCTAAGGAAAATGGTTACATTTCAGACAATGAGTTCAAATTTCTTTTCAATGGCAGTCCGCGTATGGCTTCTTTTTACCTTCTTCCAAAAATCCACAAAAATCTTGAAAACCCCCCAGGCAGACCAGTCATTAGTGGTAATGAAAGTCTGACAGAACCCATCTCTAAGTACATTGATTACTTTATTAAGCCTTTTCTGTTGTCACTTCCAGCCTATCTTCAAGATACCACAGATGTGTTGAACAAAATTAAGGAATTGAAGAATATAGGTACAGCTTCCTTTTTAGTCACCATGGATGTGGAGTCTCTATACACCACCATTGAGCATCAACAAGGTTTGGCAGCGATGCACCATTTCTTGAGTACCCGGCCTGAAACTGAGATGCCTCCTACAGAATTCATTGTATCACTGACTGAATGGACTCTTAATCATAACATCTTTATCTTCCAGGACCGTATTTTCAAACAGGTCAAAGGATGTGCCATGGGAGCTTGCTACAGCCCTTCCTATGCTGGTTTGTACTTGGGTAAATGGGAAAATGACTTCATTTTGGATCCTTCTAATAACCATTTCTTTGACCGGATTATATGGTGGGGACGCATATTGATGATGTTTGCCTGTTTTGGTCCGGCTCAGAAGATGAACTTATTTCATTCCACCAATACCTTAACAGCATTAACCCTTACATCAAACTAACTATGGAATACAGCAAGGATAACATTCATTTTTTGGACCTCGACATTAGTAAAAATGACAAAGGTTATTTGCACACATCAATCTTTAGGAAGCCTACAGATGGGAATACCATTCTGAGGGCAGACAGCTTTCACCCCAAAAGGCTAAAAGAGAATATTCCATATGGCCAATTCCAAAGAGTCCGTAGAATTTGCGATCAGGAAACAGACTACAGTGTCAAATCTGCTGAATTGGAGAATCGCTTTTTGGATCGGGGCTACAGCGTTCAGGTCCTGAAAGATGCAGGTATAAGGGCTGGATTACTTGACAGAGAGAACTTGTTACGAAGAGGAGTGCCTCGTGATACATCAGAGAGAGTCTATTTTGTTACAAAATACAGCACTGAAGCAGAGAACATTAAAAGAATCATTAAAAATAATTGGGGAATCATCCAAAGTGATACGCTACTACGCCAAGTCTTTCCTGAACCACCAGTCATAAGCTTTAAGAGATGTCCTACCCTAAATGACAAATTAGTCCACAGTTATCTTCCGGGTGACTCTCAAAAAACTTGGCTTGACCACAAACCCAAGGGCTCTTTTAAATGTTACCAGTGCAACCATTGCAGTAATATTGCACAGAAAAAGTATTTTGTTGACACAGCTTCTAAAATGGAGTATTACCTCAAGCATTTTATTAACTGCAAAACCACTCATGTCATCTATAGACTGGAATGTCCACAGTGCAAGGTGTTCTACATTGGACGGACAAAGAGACGCCTTCAAGATCGCTTGGCGGAACACAAGTACGCCATACGGGTAGGCAATGAAGACTACCCCATGGCAAGGCACTACAAGTCCTTACACCATGGTAACCCTGCCTCCCTACAAGCTATGGGTATTGATCATGTTCCGGCCTCTATTAGAAAAGGGGACCGTCTTAAACAGTTAAACCAAAGGGAAAGTTTTTGGATTTACAAACTACAGGCCACTAAGTACCCTGGTTTAAATGAAGATATGGATTTCTCACCCTTCCTGTAGGGTCGTGATGGATCCATTTGCTGTCATCTAGTGGACATTTTGCTCAATTGCCCTCTAGCTATGTTTGGACTGTTGTTCATGTTTTGCTGTGGTCTGGAGTACTGTGGAATATATTGCTTTCTTGTTCTGGACACTACTCCCAGTCATGGTTAGGGTTGGAACTGCCTCTCTGGGTGTTCTGATGCTTCTAGCTTGGAGTTGTATGCTCATGATAACATAGCTACAGTATTTCACCTTTTCATGTGTATATTATTGCTTACTAGGTGTGTCCAATTTGGTAACCACTCCCTCTTCTAATTAGGGCTAATTGGAAAAGCCTTTCAAAAGAGGACATTGTATTCTCCTTTTTCTGTACTCCCTGACGAAGGCCATGCAGCCGAAACGCGTCGGTTTTTAAACAACTTTGTTTCTATTGAACATGCCATACTAATAAAGGCATTTTAATTAATTATATGAAGAGTGCCTTGGTCCTCCTTTCTTTTTGATGACCAATTTACACCTTTTACCAAAGAGCACCTTCTATCTACCAAAATATACTATAGTGTACCTTAGTAGCGCTTCCCTTCCTCCTCTTTCTACAAGTTCTCGTTTAGATTGATCTTTATGTTCATCTGCTAGTATGGCAAAACACGTGGAAGGTGCAGAATGAACTTCGTCTTTTATCCTCCACAGTAACAGTGATGCTGCACACTCCAGCAACTCGTTCTGAATTTCGGGGCTCATAAGCGTGACATTGCGAGTTAGCTCATTAAGCCTGTTTTGTATTTCTGAGTCATACTCTGAGATGAAATTGAAGATTTCTAAAAAGTTACCTTTGTTGACTGCCTCTTGGGTTTCTCTATGCCCTCTGAGTGGAATATCCTGCTTTGCACACATTAGAACCATATCTATAACCACTTTAATATATGCACGGTTTCTTTCTATAAAATCCATGTTTGCATCACCATGCATTTGGTTCAACACAGTCCCACGACTTCTAGGCCCATGGGTTGCCTTGTAGGATGAACATTTTGCCAGGGCACTAGCATGTCATTTGCTATTCTCGTGTTTGCAGCAAGCATTTCTTATGAGTTTCCAGTTTTTACATTTTTAAATCTTGTATAAATCTGAATTCGACATTTGCCCCAGGAAAGTGCCGACAAAACTTACAATAAATTGCATATTTTGCTTTACTATACTCAATCCACACGAACTGGTCATACCACCTTGAAGAGAAGCAGCGTGATTTGCCATTTATCATACTTGAAGGGAACTTTGCTAGCTTTGGTGGACGGGCTGGTTCATCAACGGCAAACAAATATGTCGGTGGACCTACTGAAGGTTCACCCCCGCCCGCAGCATCAAGAACGAGAGGAGGCCGTGGGGTAGGCAAGCATGCCTGGCTCAACGTGGCATTGGCGGTTGTGATGGCGATTACGGTTGTTTCTATCCACCTGTTAATGTCTCATTCTGGAAGCTATCGGTAGATTGATCCAAATTATCTTCTGGCACACACTCCTTTTCCTCACTCCTTTTCCTTTTTTGAAAAACATAGCGATCGACATTTGGTTTGCCATTGCTAGAACTACTAAATGACCTTAGCTGGTGAGTCAATTTGAGTAAGCTAGCGTTGTAGAGCTTGCTAGCTTATGCGCTACAAAGTTTAGCCATGTGACGTTGGCAGGTTGTTGAGGCAAACCACGGAATGATTTTATTTTAAATGTAACCAATAGTCGGAAGCAAACTTGATTGTCGCGGGCTATTTCTTTGTTACATTATAATAAAATGACCCATAAAAAATAAATCTCACATGCGTTCCTTTTAAAAATGTAATAAATGATAACACAATTTATATTGAATAATTTCTGGGACATTTTTTGGGTAGGCCTGAGATCAAACTGGGTATGCCGCTGCACTGAAGTTAGGATTTGACGCCATGTAAAGGGAATCTCATTGTACCCTATATGACCAATTTGATTTGAATGCACCTCCCACTTCTGACACCATATTACTGGGGTGGCAGATAGCCAGCTGGGATGGCAGGTTGCCTAGTGGTTAGAGCATTGGGCCAGTAACTGAAAGGTTGCTGGATTGAATCCCAGAGCTGACAGGGTAAACATCTGTTGTTCTGCCCCTGAACAAGGCAGTTAACCCACTGTTCCCTGGTAGGCTGTCATTGTAAACAAGAATTTGTTCTTAACTGATTTGCCTAGTTAAATAAAGGTTAAATTAAAAATAAACAAAACATCTCGGGCAGGGCTTGAATCAAGGACCACTATGCCACCATACTGCTGAATACTTTTGTTTAAAAAAGCTGTGTAGTGCTGATTTAGGTGGCTTGGTGACATCAGTGCTTTGTCTGAGAAGAGCGTCCATTGAGCGGTAACTCTGTAATTACCTTGCGATTGCAGATGGTCGGGAAGGAGAGTCTCAAAGGATTTGTCTGAGGGCTTGGTTGACTGTTTTCAGATTTGTAAATGCAGATGGCCCGGCTCAGAGCTCCTTGAGAGACAGCCAGAAATAGCGACCTCTTAATGCAAAGTCCAGTCACAATAGCCGCTGCTTCATTTAGAGTAGACGGTGCCACTGCCATTGGCCTTGAACCACAGGTCACCAACACTTCAACACTTCACATCATGTTAAGTATCTGGTGGAGTCCAATACTTCGTCTGGGTCCCTCTTGTTATCCTGGGATTCTCAACTGAAGTTATATTAATAATCTGGGCTGAGAAAATAAAATCTTGTTTCAGTTTGAAAATCAGACGGTACTCTTAAAAGAAAATACAATTTTGTCTCACTGTGACCCAGATGTTTTAGAAGCGGAATGGAAGATGGAATCAGGTCCCCCGAGACATAGAATTAATAGTTCTCTTTTAATCCTTGCAAATACGCCTGTTCTTAATTTAGATATTAATTACATCTTGTAATTTGGCAAATGCCGAGAAAAGTCTGCCAAGGATGCCCCTTGACGCTCCTCTGGAGCTCTCTCTAACAGTCCTCTCTCTGTTTCCTATCAGCTCAATCAAATGAAACAGCCTCGCCTAATTTAATATGGAGCATTTCACTGGTTTTCCCATTATGTTCATTGATTAAGACGAGGCTTTGGAGGTTTGTGCTCACTGTTGTAAGTGTTTTCATTGGTTAATTGCTGAGAGAATTGAGTGCGATTCTTTGACATATGTTTTTTAAATGTAAATAGAATTACCATTGAGAGCAACTGCTTCTCAAGATGAACACATATACAGTAAATCCATATATTGTCCATTTTATTCAACATATATCGACACCTGTTCCTACAGTAAATGCCAAAACTGTATTGTCCTTTTTTCTATCCACAGTGCATGTCTATCCGAGGCCATGGGTTTGTGCTCGACAAATACAAATGCCAGTGCAAGACAGGCTTCTACCACCCCAACAGAGTGGCGGTCAATGGCTTCAAAAGTAAGTAACATTACTGATATTTGCCAACATGTTGCAAACATGCTCTGCGATGTGTGACATCACTTGGGATGGGAGCATGGTGAGGACTGAAGGCGAATCATGGTCCTCAAAAACTCGGACAAAATACGATCCTCATTCGTAGCAGCTGCAAGTCGGTGATGTGTTGACCATGCAAATGTATTCAAGTTCTTCTTCTTTCTGTTGTTCCTTCCAGTCGCATATGATGGCTCCTAATCAGGAAGAGGAATTTAGCAGATGTAGCTGTCTGACCCTTTGAGCGCTCTCTCGCGACATGTTCAGTAGTGTTAGTAGCATTAGCATTACTGTTGCTATGACGACATTACCGTTGTTTACGACGACATTACCGTTGTTATGACGACATTATCTTAAACCTCGCCTGGTGTTGGCACCATGTGGTCCTTTATAATCCTTTATTTAAGGAACAAGATACAGTGGAATCGTCATTTTGTGACCCTCCTTCCTTCCCTCCATTGTGTTAATTAGAATAGGCCCTTGCAGACATAAAGCCCCTGTGGTATTCGGTTGGTCGGGCTTGAAGCCCACTCACACTCCTGTGTTCTCCTCCCAGCTCTCTCCCTCAGTCTCCTCTCATCCCACCCAGACCTCTGCATGTCTCTCTGTGTCTGCATCAGTCCCCCCCTCCATCCCTCCCTCCCTCCCTTTATCCCTCCATCCTTACCCACACGCGTCCCTTTTTGCATATGACAGCACAGCAAGAGCTCCCACCACGAAGTTAAGCTCTCTCTCATTCAGAGAGGGGTGGATGTGTCTGTGCGTGTGTGCGTCGATGTGCGTTTATGTGCAAGGGGGGGGGGGGTAATTTGATTAGAGCAAACAGAGGCACGTGCCTTACAGACATGTTCTTCAGAAGTTTTGCCCACCACCGGGCCAACAACAACTGTTGTCTTAATCTCAAAGTGAACATTCTCCTTCCTCAACACTCTTTGTAGAGGAAACCGCCACTGTTCACCTTTCCTTTTCGATTCCTTACATTTCCATAGCTTTAGCGTCCAATGAAGTTAGGTTCGCTTTCAGACTGTGAGAAACTGAGTCAACAGGAGAAGCAATGAGCCAAATGAGAGACAGCTATGAGTCATACCATCAAACCAATGGGAGATAAGTAGGTATTTTCAGGAGATCAAGGATGTGCAGAGTCATAGATTTCTAAAATAGTCTTTGGTTAAGAGCAAAGTCCCAGTAAATGGGAGAAATGGTTGGAGTTTTACCCAATATCGCTGCCAAACTGGCATCACTAAAGGGTTTCTCGCTCTCTCCATCGACACCCCTCTTGAGACAATTATCTGAGCCCACCAGCATTTCCCATGTCCCCTGAATTTGTCCATGTGAGCCTTGCACATTTCTCTGTGCTTTAGCCATGAGTATTCTCTGCGGAGTACTGGTATGATATGCCAATCGTTGAACCAGGGAAACTGTGTTGACTTTTCATGTTCACACATATGCTTTGATGTTTAGGTGCAGTACAGACACCAGAGAGAGCTTAGGTTTCATCCTCCAGGCTTTCACTCTGTCATAGGGTGGCAGGTAGCCTAGCGTTTAGAGCGTTGGGTCATTAACCGAAAGGTTGCTGGTTCGAAGACCTGAGCCAACAAGGTGAAAAATCAGTCAATGTGCCCTTGAGCAAGGCACTTAACCCTAGCTCCAGAGGCACCGTACTGCTATGGCTGACCCTGTAAAACAACACATTTCACTGCACCTATTTTTTGTTATTTTTCTACAGAGGATACTGTCATAATTTTAAAAAGGCTGTTTACTTAAAGGCCCAGTGCAGTCAAAAACTTGATTTCCTGTGTTTTATATATATATTTCCATACTATGAGGTTGGAATAATATTTTAATAATACTATAATAATAATAATAATAATAATTGTGAAAATTATGATAATGCCTTTTTAGTGTAAATGCTGTTTGAAAAACTTCGGATGGAGTTTTGGCCTGCCTGGGGACATCATTATTAGACCAATAAGAAAGAGAGTACCAAACCTCTCTGCCAATAATAGCTAGTTTTCAGTGTTCCCCTTCTCACTCAGACCACTCCCAGACAGTCCTAGCAATATTCTTTCTTGAGAAATTGCTCTTTGCTAAGAAGCTATTTTTGTTTCTTTTTGACCATTTTAATTGAAAACATTCTCAGCAAGGTATTTAATTATTACCCAGAAATGATTTGATATTGAGATAAAAATGGCTGCATTGGACCTTTAACACAAGAGCCGAGTGAGTCATTTAGACTCAATATGAATTCAACATTATAAACAAGATGTGTTTCTATGCCCTCATTCATACAGCCAATCAAACATTCAGCGACGTTTAAAGTGTCCGTTACTTAGCTATGGCTTTAGCAATGTCAGGTGTAGGTGTATGTACTGCTGACAGAAACACTATATTACAACAAACAGTATGCCACCCCTCCTTGTTATATACAATGGTACACAACATAAATCATTTTTTTACACACTGAAAATTATGTCATCAATGATCGAAGATGTGGAAGTTAATCAATGGCACCCTATTCCTTTAGAGGGCACTACTTTTGACCAGGGCCTGGGATCTGGTCAAAAGTAGTGCACAATGTAGCGAATAGGGTGCAATTTATGCCCATGCTGGGTCTTATCTTAAAAATAGCTGTGAAATTCCAATAAATGGAGGTGAGATGATATGATGATGATGATGATGATGCCGAAGCCAGAGAAGATATTAGAGATATAAAGGCCTGGCACAGATGGTGTGCGAACACCCACGTAGAGACCTACAGGAAACCACAGGAGGAGCAGCCATAATCAGAGAGAAGGGCCTATGTTTAACACGTTTAAGGAGAGCCACTTGAACAGGGTGAAAGGTTACGTTGACATGAGGAGTCTGGCTCCCTCTAATTGCTACAAAGGAGCTAAAGAATAGCACTAAGTAATTTACCAAATAAAGCTACCATAAAGTACTACAAAGTACCTCATTTAGGTGAGTGTTGAAGTGCCATTTTATTGGAAATTGTTTTTATGACCCAGGTAAAAAATCTTTAAGAAATCTTTCTGTCACAGGTTGGGGCAGAAAGGGAAAAGCTTCAGACGGGAGTCCTAACCTGGCCGAGGGGTCGTCCAGCGACTGCCTGCCCTGTCAGGAGGGCTGTGCCTACTGCAAGGATGACACGCCCTGTGTTGCTCGAAGCGACAGCGCCCTTCGCATGGCCGTGCTCTCCTTCCAGGTCCTGTGTATGCTGGTGGACTTTGTCAGCATGGTGATCATCTACCACTTCCGCAGGAACAAGGTGAGGCACTATTCAGCCGTCATTCATCCCCTTTTACCTTGATCACAATCACTATTCATCATCTATTACATTGATATATGATATATTGACATATAGTTCATGACTTAATACATGTTATTCATGTTATTTTCCATCCTAATTCGTCATCTATGTTGATGTATTTGTTCATGGATGACTTGATACATGTTATTCTATCCTATTAGCCTACATTGTTTTATTCATTAATGGATGACTGGGTCTATCTTATCCTTTTCCTTTTCTTTGTTCTTGAACCTGAATGAGAACAGGGGCACACACTGTACTGTACTTTTTGAACAGAATGATATTTGCTGGATATTTTACTGTATAGATTGTACGTGTTTTGACCATTTGGCCATGGGTAGCTCAGGAACATTCAACTAGTGTATTATTCATGGGGATACCTCTTCTGACAGTTCAGAGCACCACAAATAATAATTGATTCTATCTGATTATACATGATTCATTGGCACACGCAATCTGGTACAGTTTGGCACATTGATGGCAGAACTAAGGTTCCAACTCTAAGCTTTAATGCCGATTGACACGTTTAGTTGGCATTTGCACCAGTTCAAAAGTTGTGTCTTTAGTTTCAACTGAACTGGAGTGAGTTTTCCAAGACATTCGTGGCACTAAGATCAGCGTTCGTCCCTTGCCAACCAAATGTCTCACTCTTAGACTCTATGAGATGATCTTAGCTACAACGTTTTGGGAAGTTCACTATAGAGCTGGGCTTCTATCCATGAGATGTTTCAGAGTAGGAGTGCTGATCTAGGAACAGGTCCACCCTGTCGACATTATCTTATTCATTATGATCTTAAAGGGAAAACTGATCAGATCAGCACTCAGCAAGCATTAAGAATATGGGCCCTGATGTTCAGCATATGTTATGAAGGGAGAATGTTAGTACAATGAAATTGAGAACAGTGCTGTAGGTGCATACCTTAGGTAGATGATAATAACTATGTTGCGTCTAAGACAAGGGTTTAGTCTAGGCCTCACTGGTAAGTAAGCCTTGTCAGAGCCAGAACAGCTTAAAGGGCAGGAGCCTATTACCTATTTTTCTAGCATGAGGCAGCTTGTACAAGTACACCCCCTGGACAGGATGCTAGACTTTCGTTGGGCCGATCCATCTCCTTAATGCTGAGTGCCAAGCAGGGTATTATGTCCCATTTTTAGAGTCTTTGGTATGACTTGACTAGGGATCGAACCCCAAACCGTTCAATCTCAGGGCAGACACTCTAACCACAAGGCTACTGAGTTGGTACGTGGAGGGATCTGATTTCTCTTAACAAGATTCAGTTTCTCCATGGCTGTCCTCGATGCTATGGGCTTATAAATAGATCTGCCTAGCTTCTCCAATGCCCACACACTCTCCAAATCCCCCAGGCTTCTAACAGGAAAATAATAACATCTCTGAGATAGAATAATCTTGGGTACAGTGATATTCTTTGATACAAGTAAAACATTTACGAAACCTCCTTGCCATGGATGTGGAATCCTCAAGAATGTGTGTACTGTAGACCACAATACCTACCTAGAGAGATTTCATCTGTATTTTCCATAGCTGGCTACATACCACCACAGTCAGAGGCTGGCACTAAGACAGCATTGAATGAGCTGTATTCCGCCATAAGCAAACAAGAAAATGCTCACCCAGAGGCGGCACTCCTAGTAGCCGGGGACTTTAATGCAGGGAAACTTAAATCCGTTTGACCAAATTTCTATCAGCATGTTAGATGTGCAACCAGAGGAAAAATCTCTAGACCACCTTTAACTCCACATACAGAGATGCGTACAAAGCTCTCCCTCGCCCTCCATTTGGCAAATCTGACCATAATTCTATCCTCCTGATTCCTGCTTACAAGCAAAAATAAAAGCCGGAAGCACCAGTGACTAGATGAATAAAAAGTGGTCAGATGAAGCAGATGCTAAGCTACAGAACTGTTTTGCTAGCACAGACTGAAATATGTTGCGGCATTCCTCCGATGGCATTGAGGACTACACCACATCAGTCATTGGCTTCATCAATAAGTGCATCGATGACGTCATCCCCACAGTGACCGTATGTACATACCACAACCAGAAGCCATGGATTACAGGCAACATCCGCACTGAGCTAAAGGCTAGAGCTGCCGCTTTCAAGGAGCGGGACTCTAACCCGGAAGCTTAATAGAAATCCCGCTATGCCCTGCGACGAACCATCAAACATGCAAAGCGTCAATACAGGACTAAGATCGAATCGTACTACACCGGCTCTGACGCTCGTTGGATGTGGCAGGGCTTGCAAACCATTACAGACTATAAAGGGAAGCACAGCCGAGAGCTGCCCAGTGACACAAGCCTACCAGTCGAGCTAAACTACTTCTATGCTCGCTTCGAGGCAAATAACACTGAAACATGCATGAGAGCTCCAGCTGTTCTGGAAGACTGTGTGATCGCGGTCTCTGCAGCCGATGTGAGTAAGACCTTTAAACAGGTCAACATTCACAAGCCCGCAGGGCCAGACGGATTACCAGGACGTGTACTGCGAGCATGCGATGACCAACTGGCAAGTGTCTTCACTGACATTTACAACCTCTCCCTGTCCGAGTCTGTAATACCAACATATTTTAAGCAGGCCAGCATAGTGCCTGTGCCCAAGAACACTAAAGTAACCTGCCTAAACAACTACCGACCCGTAGCACTCACGTCAGTAGCCATGAAGTGCTTTGAAAGGCTGGTCATGGCTCACAACAACACCATTATCCCAGAAACCCTAGACCCACTCCAATTTGCATACCGCCCCAACAGATACACAGATGATGCAATCTCTATTGCACTCCACACTGCCCTTTCTCCCCTGGACAAAAGGAACACCTATGTGAGAATGCTATTCATTGACTACAGCTCAGCATTTAACATCATAGTGCCCTCAAAGCTCATCAATAAGCTAAGGACCCTGGGACTAAACACCTCCCTCTGCAACTGGATCCTGGACTTCCTGACGGGCCGCCCACAGGTGGTAAGGGTAGGTAACAACACATCCGCCACGCTCATCCTCAACATAGGGGCCCCTCAGGGGTGCGTGCTCAGTCCCCTGCTGTACTCCCTGTTCACTCATGACGGCCAGGCACGACTCCAACATCATCATTAAGTTTGCCGATGACACAATGATGGTAGTTCTGATTACCAACAACGACGAGACAGCCTATAGGGAGGTCAGAGACCTGGCCGTGTGGTGCCAGGACAACAACCTCTCCCTCAACGTGATCAAGACAAAGGAGATGATTGTGGACTACAGGAAAAAGAGGACAGAACACGCCCCCATTCTCATTGACGGGGCTGTGGTGGAGCAGGTTGAGAGCTCCACCACGTCACTAACAAACTAACATGGTCCAAACACACCAAGACAGTCGTGAAGAGGGAACGACAAAACCTATTCCCCCTCAGGAGACTGAAAAGATTTGGCATGGATCCTCAGATCCTCAAAAGGTTCTACAGCTGCACCATCGAGAGCATCCTGACTGGTTGCATCACTGCCTGGTATGGCAACTGTTTAGCCTCCGACTGCAAGGCACTACAGAGTGTAGTGCAAATGGCCCAGTACATCACTGGGGCCAAGCTTCCTGGCATCCAGGACCTCAATACCAGGTGGTGTCAGAGGAAGGCCCTAAAAAGTGTCAAAGACTCCAGCCACCCTACTCATAGACTGTTCTCTTTGCTACCGCACGGCAAGTGGTACCGGAACGCCAAGTCTAGGTCCAAGAGGCTTCTAAACAGCTTCTTCCCCCAAGCCATTAGACTCCTGAACATCTAATCAAATGGCTGCCCAGACTATTTGGATTGCCCCCCCCCCCCCCCTCTTTTACACAGCTGCTACTCTCTGTTGTTATCGTCTATGCATAGTCATTTTAATAACTCTACCTACATGTACATATTTCCTCAACTAACCGGTGCCCCCGCACATTGACTCTGTACCGGTACCCCCCGTATATAGTCTCGCTATTATTGTTTTAATGCTGCTCTTTTACTTGCTACTTTTATTTCTTATTCTTATCCATATATATTTTTTTAACTGAGTTGTTGGTTAGGGGCTCGTAAGTAGGCATTTCACTGTAAGGTCTACACCTGTTGTATTCGGCGCATGTGACTAATAACATTTGATTTGATTTGATACTGGCAAAGTATGGCAAGGCCATTACTTAGATTTGACAGTATTAAAGGCAACTTCGCTGTTCTACATCTACATCTACAACATGACATTTACTTTTTATAGTAGAGCCGTGTAGTCCTGAACCAGTTCATTATTCATAGCCTGGTGAACTTTTGGCTGTGGAACTTTTGGCTCTATAATCGCATTAGCTTTCTGGATTGGAGCACAACACCTAAGCCCTCAGTTGGGTTCTGTCAATTAATTGGCTTCATTTAGGACTTTGTCTTGAGCGTGAGAAATCTCTGGATTAGGATGTAGGTTGACAGATTCACTGACAGGAGAACATCTCCTTACTGGATCACACACACCTTGGGATGAGTTAGCTCTAATAGGGTTAAGACGAAACAATGTCTTTTCTCACGAATACAACTTCTAGAATTTGGAGTTATGTCATATTGAATGTCCCTGTATGTAATCATCATTTATCCTCCAAAAGGGACTTTACTTCTGTTGCCACTCTATGCGTGGTAGCAGCACTATCATTTGCTCAAGGTTCAAGAGCAGTAAGCTGTGTATAGGCACTTATACTGTATGTTTGCAAACCCATGGCACAGCTGTCCATTGCCCCTTGAAAGCATCCTCAAGCACCGTTTACTGTCAAAGAATGCATGGCTGAATGTCTGATGTACTGTAAGAGGAGCCTGGAAATATCCATGAAATGGGAAACCATAGAAAAACGTAGAATGTTCTAGTTCTGTGGGGCAAACATTTATTTGATGAGGTTTGATAAGGCTTAGGATACAGCTGTTATTTATTTTGTTTGTTTACGAATGCACTAGTACATTTACATTTGAGTCATTTAGCAGACACTCTTATTGAGCGACTTAAAATAAGTCCATTCACCTTAAGGTACAGTAGCTAGGTGAGACAACCACATATCACAGTCATAGTGAGTACATTTTTCCCTCAATAAAGTAGCTATGAAAGTAGGCTTCATTCAGGTCGTCTTGACTCCTACTAATACGTAGTTTTAGCATTATTCAAATTAAACCTTTGTTAAATGTTGTTTCTGTCTCCTGTGTTCCAGAGTATCAGAGCCTCTGGGGTAGTTCTATTGGAGGCCATCCTGACTGGAGCACTGCTTCTCTACTTTCCGGTGAGTCACAGTGTGTGTGTGTGTGTGTGTGCGTGCGTGCGTGCGTGCGTGCGTGCGTGCGTGCGTGCGTGCGTGGGAGGGGGGTTATTTACTATCTCTAGTATGATTGGCCTCTGCCCTTATTATTTAAAAGTTTACGACAAAGTTTGTATGTGACAAAAAGTTGCCATTCAGTTTAACCTTTGATCCAGACTATATATTCATTCAACAACACACATTCGTCTTGTATGACAAGACTAATGTGGCATGAAGGCTGCCGTGGAATGTTGACTTGGTCAGGTAATAGAAAAGCGTTCATAAATCACAGTGCCTCGTTTTGGAGGGTTTCTACAGAGTAGAGTTAAACAGTGTTACTTTGTTTGGCGGAGACAAACATCCTGGGGCTCTCCTCTGACCTCCTGCTAACTGTACGCTGCTAATCTGCCCAATGAACCCAGCAACCTGTGAAATATACCATCTGTTGACCAGCCACTCATGTTAAATGTGTGCAGCACCTATTCAGACCTTAGCAAGTCTCCTATTCAATTACATTACATTCGCTAACACATTTCTTCACAATAAGGATGGTTGACATTAACTGTCTATAACCTTATTTGACACGTGTTACATCACTCATAACAGACGTTACACCATTCTAATTGTAGAAACTCATAGAAACGATCAACTATACTAGATTAAGTAGCATTAAGAGCAAACGATACAATTTAGAGGCAGATGAAAATAACCAAATAACCAGAGCTTCTATTTCAAGCGTCCGATTATTTCCACAGATGACCGAGCCTCAGGGCGTCTCCACATAACATGGATTTACGCAGATGTATTGTTATGTCTTAGTCAGTGGTGCCCCGGGCCTCTGGGTGATTGCAATTTAGTGGTGATCGCAGCGAGCTATGGGCTTAGCATAGCCACGAAGGGTAAATTAAAGTGAACTGATTTAGAGCCGCTCGCTAATCAATGCAATTAGCCAGTGACAAGGAAAGTAATCATCTTTGAAATTGCAATGAAATAGGGAGCGAAAGCAGGGGTTGGTTGGATGGGGATGGGGTCGTCTGTGATTGGATGGACAACGTCAGTGTAACGTACGTCATTAAATGAAGACCAAGGTGCAGCGTGGTAGGCGTACATTTTCTTTAGTATTAAATGTTCCACCAAAAAACAATAAACAACTCTACGAACGTAAAGCTAGGAGTGCAACACCTGCAACACAAAAAGACAAGATCCCACAACTGAAGGTGGGAAAAAGGGCTGCCTAAGTATGATCCCCAATCAGAGACAACGATAGACAGCTGCCTCTGATTGGGAACCATACTCGGCCAACAAAGAAATATAAACATAGATTTCCCACCCTAGTCACACCCTGACCTACCAAATAAAGGATTAAAAGGATCTCTAAGGTCAGGGCGTGACAGTCAGTCCTGTTGGAGGATTGGTGAACGAGCAGGAAGTGGGCATTTCTCAGATGGAAATTAAAATATGGAAATTACAACAACAAATGAATTGAAAATAGTGGTTGAAAAATTGCTCCATGTCTTGTGTTTCCATTGAAATGGAATGGACCACAATTCTTATGTAACACCATTTTGGCAAACATCTTCCATTATCAAAATGAGCCATCCCAATTGAATACTGAACATATTGGAAGACTGAGCAAATTATTTATACCCATATTTTATGTATTGAAATCCAAGTCACCACAAGACCTCCTTGTCTCATTTTGATATGCTGTCTTTCAGTTCCTTTATATGAAAATTGTTCCTTTCTGCACGAGTCCATTGTCTACGTAGCACGCTATATTGATCTCCAGCCTGATCCCTTTGCATGTCTCCTTTGTGAATCTCACATGAGCCTTCCTTCCTGCCTGCTAGGGCGAGTCGCATCACTCCCAATCTAAATATAGATTCAGAAATATTCCACCGCTGCTGCTGCTTCTATTTTAAATAATTCCAGTGTTATTAAGGAGCAAGGAGATGCATCTCATCCCAGTGCTCTCTTGGCATTCCGTTCTTTGGAGTAATGCAATTTCCCCCCCTTTCCCCCGTTCTCCTCAGTGTGTCACATGCAATAACTTCAGTCGCTGCCCAGAATAAGGCAGGAGGAAAGACAGGGAGCGAGCGGAAAAAAGGAGAGAAAGGAAATTACGGGAGTGCCAAAGCTGGCTATTTCTGTTTGGCTGTGTGGAGATGAGAGAGGAGGGAACAGACACATAACTTGTGATTCTCCATGTGATCTGTGCATTAGCTTTCCGGCTATGTATTTGTCTCTTATTCAGGTGGCTCGAAAGCCTGAGATTGGAGTAAAGTGACGGTTTGGATTGCTATTTCTCATCATTTTCAAAATGCCACCAAGTTTCTCAATCAAGGGGGGATATATTCAGATAGAATAATTTGTGGGAGCTGTCCATCGCGGTACAACCTCACTCACTCATTCTCTCCTCCCTTTATTCACTGTTGGTAGCTCCATCTCTCTTTATTTCGTTTCCTGTCTTCTCCTCCCCCACAGTGTTTTGTGCTGCTCCCTCTCCCAGCCCATCTGTGTGTGTGCTAGCGCAGGCTGCCACTGAGACCCCCCGTCTTTCCCTCTCCCCCCGCCTGGGTACCCCATCAGAGACTCTGGGCTTTTACTCTGCTGCCTTCCTGTTGCTTCACACACATACGCCCACAAACATGCACACACACTCACATATACACAGTCAACCACAACAACCACATCATGCATGCATATACTCTCTCTACCTCTCTTTCTCTCTCTCTCTCTCTCTCTCTCTCTCTCTCACTCATACACACACACACACACACACACACACACACACACACACACACACACACACACACACACACACACACACACACACACACACACACACACACACACACACACACACACACACACACACTCCACCTCATACTCCCTCCTTCTCCTCCTCCTCCACCTGTCTGCTTGCGTCTCTCCTCTCCTCCTCCATCTCAGGCCTTCCCCAGTCCCCATGCAGTGCAGGGCAGACAGACATAGCGTCACAGCACATCAGGGGGCTAATGAGAAACAGTATGTCTGAGGGATAATGCATCCTGACCTGTCAGGCCATGAAACACGGCCCGCCTGGCATCTCCTTCCCCCTTCCTGCTTCCCATCCCAGCTGCTCCGACACTTTCAATCTGCCTTAAGTGGATCTGTTGTGGGTGGAGGGTGAAGTGGCGTGTTTTGGAGCCCCCCCCCCCCGCCCACCCCCACCGCCAGATCGTGTGCCTCCCTGCTTCCCTGCTTCCCTGCAAAGTGCTGAGGCGTAGGGCTCATCCAAAACCCACAGATGCTCTCTGAGTAGAACGTTAGGGGGTAGGTAAACTTGTGCTATTGTGGTACTTGGTGTGTTTACAGAGAAAGAGGAACTTAAGAGAGTGAGATTGAACATAGATGGAAGAGCATGAAAGAGGGTTGGACAAACACAGTACATTGACTTAGGTCGACCAGTCAAATCAAATCAAAATCAAATCATATTGTATTAGTCACATGCGTCGAATACAACAGCTGTAGTAGACCTTACAGTGAAATGCTTACTTACGAGCCCCTAACCAACAATGCAGTTTAAAAAAAATATGGATAAGAATAAGAAATAAAAGTAACAAGTAATTAATGAGCAGCAGTAAAATAACAATAGCGAGACTATATACGGGGGGTACCGATACAGAGTCAATGTGCGGAGGCACCGGTAAGTTGAGGTAATATGTACATGTAGGTAGAGTTACTAAAGTGACTATGCAAAGATGATAAGAACAGAGAGTAGCTGCGGTGGAAAAGAGGGTGGGGGGCGGGACAATGCCAATAGTCTGGGTGGCCATTTGATTAGATGTTCAGGAGTCTAACGGATTGGGGGTAGAAGCTGTTTAGAAGCCTCTTGGACCTAGACTTGGCGCTCCGGTACCTCTTGCCGTACGTCTATGACTAGGGTGGTTGGAGTCTTTGACAATTTTTAGGTCCTTCCTCTGACACCGCCTGGTATAGAGGTCCTGGATGGCAGGAAGCTTGGCCCCAGTGATGTACCCTCTGTATTGCCTTGCGGTCAGAGGCCGAGCAGTTGCCATACCAGGCAGTGATGCAACCAGTCAGGATGCTCTCGAAGGTGCAGCTGTAGAACCTTTTGATGATCTGAGGACCCATGCCAAATCTCTTCAGTCTCCTGAGGGGGAATAGGTTTTGTCGTGCCCTCTTCACGACTGTCTTGGTGTGCTTCGACCATGTTAGTTTGTTGGTGATGTGGATACCAAGGAACTTGAAGCTCTCAACCTGCTCCACTACAGCCCCGTCGATGAGAATGGGGGCGTGCTCGGTCCTCTTTTTCCTGTAGTACACAATCATCTCCTTTGTCTTGATCACGTTGAGGAAGAAGTTGTTGTCCTGACACCACACGGCCAGGTCTCTGACCTCCTCCCTATAGGCTGTCTCGTCGTTGTCGGTGATCAGAACTACCATAATTGTGTCATCGGCAAACTTAATGATGATGTTGGAGTTGTGCCTGGCCGTGCAGTCATTAGTGAACAGGGAGTACAGGAGGGGACTGAGCACACACCCCTAAGGGGCCCCTGTGTTGAGGATCAGCGTGACGGATGTGTTGTTACCTACCCTTACCACCTGGGGGTGGCCCGTCAGGAAATCCAGGATCCAGTTGCAGAGGGAGGTGTTTAGTCCCAGGGCCTTTGCTTATTGATGAGCTTTGAGGGCACTATGGTGTTGAACGCCATGCTGTAGTCAATGAATAGCATTCTCACATACTGTAGGTGTTACTTTTGTCCAGGTGGGAAAGGGCAGTGCGGAGTGCAATAGAGATTGCATCATCTGTGTATCTGTTGGGGCAGTATGCAAATTGGAGTGGGTCTATGGTTTGTGGGATAATGGTGTTGATGTGAGCCATGACCAGCCTTTCAAAGCACTTCATTGCTACAGACATAAATGCTACGGTAGTCATTTAGGCAGGTTACCTTAGTGTTCTTGGGCACAGGGACTATGGTGGTCTGCTTAAAACATGTTGGTATTACAGAATCGGACAGGGAGAGGTTGAAAATGTCAGTGAAGACACTTGAAAGTTGGTCAGCGCATGCTCGCAGTACACGTCCTGGTAATCCATCTGGCCCTGCAGCCTTGTGAATGTTGACCTGTTTAAAGGTCTTACTCACATCGGCTGCGGAGAGCGTGATCACACAGTCTTCCAGAACAGCTGGTGCTCTCATGCATGTTTCAGTGTTTTTTGCCTCGAAGCGAGCATAGAAGTAGTTTAGCTTGTCTGGTAGGCTCGTGTCACTGGGCAGTTCTAGGCTGTGCTTCCCTTTGTAGTCTGTAATGGTTTGCAAGCCCTGCCCCATCCAACGAGTGTCAGTGCCGGTGTAGTACGATTTGATCTTAGTCCTGTATTGACGTTTACCAGTTTGACGGTTCGTCGCAGGGCATAACGGGATTTATTATAAGCTTACGGGTTAGATTCCGGCACCTTGACAGTGGCAGCTCTAGCCTTTAGCTCAGTGTGGATGTTGCCTGTAATCCATGGCTTCTGGTTGGGGCATATATGTACGGTCACTGTGGGGATAACGTCATCGATGGATTTATTGATGAAGCCAATGACTGATGTGGTGTAGTCCTCAATGCCATCGGAGGAATCCCGCAACATATTTCAGTCTGTGCTAGCAAAACAGTTCTGTAGCTTAGCATCTGCATCATCTGACCACTTTTTTATTCATCTAGTCACTGGTGTTTCCTGCTTTTATTTTTGCTTGTAAGCAGGAATCAGGAGGATATAATTATGGTCAGATTTGCCAAATGGAGGGCGAGGGAGAGCTTTGTACGTGTCTCTGTATGTGGAGTTAAAGGTGGTCTAGAGATTTTTCCTCTGGTTGCACATCTAACATGCTGATAGAAATTTGGTCAAACGGATTTAAGTTTCCCTGCATTAAAGTCCCCGGCTACTAGGAGCACCTCCTCTGGGTGAGCATTTTCCTGTTTGCTTATGGCGGAATACAGCTCATTCAATGCGGTCTCAGTGCCAGCATCAGTCTGTGGTGGTATGTAAGACAGCTACTAAAAATACAGAAACATTCTCTAGGTAGATAGTGGGGTCTACGGCTTATCATGAGATACTCTACCTCGGGCGAGCAAAACCTTGAGACTTCCTTAGATATCGTGCACCAGTTGTTATTTACAAAAATACATAGTCCGCCACCGCTTGACTTACCAGACACTGCTGTTCTATCCTGGCGATACAGCTTATAACCAGCCAGCTGTATGTTGATAATGTCGTCGTTCAGCCACGACTCCGTGAAGCATAAGATATTACAGTTTTGAATGTCCCGTTGGTAGTTTAATCTTCCACGTAGGTCATCGATTTAATCCAAAGATTGCACGTTTGCTTGCAGAATGGAAGGAAGTGGGGGTTCATTCGATCGTCTATGAATTCTCAGAAGGCCCTCCGGCACCTTTTTCTCCACCTTCTCTTCACGCAAATGACGGGGATCTGGGCCTGTTCCCGGGAAAGCAGTATATCATTCATGTTGGGCTCATCGAATTCGTTAATGGATTCTGCCAGTCCGTGGTGAGTAATCGCCGTTCTGATGTCCAGAAGTTATTTTCGGTCATAAGAGACGGTAGCAGCAACATTATGTACAAAATAAGTTACAAAATAAGTTGCAAACAACACAAAGAAACAAACAAAAAAAACACAATTGGTTAGGAATATGTAAAACGTCAGCCTTGTTCTCCGGCGCTATCTTGACTCGCCATCTTTCAACCCTCTCAATTCGTTCCTCTTCTTCCTGAGCGTAGTTTTCATATTCAATGAGGCCATACAGGGCGGCTGTTTAAAATGCATCCGCTGATTTCGTAATGTGGAGGGTTGGAGTGTTGAGTTGAGTTTTCACCTCTCGGACAGTAATGTGACAACATGTGAAGTGTGCACAGCTGAGTTCTGAGTAACTTGGGGACCTCTGCGTTGGTGACACATATCAAAATGTCCAGATTAACATCCTGTATGCACACTGTAAATTGCGGCACATACAAACACAAACAGTCCCATGTCCCATGTCTCATTGAGAGGGAATATCTCACAGGAAATAGCGGTGACAAGGAGAAGGTATTGTGGGAGGCCAAGTTGGATGTAATTTACACAAGGCCAACCTCAGGGGGACGAGGGGGAGAAACCATTACCTCGCCCATAGCCACTGGGCCCTCTCATATCATATCATTGGGGAGTAGCTGTCAGCTTTCATATCAAAACAGATTCATTGCTCCTATCCCATACCAACCCCACCTCCCACCCCTCTCTCCCTTTAAGGAATTTACTTGATTAGAGTGGAATAGACAGAGGAGAGGAACGAGATGATGAGACAGAGGAGGGGAACGAGATGATGAGACAGAGGAGGGGTGATGATGACCAGAAAAGAGAGGATTGAGAGAGATGGATGGATGGAATGGCAGTGGGCATGTCAAAGCAGTAGAAGGGGTGTAATGACATGATACTTTCCTGAGGCTTCAGTCTCACATTATCTCCTTCTCAGATGGAAACAGACAGACATGTTAAATAGCTCAAAGGGATTTTTTTTTGTTTTTTTGACAGTTATCGTTGTATGAAAAGATCGGAATGCCCCACATAGCGAACCGTCTTGCATTAACTAGTTAATGTCTGCTGGTTGGAGCATGGTTCTGGCAATGTTCTAGCAACATTCTGGCAACTAGAGACGTTTCTCGGATTTGTACACATTCAGGATTGTTATTTTTTTTAGGAGGAAAATGTTCTTTTTATAAATGCATTTCTTGCAATTCTATGTCATATTACTTGACTCGATAAATTACCAACATTTGTTTTAAGAAGGCAAAAATGACCAAACATACTAGGCTACTCTGACACTGATAACCTGAGATCAATAAAAATTATATTGTCTTGAATGCAACCCATACAAAAATGTTAGAGTGGAGAAAAATTGTAGCCCACAATATTACGTCCTTCTGGAGGCTTTTTTCCCTTTTCGCCCATGTGAACCTGAGTAAACCCAGTCACTCAGACCCTTAGCCATGCCTGTTTATTGGCACCACACACCATCACGCACTGCCTTGGCTGAATTCAATCTTCTCAACCAAAACTCACACTCATGAAATGTCATAAGCTTGCAGAGGAGACAGGCAGTCAAAGCAGCTGAACCAAGGTGCGATTTGAAGCTTATGAAATTTCATTTTTTGGGAGTAGATTTGATTTCAAGCACTGCCTGGCTCCCTAAAGACATGCTCCCTTTCAACTGAAAGTAAGGATACTACCCTGTAGGAGGAAAAAAAGAAGGAAAGTGTCACTGGTGACACTTTGCGTCTTGAAAGTCCAATATGTTGAAACCTTGACTGCTGACATGCAAAATACTTTGAGACTGTATGTTTCAACAGAGGACTAATTCAAAAAATACCAAAAGATTGTTTTTGAGCTCAGGTCACAACTCCAGAGCTGGACTTCTGTGTATTTCCCAATATCCTTTATGGAATGCATTGTATTGTATTGTATTCATTCAAATCAAGCTACTACGCAGAATAAAGAACAGGCGACAGTTCTATTTGGTGTATTTCTACGCCAGAGAATTTACTATAGGGTTACTACGTGTATGGGGGAAAGGTGAATAAGAGGTCAAAGGGACAATTGTTTCTTGAACGGATGGTCAGGGGGCTGGAACATAATTACACATAATTTGTAGACTGCCCAAACAGATATAATATTTGACTGAAGCATAATCACTTCAAACCTTGTATACAGTCACATACAGTGCATTTGAAAGTATTCAGACCCTTTGACTTTTTCCACATTTTGTTACGTTACAGCCTTATTCTAAAATGTATTAAATGAAAAATTTTCCTCATCACTCTACACATAATACCCCATAATGACAAAGCAAAAATTGTTTTTTGTCAACTGTGGGACCTTATATAGACCAGCTATGTGCCTTTCCAAATCATGTCCAATCAAATGAATTTACCACAGGTGGACACCAATCAAGCTGTAGAAACATCTCAAGGATGATCAATGGAAGCAGGATTCACCTGAGCTCAATTTCGAGTCTCATACCAAAGGGTCTGAATACTAAAGAAGGTATTTCAAAAAAAAATGTGTGTAGATTACTGAGGATTGAAAAAAATTTAATCCATTTTATAATACGACTGTAGCGTAACAGAATGTGGAAAAAGTCAAGGGGTCTGAATACTTTCCAAAGGCACTGTACCTACTATATAAGTGGGGGTGGGATGCAGGCATTCTAATGGGGTCTCAGATAAGCACCTGATAAGGTTTTAATCCTGTTAGTATTATGGTGATGAGGTTATTGGCATTTGACCTTTGTGACATAGGAAATCCTTCAGGGGTTCAACGGTTAGTTACCAGTGGTTGAGATTGAATGAAAATATTAGCTTTTTGGAATGGTTCACCGATGAAGCGGAACTTCATTGTAAATGTATTGACATTACATACAGTAGTTGAATGATTTAAGTGATGGTCGCAGTCAGTAATCACACCTGCAATCTCTTGTGAGAAACACATAAAATAAAAAAAACACACACAACCTCCCCAACACGCACGCACGCACGCACACACACGCAGGCACGCACGCACACACACGCAGGCACGCACGCACGCACGCACACACACACAGTCAGTTCAGTTGTTTTATCTAACTAAATAGCAGTGGAATCAAATAGCTGACGGGAGATCAATACCCGGGGCCACACGTCCTGACCTTGACAGGAAGGAAGGGGTCCATGTGGGGGATCGACCCCTCAGGTACTCACCCCCCTCCAAGCATCTATCGATACCACCTCTCCATCTCATTTACATGTTTATTGTCTACAGACTATAAGTCAATTACATAAAGGCCTGTCATGCCAAATAGTGTCCGTCCTGCCAAAAAGTCCCCCCCCCCCCCCTTGTGTCACAATGGGATTCGATAAACTATTAGCGGCCCATTCTCTGGTGGTCAAAGGCCATGTTGTTGTGATCTCAGAACTCTATCTCAGTGTCTCATGTGGTCAATAGCTCCCTCCTCACCTCCCACTGTAGCACGGCTAAGTCCTAAATGGCACCCAATTCCCTATATAGTACAATATGGCCCTGGTTAAAAGTAGTGCACTTCGTAGGGCATATGGTGTCATTTGGGACAAACCCAGGGTTTCACACATTGCTGTTAAAAAACAACATGGAACAGTCCTACTCAGTAGACTACTGAGAGAAATGAGGTGAAGGGAACTACCCTGGTGCGTTTGGATTACTGTTACAGTGCTAGTTGGTGGTTAATTGGGACGGCAGGTAGCCTAAGCACATTGGGCCAGTAACCGAAATGTTGCTGGTTCGAATCCCCATGCCGACTAGGTGAAAAATCTGTTTGTGTGCCCTTGAGCAAGGCACTTAACCCTAATTGCTCCTGTAAGTTGCTCTGGATAAGAGCTTTTGCTAAAAATGTCAAATTGGATTTGTTTAGACATTTTATTGTTTTATTATTGTGTATTGTTTAACATTTACTGCATTGCTAGGAGCCAGTTACATAAGCATTTTGCTGCTAAAACATCTGCTAAACTGTGTAGGTGACCAATAAACTTTGATTTGATTTGAGCAACAACACCCATGATGGCAGTTATGCCACGGCTTTGTGGCTGAATGACGTCACTCGTGTCAAAAGGGACACACTCTTCTGAGACACAAGCTGGCAATGATGAGCGTTATGGGTGCTTGAATGAGCTTCATTCTATAGAGATTTCTTAGTCTGCTCATTCCCACCTTTGTGACTGGGATGCTGAGAAAAGCGAGTGGATTTGGGAGGCCAACAACAGTAAAGTCAGCATTATAGGCTTATTGCCATCAATACGTTTGTTATCTATTTGTATCAAGCCTCGAGTTGTACAATCTGACACAGGTAGCTCGTCAGCAGGGCTCTCTACTGTACTGTAGCACAATGACGTTCTTAGGACCAACAGGCCTTTGTGAAGGAAGCACTGCAGTCAAAGAATCCCAGCTAATGTACACGGGTGCAAAAACCGAATCACTCCCGCTGGAATAGAAAGATATGAATGCATTCTAACTACGCTTTCAACTGACAAAGGCTGGTTTTGAGATCCCAGTACTATGATGCACTGATGAGCAGTGATGAGCAGTGATGAGCAACAATAGGAGTGTTCATTCAGGAAAGGTGGTCATTAACACTGGAATGAGAGCATGATTCATGTATGGTGCATTATGATCTTTCTCTCTCTCTCCTTTCTTTCTTTCTCTCTCTCTCTTCCTCTCACTCTGTCATCTCACTCGCTGCCTCTCTCTCTACTTCCCTCTGCCGAGCTTCTATTGCCCTGAACAATGTTTGAGCAACAGACTGAGGTGGTTTAATGGGGCGAAGCTGGCGTGTGTCGATGTCTAGCACGTTAAGTGAAAGCTGTGGGCTCTTTCAGACTGTGTCGATTGACAAAAGTGTTATTGTCAAACTCATCCCTGTCTCCACTCGTGTCTGTGTTCAAACACTTACTGACAGGTTTTCTACTCCACCGGTGCTCTTGTTGTGTTCTGTAGAAAGAAGAACAAATAGTGCTCTAGGGACAGACTTAAGGTAGATAAGTGCTTAAAAGTATAGAAATGGTGAAATCACAATGGACGGAGTATAAGAACTCCTAAGAAAACGCTATGAGAGTAATTATGAGAACAAACCATGTATCCTGTCATACATGTAGATAGTCAATTAGTAGTCATCCTAATAGCTTATGGGAGATTCCGCCCCAGGAAGGCCCGAAAATATTTTTGTGTCTCCGATTGTTCTGGCAATTCTCACATAGAAATTGAATTGGGAGGGAAGGATGTTAGATACGCTTTTTACATTTGTATCACAAACCACAAGCCTATACATGCCTCCAGTAAGACCCTATGGTCTGTGAACCATACGTGATACAGAAAACAACTTGGCGTCATTATACTTATAAATATGAATATCTCAAAAGTACCCCTTTTTGATTCGGATTATTTTGAGACATGTGGTTTGAAAAAACATACTCTTCAAACATGTCACATTTCCAGAGTGGGCTCTCTGCTACTTGTGCGCCATTTTGTCGTAGAATTGACATTATGGGTCATTAACAATCACAGCCCTCCTTTACGATTACACATCCAGACAATCACCAGCAGAGAGAGTTTCCTTTAAATCCATCTTCCCATTCACTGTGTTGGTGGTGCTCATAACATGTATTAGAACTTGAAAAGTAGCAAAGAGCCCACTCTGGAAATGTGATGCACTTATAGAGTATATTGTTTGAAACATTGTGTCAAAAACATTTACAAAATCCAGGGGCGGCGGGTAGCCTAGTGGTTAGAGCGTTGGGCCAGTAACCAAAAGGTTGCTAGATTAAATCCCTGAGCTGCCATGGTAAAAGTCTGTCGTTCTGCTCCTGAACAAGGCAGTTAACCCACTGTTCCTAGGCCGTCATGGTAAATAAGAATTTGTTCTTAACTGACTTGCCTAGTTAAATAAAGATTAAATAAAATAAGGTACTTTTGAGATATTCATATGAATATTTTTATTGTTGAATAAATTAATGTGAAAAATTGCATTTCAGAATGTAGACCTACTCCATATGTTAGAGCACCCTAAAAGGAGTATAATGACACGAAGATGGTGTCTGTATCCTGTACGCTTCACAGATCATCAGGTCTTACAGGAGGCATGTATAGGTCTAAAAAGGGCCTAATATGGCCACTTTAATCATGGTCTTCTCCCCCCAAAAATTGGGACAAAAACGTAAAATGCATGTCAAACATCCTGTCTCGTAATGAGAGAATTCTATGTGAGAATTTCCAGAACAATCTGAGATACCCATAATATTACTGGGCCACGCTGGCATGGAATCGCCCTATACTGTAAATGGAGCCTTGATGGCCACGGTAGACATTCTAGAGATGAGTGTATGTTGATAATGGTCTCCAGGATATTGATGTCTGTTAGAAAAGTATAAGGTAGACTACCCCTCCCCCCACCCATACACATCTCCCACACACAAACAACACCCGATCCCCTCCCTCTTCCGCCAGAGCGGAGTCCAAGGTTCCGAGCACTCAGCATTGATTATTAATAGAAGGTTTTAAAACAGAGGAAGGGAGAGGAATTGTGCTCCTCTTTATGCATACTGGAATTAACACCCACTTGTCAAAGCATCAGGGCTTTCCTTTTCCCAGAACTGATGCAGTCTGAGGAAAGTGCAGTTCAACAGTGTGTTGCTAGTCTAATGGCTCTCTGCTGAATAGGAGATTGTGTGTGTTTGTGTATGTATGCGTGTTGGTGTGTGTGTGTGTGTGTAGGTAAGTAGGTAGCAGTGCATGGCGATGGTAAGAGAGAGATGTGTGGGGGGTAGAGGATATCATATTAGATATCTGAGACGTAGCTACAGAGTAGAGTGGAGAATCCAGGAGGGAGACATTTTGGACCTTGTGTTTCGGCCAAGTCATCTCCTCTCATGGTTTTGGAATAGGAAATTAGAGCCTTGTAAAATTCTCTTGTATGAGTAACTATGAGCAATTATTTTTTAAGCCTTGAGACAATTGAGACATGGATTGTGTATGTGTGCCATTCAGAGGGTGAATGGGTAAGACAAAATATTTAAGTGTTTTTGAACGGGGTATGGTAGTAGGTGCCAGGTGCACCGGTTTGTGACAAGAACTGCAACACTACTGGGTTTTTCACGCTCAACAGTTTCCCGTATGGATCAAGAATGGTCCACCACCCAAAGGATATCCAGCCAACTTGACACAACCGTGGGAAGCATTTGGGTCAACATGTGCCAGCATCCCTGTGGAATGCTTTCGACACCTTGTAGAGTCCATGCCCTGACGAATTGAGGCTGTTCCGAGGGCAAACTCAATATTAGAAAGGTGTTCTTGATTTGATGTACACTCACTGTATGATGATCATTAAACAACTCTCAACTAGCAATACTGTGGGGAATAATACCATAGACAGATGTAGGTATGCACACACTTCATTCTCCTGATATATCTCACAGTAGTCATCGTCACATTGCTGAAAAAAAGGTAAATCATTGATCATATCATCAATACTATTACAGTGTACGAGTAAAGTCGGTGCAGTGTCAGTTGTGGCGTCCTGCAGAAGCAAACCTTATACAGCCACATCACGCCATCACGGATTCAGTGGGTATTTATGCAGTTTATCTAAAAGGGTGTCATGATCTGTGTTTTCCCATGGTGCATTTTACAAATCATGTGACCTCTTGTGCCTTGTTAATTCCCAATGGACCTGGGCATGCGTCAGCAAGTTGCTCAGTGCCTGCCTCGCTCTCTCTCTGTCTCTCTGTCTGTCTCTCTGTCTGTCTCTCTCTCTATCTCTCTCTCTCTATCTCTCTCCTCTCTCTCTCTCTCTCTCTCTCTCTCTCTCTCTCTCTCTCTCTCTCTCTCTCTCTCTCTCTCTCTCTCTCTCTCTCTCTCTCTCTCTCTCTCTCTCTCTCTCTCTCTCTCCCTCTCTCTCTCTCTCTCTCTCTCTCTCTCTCTCTCTCTCTCTCTCTCTCTCTCTCTCTCTCTCTCTCTCTCTCTCTCTCTCTCTCTCTCTCTCAGAACTTGTTTATTAGCACATTCTCTTCTATCACTTGCGGGTTAGGGGAGGGTTTGACCGGGGGGTGCTTTACTTGGCTCATTGCGCCATAGAGACTCCTTGTGGCGGGTCTGGTGCCTGGAGGCTGTCGCCAGCTGAACGGTCTTTCCTCCAACCCATTGGTGCGGCTGGCTTCTGGGTTAAGCTGTGGGTGTTAAGGAGCACGGTTAGGTGGTTCATGTTTCGGAGGATGCATGACTCCACCTTTACCTCTCCTGAGCCCGTTGGGGAGTTGCAGCGATGAGACAAGATTGAAATTGGGGAGAAAATACATAAAATAATACAAATGTATTACGATTGGATACTGTGATTTTATTTCGATTTGATGTTCCAAACATATTGCTGCAGAGGGACAAGAGAGAGCCATGAGAACAGTTTTTGATCAGTCATGGAAATAAAATGGCTGAAAACTACAGACCCGGGTTCATTCCCGGGCTGTGCCACAACCGGCCATGGGCGGGAGTCCCAAACAAATTGGCTCCCTATTTAAAAATAAGATGGAAAAATAAGCTATGAAGGAAAAATACTGCAGTTTTGGAGCAGGCAGAGCCAACGAGCGCCAAAATAATATTGCGATATTGTCAAAATGATACATTGCGATTTATCGTCAAAAATAATATCCCGATATGTAACAGATTTCCCCCCCATCAACACTAAGACAGTATGTAGGCCTATGTTCGACTTAAGAGCCTGGAGCTCTGTAATTACAAGACTGGTCCCCAAAGGACTTTCTCAACTAAAGGAAGTGGCCAACTTTGCATTGCTTCAATCAAAGCAGGTCTATTTCAGGAAGAGTAACTGTAGTTAATGTTGTCCCACTTAGTGGGGTGGAGGTTTTGGTTGGAGCCAATCTACTTTGTTCTGTGTGTTGTTAGCCAGTTTAATTCAGTTGAGTCTGCCCAGTGTTGTCGCTCTGCTTCTGAGCTGCTGCTGATGATGTGGGACTCATCCATCTCCAGTGGGGTCCTTCGCTGTCCTCTGACTGACTCAAACCTAGTGAGCACGAAGGTTACTATGCCTGCGTGCAGCTTCACTAGCCTACTGCTTCTCTGCCTGGGGGGAAATATTAATGCCTCTGCTAATCGGATTAACATGAACTATCCCACATCTGCAATGCACAGATAATTATGTCGCTTCAAATGTTTATTTTCTCTCTTTTAGGTTATGGATGTTTTTTGGACAATCATCAGTGTTTTTTTCTGTTGTCTGCTAGGCTGGGCATCATTTCAGTGGGTTTCCGGGGCTTATAGCTAACATAGACGAAAGACCGCTTTCCTTGTCTAAAGGGCAATTTTGGTGGTTGTTGCGATGATTCGTGGTTTTAGTATGATCGATTTGTGATTACTGGGCAGTAAATTAAGTTTTGTTATAAACGTCTTTAAAGAGAGTCATAATAAATGATGCTTGTAGAGAAAGACTTACAATACATCCATAATGTAGATATGCATTTAGTACACTGAAGAACAGTGTAGTACAAATCCTACAGAAGTGCAGGAAGCTTAAACCCCATACACTCATTAAAACACACTAGGCGCAAACTGGTTGAATCAATGTCGTTCCAATGTCATTTCTCAACCAATTTTGATGTGGAACGTACGTGGAAAATACGTTGGATTTGAAAAAATTACAATTGATTTGTTGGATTCACGTCTCCATCTCAACCACAAAAATGTAAGTTAAAGAATAGGACTAAATGCACTGAACATTACGTTTGATTTGATTTAGTCCCATTCTTTACTTTGATTCTCGGTTGAGATGGAGACGTGAATCCAACATATCAATGATTCATTTGTAGACAAACTGGAATTAAAGCCAGACTAAGTCAGTGTCACAAAAAATAAATCTCCTTCAAACGTTGATACTTGGTTGCGTTGACAACCAAACACAACTCAATATCACTTTTGTAATATAGTAAATAGCCTTAAGTTAAGGCTATTTTACAAACTAATGTAAAAGTATTTATTTAACCTTAAAATGAGTAACACATACATTGCCACATTTTGAGGTTAGCCTACAGTAACTATACATGTCTTCTTATGTAATCATAGAAAGTGTGCATGGTCAAGATAGCATGCAAAGGTCTGTGGAGATCTTCACAATTGCTATAATAATCTGAGCAGAAAAAAGCATTAATCAATCGCACCATGTACTTTTTATGTAATCTCAACTGCAATCCAGGTGATTTGGTTAGACCATTAGATGAAGCACAGTGATAACACATTAAGTTGTTGTATGAATACAAAATATCTTTGAACTTTGCTTTGCTTTTAAATGGTTGAAAAGCGCAGTGATACACATTTAGATGACAACTAGACCAAAAATCTGACATTGTTTTCCCATTGGAATTTGGTTGTGCTTTTAGATGGTTGAAAGCATAGTGATAACACATCATACATTCAACAAACTTCTGACTGTCTTTTTAAGTCAGCAAATAAAGGTTGAAATCTCATTGATCAACGTCACAACCAAATATTACCTATATTTCCACGTTGAATGACTTGGTGTGACCAGCGGGAAGTCTGCTCACAGTATAGACTGTTGGGACTGGGCATCAGACAAGTGTCTGGGGTAACACACTGTGTTTGTTTGGGGATAGAGTCAGACAGACATACTGTCTAGGGCTATGGCCAGATGACCTATACTGGGGCGATGGTAGGAAATGAACACAGAGTCAACGATATAGAACCCCTACAGAACATTCAACTTTGACTACAACACCCCATACTTTTCCTGATACATCAACAACCAATGGTATTTACCCAGTACTAGTTCTCTCCCCCTCTCGCTCTCTTGCTCTCTCTCTCTTTTGCTCGCTCTCTCTCTCTCTTTCTCTCTCTCTCTCACTCTCTCATGGGCAAATATTGTACATTCGAGTTGTGCAAAGCTCATAGAGACTTACCCAAAAAGACTCACAGCTGTAATCGCTCCCAAAGGTGCTTCTACAAAGTATTGACTCTCTCTCTCACTCTCTCTCTCTCTCTCTCTCTCTCTCTCTCTCTCTCTCTCTCTCTCTCACTCTCTCACTCTCTCACTCACTCACTCTCTCTCTCTCTCTCTCTCTCTCTCTCTCTCTCTCTCTCTCTCTCTCACTCTCACTCTCACTCTCACTCTCTCTCTCTCTCTCTCTCTCTCTCTCTCTCTCTCTCTCTCTCTCTCTCTCTCTCTCTCTCTCTCTCTCTCTCTCTCTCTCTCTCTCTCTCTCTCTCTCTCTCTCTCTCTCTCTCTCTCTCTCTCTCTCTCTCTCTCTCTCTCTCTCTCTCTCACTCTCCGTCTCTCACTCTCCGTCTCTCACTCTCTCCTCTCCTCTCATTTCCTCTCCTAACCATCATAGCACTCAATTACGACCAAACAGTCAGTACTTCAAACACGGCCGAGATGTAATTAATCTACACGGAAGCAGTTTTAGCTAATCAATCCGATGGACTCACATTGGCAGTGAGCATACAGGCTTTATTGGATTATACAGAGTGAGCATTTCCCCCGTTCACACACTACTAAGGGCTAAACCAGGAAGACTCCCGACAGCAGATGCTTGTGGAGGTCCGCAGGAGGCCAAGGCACAGCTGTGCCTCTTTTTCAATTACAGCCCCTCGTCTGGTGCCCGCTGCCTTGTTTTGGAGGGTGAGAGGGAGAGTGTACGCCCTCAGAATATATGAGAGAGATGAATGTCAACACAGATCCAGCTACGGGTACAGTGTCGATGAGTTTGTGTGTGTGCGTATGTGTGTCCATCCCGCCATACATACATACAGTGGGGTTCTAAATTATTGACACCCTTGATAAAGTTGAGCAATAATGACTGTATGAAATAAATAATTGAAATACTGAGCAATATTGTATGCAACGCTTTTGAGGGAAATTCTAATATTTGATGCTAACACAATTGTAATCCTGAATGAATCATGAATGAATCGTGAATAATGATAAGTGAAAAAGTTACAGAGGGTCAAAGATCATACCACCAAGACATGCTAACCTCCCCGTGTCTTTGGGGTATGATCTTTGACCCTCTGTAACTTTTTCACTCATCATTATTCACGATTCATTCAAGATTATCCGCAATAATGGTAGAATCTACATTAATGTAGAAGTGTTTAGAAACATATTCAATTCTTATTATATTCTTATTTAGTGACTCCAAAATGACACAATACATTTTGGAGTCATTCATTTTCTATTGGGCACAAAATAATCTGAAACGCAACCAAAACAAACTGCAAATACACCCAACAAGTTTATAGAGTCACAAGCTTGATGTAGTCATTGCGTGCTAGGAATATGGGACCAAATACTACACTTTTGACTACTTTATTTATCAGAATCTTTAGGGGTGTCAATAATTTGGATCCCTTTGACCCCTACCTTTTTGAGAAAAAAGTATTACTTGTTAAACAAAATCTCTTTAGTATAAAATATTATAATTTCTCTTTTTTTCACACAATATAGCTCAGTATTTGAATTATTTATTTTATAGAGTCATTATTGCACATCTTTATCAAGGGTGTCAATAATTTCAAACCCCACTGTACATACTTTACATACACAGAACAAAAATATAAAGGCAACATGTAAAGTGTTGGTCCCATGTTTCATGAGGTGAAATAATAGATCCCAGAAATGTTCCACATGCAGAAAAATCTTCTTCCTCTCAAATGTTGCGCACAAATTTGTTTACATCCCTGTTAGTGAGCATTTCTCCTTTGCCAAGATAATCCATCCACCTGACAGGTGTGGCATATCAAGAAGCTGTTTAAACACCATGATCATTACACAGGTGCACCTTGTGCTGGGTTCAATAAATGACCACTCTAAAATGTGCAGTTTTGTCACAATGCCACAGATGTCTTCAGTTTTGTTGGCATGCTGACTGCAGGAATGTTCACTAGAGCTGTTGCCAGATAACTGAATGTTAATTTCTCTACCATACCTCCCTCGTAATTTTAGAGAATTTGGTAGTACGTAACCATGCCAGCCCAGGACCTCCACATCCGGCTTCTTCACCTGCGAGATTGTCTGAGACCAGCCACCCAGAAAGCTGATGAATCTCTGGGTTTGCACAACCGAAGAATTTCTGCTCAAAATGTCAGAAACCGTTGAAGGGAAGCTCATCTGCGTGCTCGTCGTCCTCATCAGGGTCTTGACCTGACTACAGTTCGCGGTCCTAACCGACTTCAGTGGGATCTCAGGGATTCCAACATGAGGCCAATGGTGATTTTAAAACAGTTCAAGAGTTTAATGGCTGTGATAGGAGAAAACTGAGGATGGATAATGTCGTTACTAACTAAATGACAGAGGGAAAAGAAGGAAGGCTGTACAGAATACAAATATTCCAAAATATGTATCCTGTTTTCAACCAGGCTCTAAAGTAAAACTGCATCAAATGTAACAAAGAAATTAATGTTATGTCCTGAATACAAAGCATTATGTTTGGGGCAAATCCAACACAATACATCACTGAGTATCACTTTAAATATTTTCAGGCATGGTGGTGGCTGCATCATGTTATGGGTATGCTTGTCATCGGCAAGGACTAGGGAGTTTTTTTTAGGATAAAACTAAACGGAATACAGCTATAAGCACAGGCAATATTCTAAAGGAAAACCTGGTTCAGTCTGCTTTCCGACATACACTGGCAGACAAATTCACCTTTCAGCAGGACAATAACCTAAAACACTATGCCAAATCTACACTGGAGTTGCTTACCAAGTCAACATTGATGTTCCTAAGTGGCCTAGTTGCAGTTGACTTAAATTGGCTTGAAAATCTATGGCAAGACTTGAAAATGGCTGTCTAGCAATGATCAACAATCAACTTGAAAAATTATGGGCAATTAGTGTACCATCCAGATGTGCAAAGCTCTTAGAGACTTACCCAAAAAGACTCACAGCTGTAATCACCGCCAAAGGGGCTTCTACAAAGTATTGACTCAGTGGTGTGAATACTTATGTAAATGAGATATTTCTGGATTTATTTTTTTTATTTTTTATTGCTAAAATGTCTAAAAACCTGCTTTCACGTTATCATTATGGGGTATTGTGTGTAGATGGGTGAGATAAAACCCACATTTAATCAATTTTGAATTCAGGCTGTAAAATAAAATGTGGAATAAGTCAAGGGGTATGAATATTTTCTGAAGGCACTTCATACAGAAGGTGAATTGTTGGCTTGTTGGTTGAATGGACACAATTCAGATTACACGACTGTACTTTAAAAGTCACCCTTAGAAGTTGAATGTAGGCCATGTCTCACCACTTCACTCTATGTTTATTTGACCTATGACCACATTAACATTCAAAAGCATAACAGGAACAGCAGGGGTTTTCCAGGAACTTATTTTGGCATTTTGCAAACTATCCCGTACAGTACATGGAAAATAAGGTTTGTGTTATTTAGCAGTCCTTCCATCCTTTAAAGGTCAAGGACGACAAGATTTGTTACCAATACCATTTGGTATGATTTTATTTTATGTGACTGTCCTAATATGGACACCATAGCAGCATAATCACATCAACAGAAATTATTGTAATTTACACTTATGTTCTCTCTCTGTTTGCATGCAGGTGGTCATTCTGTATTTCCAGCCGAGTGTATTCCGCTGTATCTTGTTGAGATGGGTTCGCCTGTTGGGATTCACCACAGTCTATGGGACAGTGACCCTAAAGCTCTACAGGTACTCTTTTACCATGTTTAATCATTACCGTTAACCAGGCATGGGATAAATGATGTTATATTGCTACCTGCTGAGTAATTACTTTAGGATGAGAGTCATGTCCCAAGAAAGGGACTCTGGAAAGCACTTGATTGCTGGCTTTTTACAGGGTTGCATGCAGTGGAAAACACTCATGCATGCGCACGTGTAACAGAGTATATTCCACACACACACACACACACACACACACACACACACACACACACACACACACACACACACACACACACACACACACACACACACACACACACACACACACACACACACACACACACACACACACATTGTAATATGGCTATCTAGAAACTGCCAATGAATCACCTTGTTTGTTTATGATTTTTTTTCATTTTCATAAATAAACAGGGTGATTCACTGGCAGTTTCTAGATAGCCATGTTATTAAATGTCACATCCCTCTCTAGGTGACTGGGGCTGTCCTATTTGACAGGGACAACCCCATACCAATGTCCTGGGAACACCAGAGAAAGACGTGCACTGAGAGACGAAGGGAAGGATTCTACTGTAGTTGATTGTGTACTGGAAGAAAGAAGCAAAGGTTGAACATAGCCAATCACATCCTGCCTGTGTTCTGCCAGCTTTAGAATTCAGGGTGTTACTCAAGGATCTGGTTTACTCTGAACATGTATCAAATGGAATGCTGTAAGGGCCATTCTGCCAGCTTTCAAAGTCTGTCTCATCCACAATGGTAATGAACTAAAGGAAAGGGAAAACAATGGAAAGGATATACCCCAAGGGCCGGTTTCCTGGACCTACAGTAGATTAAGCCTACTCCTGGACTAAAAAGATATTTCACTGCAGATGAGACAAAGTCTGGCACATACAATTACAGTAATTTACACTAATTTAATGGAATACGTGCTCTGGCACTTCAAGTCTATATTAAGTTCTGTAAGTGCATTCACATTTACAGTGCAACCTCTTGTTTTATCCACAAGCCACCTACATTTGTTTCAACCGCGTTAAACAAGCCAGTTCATCCCTATTGACCCACTGTGATACTCTTTAATAAACGCAATTATAGGTCAGCTGATGTCTAATTCCTTCCTGAAAGTAAGAGCCCTTATGAAGTACGGGGAGCAGCTAGTGGCGTTTCTTGGCTTGTTCATCAGGCCACACTTTAGAAAAAAATCACTACCTCGTTAAGCGAGACTGAGAGTTTGCCCAGTTAAAGTGTGGGAGGAAGAGAGGGGAGAAAAAACAAACAGAGAGCACTTTGGCCCAAATGGTCTCAATTTATTACATTTTATCGAATGGCTGAGACAGGCCAGGAGGCAGAAAACAAATAGAGGGAGTAATGCTGGTAGAAAGAGGGAAACCCCTTAGTCAAAGCTAGCTGTGGGAGAGAGGGAGGGGTCTAGAGGAGGAGAGGTGGAGGGTGAGCCCCTGTGAACAGTTGATAATGAGACATGGGGCAGACGTATTTAAATAGATACAGGAGCGTGATCGGAAATGGCGACAGCGGCAGTGTTCTCAGCAAGTGAAGGTGGCAAAAATACCTAAGGAAGCTCTTAATCATGGTGAGGGGAGATGAATTTGGGCGAGAGTAATCGGAAGGTGAGTCGTGGAGGAAGTCATGGAGGGGAAAGTGAGCACATTGCACAGATCCATTTTTGAGAGGAGCTCATTAGGGGGGATGCACAGGACACTTCATCAATGTGTCTGGAAGTTTTGGGGCTAATAATGAGGATGGGGCTGATGTTAAACACTCAACAGGACCTCTCTGTCTCTGATGGCCCCCATGGATGTTCATTTGAGGAAAGGGAAGGGAATTAAGAGACGTAGCAATGCCCCTATTACATTACATCATTACATTGACATCATTGCATGACGATGCTCATGAGAATGATGATAGTGACTATAATGACGAATGTTATGGTAATTCATAGATGAAGATGACAATAAAACCACAACAATAAAATCAACAAGCAGCATCACAGCAGCACCTTTCCTTGTATGTCTTGACATTGAGCTGTCCCATTTCCCCAGGGTCCTGAAGGTGTTCCTGTCGCGAACGGCCCAGCGGATCCCCTACATGACCAGTTGGCGGGTGCTGCGTCTCCTGGCCATTATCCTGCTCATCGTCTGCTGGTTCCTGGTGGCCTGGACCTCGGCCGTCTGCCAGAACCTGGACAGGAACCTGGCCCTCATCGAGGTGGGCTACACCCCCGACCCCGATGGGCTCCAGTTCAGCATGTGCCTGCTAGATCGCTGGGACTACATGATGGCCGTCGGTAAGTGATTTTTTTTTTAAATCTATATTTAACCTGGAAACCTCTTTTGTGTTGGCGATAATAATATATGCCACTTAGCAGACTCTGCAAGCGAGTGCAGTTTTTGTATGTGATGTTTGCGGGAATTGCCAGCGCCTTTCTCTCACCAACTGAGACAGAAACATAGTGATTTTACTGCTTCCTGTTAAAGATACGAGGGCCAATCATGTACTTTATGGCTTAAATGTGTGAAGATCCTCACTTAGAGTGAGACAGAGGGGCCAGAGAGAGAGAGAGAGAGAGAGAGAGAGAGAGAGGGTGGGAGAGAGAGAAAACACATAAATATTTTATATGAACACGTTGTTTTGGGGAAAATTGCACTTGGTTCATAGAACCGAAGTCACGTCAGTAACGTCCAGCAGCCGCTAGATGTGGTTGTAATAAACAGCGGTTTCGGTTTCCTTGCTACAAATGTGGCTCTATCTTTTGAACATTTAATTTTTTTATAATCAGAAGGTGAGTCATGGAGGAAGTCATGGAGGGGAATTTTATTTAATTTTATTCCAATTTTGTTTGATTTTATTAGATTTTGTTCGATTTGATTCAATTTGTTTTATTATAATACAAAACATAAACATACAAACGACAACATACAGTCTCCAGCGCCCGTATCACTCTCTACCACATGGCCTCAAACTGCACCATTTTGTTCCTCTCCGTCGCCCACGCACTTTCAACATTTAGATAATAAAGCATTTCATCTTCTCATTGTGTTAACGATGCAGGATTGGTTGATTTCCAGTTTTTAACGATACGTTTTTTTCAAGTTGATTGATGAGAAAAGGATTGTCCAACCCATCTTTCAGTGATGACCCCATCACTGAAAGATAAGACTCTCAGGAACACATATGTGTCTTCTGATAACCCTCAAGCCACACAGGACTCATTAGTACAGAGCGTACAAGACCAGGCACTAAATCAGACGGGGGGGGGGGAATTCTACACAGAATATACAGTAATACAAGACTATTGCCTGATGATCTTCTGAACTTCCCAATACCTTTCTGATGCATTTCAGTCAATTCAAACCATACTCATACCAGACTGATTTGTAATAGACTGTTATAGCCCCAATTAAAAAAGTATACATTGGCCTTTGATAACATCACCATTTTTATATGGTGAGGTTGCAATTTTTTTTAAATATCAAAGTGGGGTAGCGTGCCAAAAAAGTTTGGGAATCCCTGGCCTACACGCTTATCTGTGCTCCTACAACAGACATGAACTCTCCTTAGGTAGCCTGCAAGTCAGCCCAAATTGAGAGTGAAAAGCAGACTCGTTTTAAGCATATGCTGACTAAGGTCCAAGTAATGCTCCAAGGTCCAGGAAAACAGAACGCTGGCCCTGCTTTGCATTTGTGGAACAGGTGTAGCCCAGGGCAACCATTACACGCTGTGTTGAAGCCAAACATCTTTGTGTTCAAGAGGGGAAAAACTGGAGGAAAAGTCCAGCTAAATTTGACTTACTAAGCTGTGTGTCAGCAACTGGGTCGTTCCACGAAGTGAGTCCCTTTATTTTTTTTTATTTAACCTTTATTCAAACAGTGAGTCACCACTGAGACCAGGGTCTCTTTCACAAGGGAGTCCTGCATATACAATTTAATAAGACAAAATCAAAAATCAAATACAACATAAAACAAGTAAAATACAGCACAACACAAATAAGAAAAACTGTTAAATTCCTCAATAAGAAGGTTTGATGTTTTAAGTAGAAAATGTGCATCAATATTGGAATTTAAAAGCCTGTTATATTAAATAGAGATATACTGTAAATAAAGACTTGCTAAAGTGCCAAATTGCAGCATTTTGAAATGTATCTCTGTGTACTCTCCATGACTTCCAGGAAGATTTTAACCAATTTAACCCTAACATTTCTCAAAGTTTTCATCATCATTGTAAAGCCCTAGTTATTTTGTTGCTTTCACAAAGTGATTTCTGAAGACTATTTTTTATTTCATGCGATTCATTTTAATGGAAAAAAACAATAAACTGTCCCTAATTTTAAGGTCAACCTTGTGAAGTGAACTGAACTCTTGTTTTAATGTGGTGAAACTATTTGTTTAATTATTATTCGAAAGAAACATTGAACATTACAAGATGGTGCCGGAGAAGAAGGCTGACATTACAAGATGGTGCTGGAGAAGAAGGCTGACATTACAAGATGGTGCTGGAGAAGAAGGCTGACGTTTTACGTATTCCTAACCAATTGTGTTTTTTGTTGGTTACTTTGTGTTGTTTGTAACTTATTTTTAAACTTATTTTGTACATAATGTTGCTGCTATCGTCTCTTAAGACCGAAAATAACTTATGGACATCAGAACTGCGATTACTCACCACGGACTGACAGAATCCTTTTTTTCCTTTAACAAGTCCGACGAGCCCGACGTGAATGACATACTGCTTTCCCGGTAACAGGCCCAGATCCCCATCATTGCGTGAAGAAAAGGCGGAGAAAAAGGGGACGGAGGGCGGGCTGCCTTCTGAGAATTCGTAGGCGATCGATTAAACCCCCACTTCCTTCCATTCTGGTAGGAAACGTGCAATATTGGAAAATAAAATCGATGACCGACGTGGAATATTAAACTACTAACATTCAAAACTGTAATATCTTATGCTTCACGGAGTCGTGGCTGAACGACAACATTATCAACATACAGCTGGCTGGTTATAAGCTGTATCGGCAGGATAGAACAGCAGTGTCTGGTAAGACAAGGGGTGGCGGACTATGTATTTTTGTAAATAACAACTGGTGCACGATATCTAAGGAAGTCTCGAGGTTTTGCTCGCCTGAGGTAGAGTATCTCATGATAAGCTGTAGACCACACGATCTACCTAGAGAGTTTTCATCTGTATTTTTTGTAGCTGTTTACATACCACCACAGACTGATGCTGGCACAAAGACTGCACTCAATGCGCTGTATTCTGCCATAAGCAAACAGCAAAACGCTCACCCAGAGGCGGCGCTCCTAGTGTAAGAGGACTTTAATGCACGGAAACTTAAATCCGTCTTTCTATCATTTCTATCAATGTTAAATGTGCAACCAGAGGGAAAAAACTCTGGACCACCTTTACTCCACACACAGAGACACATACAAAGCTCTCCCTCGCCCTCCATTTGGCAAATCTGACCATAATTCTGACAAGCAAAAATAAAAGCAGGGAGCACCAGTGACTCGATCAATAAAAAGTGGTCAGATGATGCAGATGCTAAGCTACAGGACTGTTTTGCTAGCACAGACTGGAATATGTTCCGGGATTCCTACGATGGCATTGAGGACTACACCACATCAGTCATTGGCTTCATCAATAAGTGCATCGATGACGTCATCCCCACAGTGACCGCAAGTACATAACCCAACCAGAAGCCATGGATTACAGGCAACATCCGCACTGAGCTAAATGCTAGAGCTGCCGCGTTCAAGGAGTGAGACTCTAACCCAGAAACTTAAAAGAAATCTGGCTATGCCATCCGACGAATCATCAAACAGGCAAAGCGTTAATACAGGACTAAGATCGAATCGTACTACACCGTCTCTGACGCTCATCGGCTGTGGCAGGGCTTGCAAACCATTACAGACTACAAAGGGAAGCACAGCCGGTAGTTGCCAAGTGACACATGCCTACCAGACGAGCTAAACTACTTCTATGCTCGCTTCGAGGCAAATAACACTGAAACATGCATGATAGCACCAGCTGTTCTGGAAGACTGTGTGATCACGCTCTCTGCAGCAGATGTGAGTAAGACCTTTAAACAGGTCAACATTCACAAGGCTGCAGGGCCAGACGGATTACCAGGACATGTACTGCGAGCATGCACTGACCTACTGGCAAGTTTCTTCACTGACATTTTCAACCTATCCCTGTCCGAGTCTGTAATACCAACATGTTTTGAGCAGACCATCATAGTCCCTGTGGCCAAGAACACTAAGGTAACGTGCCTAAATGACTACCGAACCGTAGCACTCACGTCTGTAGCAATGAAGTGCTTTGAAAGGCTGGTCATGGCTCACATCAACACCATTATCCCAGAAACGCTTGACCCACTACAATTTGCATACCGCCCTAACAGATCCATAGATGATGCAAACTCCACACTGCCCTTTCCCACCTGGACAAAAGGAACACCTACAGTATGTGAGAATGCTATTCATTGACTACAGCATGGCGTTCAACACCATAGTGCCTTCAAAGCTCATCAATAAGCTAAGGACCCTGGGACTTAACACCTCCCTCTGCAACTGGATCCTGGACTTCCTGACGTGCCGCCCCCAGGTGGTAAGGGTAGGTAACAACACATCCGCCACGCTGATCCTCAACACAGGGGCCTCTCAGGGGTGTGTGCTCAGTCCCCTCCTGTATTCCCTGTTCACTCATGACTGCACGGCCAGGCACGACTCCAACACCATCATTTAGTTTGCTGATGACACAACAGTGGTAGGCCTGATCACCGACAACGACGAGACAGCCTATAGGGAGGAGGTCAGAGACCTGGCCAAGTGGTGCCATGACTACAACCTCTCCCTCAACGTGATCAAGACAAAGGAGATGATTGTGGACTACAGGAAAAGGAGGACCGAGCACACCCTCATTCTCATCGACGGGGCTGTAGTGGAGCAGGTTGAGATCTTCAAGTTCCATGGTGTCCACATCACCAACAAACTAACATGGTCCAAGCACACCAAGACAGTCATTCAGGGAACTGAAAAGATTTGGCATGGGTCCTCAGATCCTCAAAAGGTTCTACAGCTCCACCATCGAGAGCATCCTGACTGGTTGCATCACTGCCTGGTATGGCAACTGCTCGGCCTCCAACCGCAAGGCACTATAGAGGGTAGTGCGTACGCTCCAGTACATCACTGGGGCCAAGCTTCCTGCCATCAAGGACAACTATACAAGGCGGTGTCAGAGGAAGGCCCTAAAAATTGTCAAAGACTCCAGCCACTTTAATCATAGACTATTCTCTCTGCAAGCGGTACCGGAGCGCCAAGTCTTGGTCCAAGAGGTTTCTAAACAGCTTCTACCCCCAAGCCATAAGACTCCTGAGCATCTAATCAAATGGCTACCCAGACTATTTGCATTGCCCCCCCACCTCTCTTTTACACCGCTGCTACTCTCTGACGTTATCATCTATGCATAGTCACTTTAATAACTCTACCTACATGTACATATTACTTCAATTAATTTGACTATTCGGTGCCCCCGCACATTGACTCTGTACCGGTACCCCCCTGTATATAGTCTCGCTATTGTTATTTTACTGCTGCTCTTATTAATTTTAATTAAAAATATATATTTTTAAATCTTTGACCATCATCATCTCCCACACAGCAACTCCACTCCCACTTGTCTCCATTTCCACATGCCAACCCTCATTTTCCCTCAGCCTATCCCATCTATCTCTCCTGGCCACCCACTTCGGGTTTCTACGCAACACATATCTTTCAACTATGCTGTGATGTTTAACGTACAATTTCAATCTATCCAATCGAATAGAATCCACAGATTGCAAGTTGAAGATAAATACTTTTACTAAGAGTATTAGTATATTAGTAATTGACTGACCCGGTCTCTCCAGATCTCCTAACAGTACTATTTCTAGGGTCAATTTTAGATCAATGCTATGCATTTTCAGCCATTCCTGAACCTGAGACCAGAAACAGGCTACCTGAGGGCAATACCAAAACAAATGGTCTATTGATTCTGTATCCTCACACTATCTGCAGAGCTTTGATGATTTTATGCCCCAAATATTCAACATTTTGTTAATAATTTTAACTGAAAAGCACGAAGTCTTGAATCTTGCGTTGTTTTATATATTAACTCATACACCCTTAACCATGGAATAGGTACATCAAAAATCTCTTCCCAACTATTTTGCAATCTGTATGGCACAGTTGTCAACATCCTGGTCCTCAAATGAAACTGGTATACTTTCCTATTTATGCTATGTTTATCCCTCTGCCAGTTTTGATCCTTTATATTGGGCAGACAGACCAGTTCCCTACCTCCTCCCGCTGCCACCTGCCTCCTCCATTTTTGGGGTAATGCTGTAATCAATTGGTTGCACTCTTGGATTGAGCAGACCTTTCCGTACAATTCTGATAACTCCATGAAGGACATAACTCTACCATTCCAATTTACAATATATCATAAGAACAAAATAGCATTTTCAAGCATCTTTCCCTTAAATACAGGTATTATATCAACCAGCACATTTGAGTTCAGCCATAATATTTGTTGTAGTAATTGTTCTACCTTTTCAGGGGGATGAAATTGAAATTGTAGCCAGCTCTGCAATGCTTGTTTGAAAAAGAGAGATACTTTGAAAAAAGTATCATTTTCAATTAATCGAAAATGAGACATGGCAATCTGCACAAAGGCAAAAAGGCCATTTGTAAACAATGGATGAGCTTTTGTTAGTAATCTACTTGAGAACCATTTAGGGTTCAAATAAAACTTTTGAATGAGTGAAGCTTTTAGAGAGAGGTTTAGTGCTTTTAAACTTAATAATCTCAACCCACCCAATTCATATTCATTATATAGATAGGCACGTTTTATTTTGTCTGGTTTAGCATCCCAGATAAAGCAAAATATTTTTTGCTCATATGATTTGATAAGCGAATCATCCGGAGTAGGCAGCGAGTAAACTGAGATATGACTAAGAAGTTAATGTCACGTTCTGACCTTAGTTCCTTTTTTATGTCTTTTTTTTTTAGTTTGGTCAGGGCGTGAGTTGGGGTGGGCATTCTATGTTGTTTTTCTATGTTTTGTTCTGTATGTTATATTTCTATGTGTTTGGCCTAGTATGGTTCTCAATCAGAGGCAGGTGTCAGTCGTTGTCTCTGATTGGGAGCCATATTTAGGTAGCCTGTTTTCTATTGTGTTTTGTGGGTGATTGTTTCCTGTGTTAGTAACATATGGTACTGTTTCGGTTTTCATTTATTCGCTTGTTTTTTTGTATTCATTCTCTATTAAATGATATTATGGATACGTACCACGCTGCATTTTGGTCCTCCTCTCCTTCCACCAACGGAAGCCGTTACAGTTAATCATGGCAATTTTCCATAAATAGACAGATATTTACCTCTCCATGGATTCAGGATCTTGTCTATTTTTACTAGTTTTCTATTGAAATTCATTGTTGAGAGCTTATTTATAATATAATACCGAGTATCTCTACTTCACCATCAGCCCATTTTATAGGTAAACTGCAGGGTAATGTAAAAGTTGTATTTTTTAAGGATCCAATACGTAATATTGTACACTTATCATAATTAGGTTTTAGTCCAGAGAGTACAGAAAAGTTATCTAGATCTTCAATGAGACATTGCAAGGATCTAGCTTGCGGACTTAATATAAAACTTGAGTCATCGGCATACATGGACACCTTTGTTTTTAAGCCTTGAATTTCTAATCTTCTAATGTTGTTATTGGATCTGATTATAATAGCTAGCATTTCGATGGCCATAAAGAATAGATATGGTGACAGCGGACACCCTTATTTAACTCCTCTTGACAATACAACACTCTCTGAGAAGTAGCCGTTACTTACTATTTTACTCCTGGGGTTGCTATACCAAATTTTTTATCCATTTTATAAGACAATTACCGAAATTGAAAAAATCCAGGCATTTATAAATAAAATCCAGTCGTATTTACCATAATTAGTGCTTGTAAAGTTACTGCCATCAGAGGTATTATGAAGGTCAAAACTAAAGCTTTCAAATGACAGATATTTAGAATTCAAGAAATAGGTTCTAGCAATATTTGTTTTATTCCCTTGCCTGTTTGCCTGTGAGCCAATGCCACAGATGTTAGAAAATTTAAACAAGATATGTGTGTAGCAAATCTGAGTAGGTTTTCTTTTTTTTGTCGGGTTAAAGTTATTTTGTGAGGTGGTCGGATCTTTCCATGATGGAGTATGTTGTTCCTCCATAGCGTAAAGCTGTTGGTACTCGTCGATTTCCCTCAGGATCTCCTTAGTATCCAGATCGGCTCTTTACGGCAACCAGTTGTTTTACGAAAAGATAACAATGAGTCTTTCCCACGACGATGACAGGTGTCTGTAGTACAGCCAGCTAGCACTCGCGGAATCCACGCAATAAAAGGAACACAAACTTGCAGTCCCAGCCGTAAAGGCTAACCACGTCGTGGCATCCTTAGCAACAAAACTTTCGTTCGGGATTTGTTTTAATATAAACAACACACCGAGTGTAGACAGTACAATGTTCTGTTGCGCGCTCTGATGAGATATCTGATGACGTATATCCGGTCCACTCACCTGTCTCTATAAGCTCTATAAGCTTGGCATCTTTAGTCTCTTTTATTACTTGTTACTTTTATTTCTTACTCTTATTCATATTTTTTTGAAACTGCATTGTTGGTTAGGGGCTCGTAAGTAAGAATTTCACTGTTGTATTCGGCGCATGTGACTAATAAAATGTTATTTGATTTGACATGGGCCATTGATTACATTGGCCTTTGACCGAAGGCACTACAGACGGTAGTGCGTACGGCCCAGTACATCACTGGGGCCAAGCTTCCTGACATCTAGGCCATATATACTAGGCGGTGTCATAGGAAGGCCCAAAAATTGTCTCTCTGCTACCGCACAGCAAGCGGTACTGGATTGTAAAGTCTTGGACCAAAAGGCTCCTTAGCAGCTTCTACCTCCAAGCCATAAGACTGCTGAACATCTAATCAAATTGCCAACCAGACTATTTACATTGACCCCCCCCGCATAGTCACTTTACAAATTACCTCGACTAACCTGTACCCCCGATCATTGCCTCTCTACCGGTACCCCCTGTATAAAGCTTTGTTATTGTTATGTACATTTCTTGTGTTACTTTTTGATTTGGATTTTTTTACCTTAGTTTATTTAATAAATGTTTTATTAACACTCTTTCTTGAACTGCATTGTTGGTTAAGCGCTTGTAAGCATTTCAACATACAACATACAATTAGCTGTAAGGTCCCTCAGTCGAGCAGTGAATTTCAAACACAAATTCAACGACCAGGGAGGTTTTCCAATACCTTACAAAGATGTGCACCTATTAGTAGATGGGTAAAAGAAAGTACTGACATTGAATATCCCTTTGATGGTGTATCAATACACCCAGTCACTACAAAGATACAGGCATCCTTCCTCAGTTGCCAGAGAGGAAGGAAACTGCTCAGGGATTTCACCATGATCCAAATGGTGACTTTAAAACAGTGACAGAGTTTAATGGCTGTGATAAGAGAAAGCTGAGGATGGATCAACAACATTGAAGTTACTCCACGATACTAACCATAAACAACAGAGTGAAAATAAAAATAGCTTGTACGGAATAAAAATAATACAAAACATACGTTCTGTGTTCAATAAGGCACTGAAGTAAAACTGCAAAAAACATAGCAAAGAAATGTACTTTATGTCTCGAATACAATGCATTATGTTTGGGGCAAATCCAACACAACATATCACTGAGTAAGTACCCCTCTTCATATTTTCAAGCATGGTGGTGGCTGCATCATGTTATGGGTATGCTTTTATGAGTATGCTTGTCAATGGCAAGGACTAGGGAGTTTTTTTGGGGGGAAAAAACAGAATAGAGCTAAGCACAGCAAAATCCTAAAGAAAAACCTGGTTCAGTCTGCTTTCCAACAGACATTGGGAGATAAATTCACATTTCAGCATGACTATAACCTTAAACAAAAGGCCAAATATACACTGCAGTTGCTTACCAAGACGACATTGGATGTTCCTGAGTGGCCTAGTTAAAGTTTTGACTAAAATCTGCTTGAAAATCTATGGCAGGACTTGAAAATGGTGTCTAGAAATGATCAACAACCAACTTTATTATTTTGATTTTACCTTGATTTTACCAGGTAAATTGACTGTGAACATATTCTCCTTTATAGCAACGAAATGGGGAATACTTACAGGGTAGAGGAGAGGGATGAATGAGCCAATTGGAAGCTGGGGACGATAAGTTGGCCATGATGGTATGAGGGCCAGAGGGGGGAATTTAGCCAGGTCACCGGGGTTAACACCCCTACTCTTACGATAAGTGCCATGGGATCGTTAGTGACCATAGAGAGTCAGGACACCCGTTTAATATCCCATCCAAAAGAAAGCGCCCTACACAAGGCAATGTCCCCAATGACTGCCCTGGGGCATTTGGGATATTATTTTTGACCAGAGGAACTTGACAGAGATTGAAGAATGTTTAAAAGAATAATGTGCAAATATTGTACAATCCAGGTGTAAAAAGCTCTTAGACTTACCCAGAAAGACTCATAGCTGTAATCGCTCCCAAAGGTGATTCTAACATGTATTAACTCAGGGGGTTGAATACTTATATATTCAAGATATATTAGTGTTTTATTTTATAGTCTCAACGACAACAGTGAACAGGCGACTCCGGGATGCTGGCCTTCTAGGCAGAGTTCCTCTGTCCAGTGGCTGTGTTCTTTTGTCCATCTTAATCTTTTATTTTTATTGGCCAGTCTGAGATATGGCTTTTACTTTGCAACTCTGCCTAGAAGGTCAGCATCCCGGAGTCGCCTCTTCACTGTTGACGTTGAGACTGGTGTTTGCTGGTAATATTTAATGAAGCTACCAGTTGAGGACTTGTGAGGCGTCTGTTTCTCAAACTAGACACTCTAATGTACTTGTCCTCTTGCACAGTTGTGCACCGGGGCCTCCCACTCCTCTTTCTATTCTAGTTAGAGCCAGTTTGCACTGTTCTGTGAAGGGAGTAGAACACAGAGTTGTACGAGCTCTTCCGTTTCTTGGCAATTTCTCACATGGAATAGCCTTCATTTCTCAGAACAAGAATAGACTGACAAGTTTCAGAAGAAAGTTATTTGTTTCTGCCCATTTTGAGCCTGTAATCGAACCCACAAATGCTGATGCTCCAGATACTCAACTAGTCTAAAGAAGGCCAGGTGTATTGCTTCAGTACAACAGTTTTCAGCTGTGCTAACATAACTGCAAAAGGGTTTTCTAATGATCAATTAGCCTTTTAAAATGATAAACTTGGATTAGCTAACACAACGTGCCATTGGAACACAGGAGTGACGGTTGCTGATAATGGGCCTCTGTACGCCTATGTAGATATTCCATTAAAAATCAGCCGTTTCCAGCTACAATAGTCATTTACAGCTTTAACAATGTCTACACTGTATTTCGGATCAATTTGATGTTATTTTAATGGACAAAAAATTTGCTTTTCTTTCAAAAACAAGGACATTTCTAAGTGACCCCAAACTTTTGAATGGTAGTGTATATATATATATACACTGCTCAAAAAAATAAAGGGAACACTTAAACAACACAATGTAACTCCAAGTCAATCACACTTCTGTGAAATCAAACTGTCCACTTAGGAAGCAACACTGATTGACAATACATTTCACATGCTGTTGTGCAAATGGAATAGACAAAAGGTGGAAATTATAGGCAATTAGCAAGACACCCCCAAAAAAGGAGTGATTCTGCAGGTGGTGACCACAGACCACTTCTCAGTTCCTATGCTTCCTGGCTGATGTTTTGGTCACTTTTGAATGCTGGCGGTGCTCTCACTCTAGTGGTAGCATGAGACGGAGTCTACAACCCACACAAGTGGCTCAGGTAGTGCAGTTCATCCAGGATGGCACATCAATGCGAGCTGTGGCAAAAAGGTTTGCTGTGTCTGTCAGCGTAGTGTCCAGAGCATGGAGGCGCTACCAGGAGACAGGCCAGTACATCAGGAGACGTGGAGGAGGCCGTAGGAGGGCAACAACCCAGCAGCAGGACCGCTACCTCCGCCTTTGTGCAAGGAGGTGCACTGCCAGCGCCCTGCAAAATGACCTCCAGCAGGCCACAAATGTGCATGTGTCTGCTCAAACGGTCATAAACAGACTCCATGAGGGTGGTATGAGGGCCCGACGTCCACAGGTGGGGGTTGTGCTTACAGCCCAACACCGTGCAGGACGTTTGGCATTTGCCAGAGAACACCAATATTGGCAAATTCGCCACTGGCGCCCTGTGCTCTTCACAGATGAAAGCAGGTTCACACTGAGCACATGAGCACATGTGACAGACGTGACAGAGTCTGGAGACGCCGTGGAGAACGTTCTGCTGCCTGCAACATCCTCCAGCATGACCGGTTTGGTGATGGGTCAGTCATGGTGTGGGGTGGCATTTCTTTGTGGGGCCGCACAGCCCTCCATGTGCTCGCCAGAGGTAGCCTGACTGCCATTAGGTACCGAGATGAGATCCTCAGACCCCTTGTGAGACCATATGCTGACACATGCACATGTGTGGCCTGCTGGAGGTCATTTTGCAGGGCTCTGGCAGTGCACCTCCTTGCACAAAGGCGGAGGTAGCGGTCCTGCTGCTGGGTTGTTGCCCTCCTACGGCCTCCTCCACGTCTCCTGATGTACTGGCCTGTCTCCTGGTAGCGCCTCCATGCTCTGGACACTACGCTGACAGACACAGCAAATCTTTTTGCCACAGCTCGCATTGATGTGCCATCCTGGATGAACTGCACTACCTGAGCCACTTGTGTGGGTTGTAGACTCCGTCTCATGCTACCACTAGAGTGAGAGCACCGCCAGCATTCAAAAGTGAACAAAACATCAGCCAGGAAGCATAGGAACTGAGAAGTGGTCTGTGGTCACCACCTGCAGAATCACTCCTTTTTTGGGGGTGTCTTGCTAATTGCCTATAATTTCCACCTTTTGTCTATTCCATTTGCACAACAGCATGTGAAATGTATTGTCAATCAGTGTTGCTTCCTAAGTGGACAGTTTGATTTCACAGAAGTGTGATTGACTTGGAGTTACATTGTGTTGTTTAAGTGTTCCCTTTATTTTTTTGAGCAGTGTATATTTTTTTTTACAAATGTTCTAATTTTTCTTCCACTTTGACATTAGAGAGTATTTTATGTATATCATTGACAAAAAAATGACAATTCAATCCATTTTAATCCCACCTTGTAACAAAACAAAATGTGGAAACAGTTAAGGGGTGTGAATACTTTCTGAAGGCACTGTAATAGTCAAAGCATAATCTAAAAGCGGGTGAGTTGATTCAACTCTTTTATGGACATTTTCTTGTGTTTGTGGTGAAAAACTGAGCGGGCCGAGCATAACACATCAACCCTGTTACCCATAGATAGACAGACTAGAAATGTTTTAACACATCAATTTTTTTGTGAAGCTGTACATTCAATTGCCCCTCCCTGTTGCACACAACAAGCTTGCATTCCCTCTATAACAAGGGGATTCATGGCTGATTTAAGATTAAATCATCAACCCTGTTACAGTCAACCCTGTGACTTTATTTGGCACTTATTAGACACTTACTATAGTCATTTTTTTATTTTACTTATTAATAAGTTGAACATGTGCTTGTTATGACAGAATGTTAAAATAAGGTGAGTTACACTACCCTAAAGGGACTGATTTCGCGGAACGACTCAACTATACAGTAGGACACACAGGGCGGCCATTTTGTATTGTTGTTTATTGATGTAGACCTAAATATCTACCTAGGGCTATGGTAGATTACAGCCTGTCAGAGCTCTTGATGGATCTTAGTCCTTAGATAAACATAACAAATGGCATTTTGAGTGAGCTATGGCACTCAATAGTGTTTATCCTGCTGTGTAAGGCACATACTGTAGGCCTCTGTCAGACCTTGGAGCACTTCCATTCATGCAGACAAGCAACGTGAATGTTAAAATAATGGTGACAACTATTCATGGAAACGGCAGACGTCTATTGCTGTCAAGCCGGCTAAGCTACACCCAGAAAACAAAGGGGATTGGGGAAGATTTATAAAACCTTGGACAAGTCATGGAGTGTCTAGAGAATACAGTCAGAGCAGGTTTGCATTTTCATTGCATTTATTGAACATGTCATTTTTCAACATGCCAGTGTTAGACAATCTATATTGCCCTGAGTCCATGAAATCAGTCAACTGTGGAGTGCATGGGTGGTCGATGTTGATAGTAATACTGCTAAGGTGAGGAGGGGAGCATTTAAGGGTGAAACCTCCCATTCCTTTGCATTCCAAGCATGATGCACAGGCTTTGTATGTATTGCTTGTTGTTACTCTTATGTCTTTGCCCCTGGGTATATCAAGTATTCAATCTATCTATTTTTAAAGGGACAATCAGCAGTTGCTACGTTTTGAAGAATATACCTTATCAATGTCTCATGAGTTTAGTTAACTGTTGTATCCCACCAGAACTCAAGTGATAAGCTTGTTTCACTCCAATGTTTGTAAACAAAGTACATATAAACAAACACTATATAGAAAAGTCAAAAAATGCTTAAAACTTTCCTTTTCATATCATGGATGTCAGTCCTTGCATCCATAGTTCTATCTATGAATTTGACTGTGGTTACATTTCTCCAGCCCCATAACTCAGCTTTTTACCGAAACAGGGGCGGCGAGGGGGCTTTGTTATTATTGCTACTGCCGATTTACGCTTTAATGCCTCTCCTACAGTAGCTATGTAGCTCCCATTGTGTTGAAGTTCTCCACGTCCTTCTTCATGTTTGTCCCACAGCGGAGTTCCTGTTCCTGCTGTGGGGAGTGTATCTGTGTTACACTGTGAGGACGGTGCCGTCGGCCTTCCATGAGCCCCGTTACATGGCCATCGCCCTCCACAACGAGCTCGTCCTGTCTGCCATCTTCCACGTTATTAGGTAAAGATTCCAACCTGTGGTGGGGAGAGATATGACAGTATGGATGTGTATTTATTTTTCTCATATTGAGCTATATTTAGAGATAAGTATATGCATTGAATATTATACATCATGGACTTTAATATGTTTTATATGTAAACAATCTGACACTTACTTGTCACTCACTGTTGGCTTGCCTATTGCTGTCCACCAATTTGCAATGATATTCAATGAGCCACAAGTACCTCTATAGTATCTCTCTCACAAGTATCTCTCTTCAGTATCTCTATGCGTTTCAAAGGGGAGTTTTGTTATTGTATCCAAGACTATGAATATGCCCTCTGCTTTCCGTGTAGCCTATGTATCAAGTACTAGACATCCTAAGTTAGACGTCGCACCGTTTCAGCTGACACCACCAAACCCATTCCCAGTTGTAATCCTACTTATTGAGAGCTCAGCTACATCAGATTATTCAGTCATTAGGCACGTCAACATGATTTATGTTTTGACACACCATAGATATTCAGAGCTATTGGCAGCATCATTTCAGTTAGACGTTAACAGAAATGACAGAAAAATTGCCCGCCAATGTTTCCCACAAATAGGATGGGAAGGCATGGAGGTTTACCTTTTAACCGGTCTGTTATATTTGTCCTGTGGAAATGTGTTTTTTGCATATCCCAACTCCCCCTGAGACACCCTGGTAGAATGCGGTCAATGCCAGCCATTATCAACGGCAACCCTGAAACAATTAGGGTTAAGTGCATTGCTCAAGGGCACATCAACATATTTTTCACCTTGTCAGCTCAAGGATTTAAACTAGTGACCTTTCAGTTGCTGGCCCAACACTCTAAGAGCTAGGCTACCTGTAGTAGCTGGGAATTTGACAGCCAGCGTGTGTTTATGGCGGCGTTCGACTTCTGTTATGGCATTGGGATTGTTTCAGCAGCTTAAAGCAAGACGAGGCCCAACGTAAAATGCAAAAATGTGTCTTGTCTGTTTGGGAAATGCTGAGAGCTTGTCACCAGAGAGTATCGCATGGGTTTGTTAGAGCTAACACAATCTATGGCTGTTACTCATAGAACCTGCATGTGGTCCCACTGTGGCCAGTTAAGTCAAGGAGACTTCCTGTAGCATCTGTAGGGGCAATTAGCGAACTCTCTGTTCTAAGTGTTCAGATCATTATTTGTGATTATTTCATAATCCACAAATTTACTCTCAGCTCTACCGATGATTTTATTGAATGTTTTCTTAATGAGGTTTTTTGGGAAACACTCTTGAAAATGTACCACCTGTTCTCTCTAGACTTTAGCCTCCCCTCATGGTTTTTAGCTACCACTACTTTAACTGTACATTAAATAACCATTCACCAAGTCCTGCCAAGTAATGATACTGCTGGATGCCATTTACTGGGATGTAGGCTTTCAAGTGGTTAAATTACTGTGTAACAGGACATGCCTCCTAATCACTCTACCTGGTCTCAGAGCATTTGGTATTATTCTGTACGTAAATCCGCGACACTCCATTTAGTGTGATATGTTACATTTTGTATGATTTGTATTAACTTGTGGATATCCATCATCCATTCGTATGATATGTTACGAATTTGCTAACTGTACAATACGTTACTAATTTGCTAAATTTACCATATGTTACGAATTTGAAAAACGTTTGATATGTTACGAATTCAAATTTGTTGTGGCTAATGTTAGCTAGGTGGCTAACGCTAACGTTAGCTAGGCGGCTAATACTAATGTTAGCTAGCGGGCTAACGTTAGCTAGGTTAGGGGTTAGGGTTAAGGTTAGGAGTTTGGTTAAATGTTTAAGACTAGGGGTAGGTGAAGGTTAGCTAAAAGGGTTAAGGTTAGGGTTAGGGGAAGGATTATTTAATATGCTAAGTAGTTAAAAAAAAAAATGTTTTGCCTTAAGTAACCTTCTGTCTTATGTAACCATACCAAACTTAACATACAGTATCATACTCATTTCAGTGTCCCGGATTTACATGTACTATGTTATGTCTAATGAGACCAAGCTGAATTACAACACTGTAGCTACTGTAATTAAAGCACTATTCCACAATTACATTTTGATCACTCTGGAAACTGTTTATATGTTTTCTCCTTGATCGTCAGTCCAGAAGTCAGTCGAAAATAGATGTGCACTGGATCTGTAATCAATGTTGTTGCTGCCTCAAAATGCCTTTTTTTAGTACAGTTCACCAAGGAACCCACTGGGCACAGACATAACTTCAAGCTCTATTCAATGTTGGTTCCACGTCGTTTCATTGAAATGACATGGAAACAACGTTGATTCAACCAGTGTGTGCCCAGTGGGAAGTTATCAAGCTGCTTCTTCTAAATCAGAGCGAATCAGTGTCCTATACTGTAACAATCCAAGGTGAAGACAATCTCCCTGATGGGAAATGGATTACTGAGGCAGTAATCAGCATGGATAAACCACTCCAAGCAGTGGAATTAAATATGTTCACGCCCAGACAGAGTTTGGTTTAAAATGAACATCTTATATCCTGTCTATGTCTCTCACACTGTCTGTGTCTGAGAGGTTTACTGCAGCACAAAAATACATTTCTTATTGATACAGTACACAAAAACCACTGTCATTCACTTAAATTCTGCAACATGCATTATGTGTTTAGTGTGATGCTTAGAATCAGCAGTTTTGTCTGTCACGCAATAATGTTCCTGCCAATTAATTTTTGGTTACGGGTTAGGTTTACAGCTAGAAAGAAATAACACTGCCTGCCACAATCTATTAAATATAACATGTATGGATCAGCTATCGAATAAAAACATGCTAACGGTGACATTGTGTACTGTAGCTAACAGGCCCAATTTCTTCTCTGCAAACTGTCAGTGAGGCAGATGCCAGCCCTCTGTGGATTTCTCAATGAGCTCTATGATTAATGACTCTGCATAGCATTATTCAAATGGGAATCTCATCTGTAACCCAACACAACCTCTGCTAAATATAGAACCGGGTCCTACTGTATGTCTTGTAATGTGTTTTTTATTACAGTTATGTTTTTGTACATTCTCACACTCAATTAAATAACTTTTCTTTGCTTGCCATCTCTCTCTTTTTCTTTTTCTCTCTCTCGCTCTCTCTGTCGTTCTCTCTCTCTCACTCACTAATTCACTCTCTCTTTATCTTTATCTCTCTTTATCTCACTCACTAATTCACTCTCTCTCATTCTCTCTCTCTGTCTATCGTTCTCTCTCTCGCTATTTCTCTTGCTCTCTATTTCTAAATTTCTCTCTCTCTCTCTCTCTCTCTCTCTCTCTCTCTCTCTCTCTCTCTCTCTCTCTCTCTCTCTCTCTCTCTCTCTCTCTCTCTCTCTCTCTCTCTCTCTCTCTCTCTCTCTCTCTCTCTCTCTCTCTCTCTCTCTCTCTCTCTCTCTCTCTCTCTCTCTCTCTCTCTCTGTGTGTACAGGTTTACTCTTGCACCTGAGCTCCACCCAGACTGGATGCTGCTACTATGGTTTGCTCACACCCACCTGACTGTAACTGTCACTCTGGGGCTAATGATTGTCCCCAAGGTAAACCTCTCATTCTGAGCATAGCATTACTTTGCTAATATACATCGAAACCAAATCAAACTAAGTCATTGCACTCTCTTTTGTCGACTACAGTTTCTGTTTCATGGTACTCACATGAGAGATGATATTGCCTCTGAGGCCTATGAGGATGAATTGGACATGGGTCGCTCTGGATCTTACCTCAACAGCAGTATAACATCAGCCTGGAGCGAACACAGTCTGGATCCGGAGGACATCCGGGTGAGCAACTTTCCCTTTCCATTTTTAAAATAAATTCTCTCATTCAATTGCATAACCTTGTTGATACAGTACGTTTTGAATCCTTGTCCTCTGACTGTGGCAAAAATAAAGATTTTGGCAGACGTAAGGTCTAGCAACAGTCTTTGGGAAAAACGTATCAACGTGAGCAGAGGTTTCCGTTTGTTTGTTAGAGTTGAAGAATTCTCTTTCCAAAGACTTGAGCACATTGTCCAAGTCTATTTATCAGAGCAAGAGATAAGATCTCCTAAAATCCTGCTTGAGAGAGCAGTCAATACATTAAATTCAAGACCAATGCTCAAAGGCTGTTCAGACCTAACAATAAAGCACACACCAGTTTCCTTTTTTAAAGCGGCAATATGTAACCTTTTTTGGCGACCTGACCAAATGCACATAGAAGTTGAGTTATAGATCTGTCATTCGCATTGAAACCAAGTCTAAGAAGTGGTATATCTCTTATATAGCGCTATTTCTATGCTACCCATGCTTAGGTTTAATTTTTGCATCTTTTCGGTTTTGTACACCAACTTTAAACAGCTGGGGAAAAATGGTTATGGAAAATATGTTTCACAGCAGTTTAGATGGTACAATGATTCTCTATACAATGACTGCTTGTTTTTTCACATAAACTGAAATTAGATGAACTATTACAGTTTTAGCAACCAGGAAATGGCGGAGCGATTTCTGCCTATTGCATCTTTAATACTGTCCAAAACCTGTCTTTTATTCATGTCAAAGAGCATGTTATACACTGTAGTACATCGTTGAAGCACTGTTTGCAGTTTAAGCACTGTTCGTGTTTCAAATTCAAATGTGCATGTTCTGTATGCAATTGATGCATCGTTAAAACACTTAAAACAATTAATTCATTTTAATAGCTCTATTTTTTTGTCTTATTCTTGTCATTATGTGTTTTCCATAAATGTCCAGGAGGAGCTGAAGAAACTGTACTCCCAGTTGGAGATCTACAAGAGGAAGAAGATGTTGGCCAACAACCCTCACCTACAGAAGAAGCGCAGCTCCAGGAAGGGACTGGGTCGTTCCTTGATGAGACGCATTACGGAGATCCCAGAGACGGTACACCGGCAGTGCAGCCGTGAAGACAAGGAAGGGGGCGATCATGGGAGCAATCGCAACAGCATCTGCGTCTTGAGGAAGAACACCTTCGACCCCTCTCATCCGGGGAAGCCTGCCAAAGAGGAGTCCCTGAAGAGCAAGGTCTTCACCCTGAAGAAGTCGCACAGTAGCTACGACCATGTCCGCGACCAGAGCGAGGACTCCAGCAGCTCTGCTACTGACAAGATGGAGGTTATGACCACTGATGGATCCCTTATAGACACCCTGATAGGCAAAAAGCTGGTTAAGAAGAAGTCCAATGAGAAGATAGATGCTGTGAGCGAATTGACTGAGAACGTTCCCTTGGTCTGCAAGTCGGCCAGTGCTCATAACCTGACACAAGACAAGAAGCCCATCCACCCAAGAACGTCCATGCTACAGAAGTCACTGAGCGTCATCGCCAGCGCCAAAGAGAAGACCTTGGGCTTGACAGGAGGGAAGACACAAACTGTTGAAGACAGCAGCAAGAAGGTCCAACAGAACGCTAAAGAAACCAAGGGAAGTCCAGATTCAGAAGACGATTGCTATCCTCACATGATCAGTAGCCAGTCCGTGGAGTACAAGCAGACTGCAGCGAAAACTGGGATCATGAAGCAGCAGGTGAGTGGCAGCCAGCCATCCATCTGCTCCGACCCATCGAAGGCCAAGGAAATACAAGACCTCACAGAGGTGTGTCCTTGGGAAGTAGAGGACCTGCCAACACCTTCTGAGAACAAGGTCCAGAAGCATGTCTCCATAGCACCCGAGGAAACCACCACAGTCCATGGAAATGGAACCAAGGGTGTCAAGCCCCAACAGCAAAAGCAGAAAGGTAGTGACCAGTCCTCCACAAGCTCCCGGCATTCTAAAGACATCCAGCGAGCAGACATATGCCCTTGGGAGGATGGAGGTGAGAGCAAAGCCCCAGTGGAGGGATCCAAGCCGCAATTCTCCAGTCAGGTTCCTCAACCTGCTAAGAATATCCAGTCTAACCAGCCTCCACCTGCAGCAGAGAGCTCTAAAAAGAAGGTTGACGTATGCCCTTGGGTCTTTGAAGAGGAGCCTGCCAAGATGGCTGAGGTAGCTTGTTCACCTGACAAGACTAGGCACAACAAGTGCACTACTCTAGTGGAGAGCAAAGGGAAAGGTGCTCTGTCAGAACCACCCTGCAAATCACCAGGCAGCTCTCTCCTCCAGCCAGTTACAAAGGTTGACGTCTGTCCCTGGGATTATGACACCCCAGCGCTATCTCCCAATTCTGAGAAAACTCCTAGTCCTACTACAGTTTCCAAAACAAAGGAATTCCCCTCCAAAAAGAAGGGCACACCTTTCACAAGAACTTTTGAGAAGGAGAAAGAGAAGGCAAAATACACTGACGATGACAACTTTAGAGCGAAAGCCAAGGACAAAAGTAAATCCACAGAGAAACATATGAGCCAATCCAAAATGACGGAGGTGTGCCCTTGGGACGTGGAGAGTAGTCAGGAAGTGCCAATGGTAGAAAAACGGAAAAGTGCAAATGTTGGAGCAGTCAAAGGGAAGCCGGTTGAAGTCTGTCCGTGGGATTATGAGGATGCATCAGAGAAAAAAGGAACAGACAAGGGTACTTCTGCAGCGAAACAGAGTAATCCAAATCCCAAAGGGGGGGTTGTAAGTGGCGGGAAAAAGGCTGATGTATGCCCTTGGGACTTTGACGACAGTACTGCAGGGAAAAAGGCCTGACATAAATCAACATTTATGGACAACTGGAAATGTTGTTGTTGTTGTATACATTGTTTTCCACTTTAGAGTCCTCAAATATAGACTTTTACTATGAATATGGTGACTTCGACGAAAATATCAAGTTGCACAAGTTGCCTTCCTTTCCAATATTTTCCCCCGTTTTGTCTTTTTTTGTGTGAAAATGTATAAACTTACAAAAACAAAGCAACAAAATCATATTAAGCATTCCAGATTCTTACAGAGTATTCTGAATGATAAATCTTAGTCGTACAATTATGCAACTTCCAATTCACTTTATGTGCAATGTTGAATAGACATTTCTCATATTCTTTATGAGTGGACATTTCAGTGGACATTTGCATTTTGTTTTTTTGGTCATAAAAAGCCCTCCACACACTAACATGGCACACTTAGAATACAAGGTTAATCGATATTATGTAAATAGATGTTCTCCTGCAGGTTTTATTAACTGAAATGTACTAGTTGTTGAGCATGAACTACCATGTCTATGTTTAAAGTCAGAGTGGCTTGTTGAACAAATAATAGAATGCCAAAGATATAGGGAACATCTTTAACAAAATAGTGGAAGAACTCACAAGAATCGTGTCATGACAAACAACTTAATAACTTTTGTGTGCCCAGACCAAGGCGCTGCTAGTGAGGGAATCAGCTTATAGCACTTTAGCGAAAACCTTAGGGAAAATGTTTTTCATCACATACTTTATTCAGCCTCATGGTTTTAGCAAGTCACCACGTGTACATCCATGTATAAATTGCTGAGTTTTTAGATTTCCTTTAGTTCTCAGCAATGTCTAATGCTTCCAAGTCTGCAGAAATGTATTACTGTATGTGCCTAACTAACTAGAACTGTCTTCTTTCAGTCTGTATAAAGTCCTGAGAGGAACAGGGATTGTTCTTCAGCATTCTGTGAAGGTGTATTATATAAACAGCATGCGGAGTGAGGTAACGAGAGGGGTGGGATCCCAATGGTTTGTCAACTGAAGCAAATAATAATTAATTTATGTTATTAATACTTCAGCATGTTTTTTTCACTTTTAGAAAAGCATTAGCTCATCCTTTTAAGCTTTTGCGTTCCCAAAAGCACATTGAGAGTTGAAATGATACAATGGGGAGAGGCATTATGGCATTAATGTGTGTCGAATTGTTCCTCTTTCTGGAAAGAATATATACCTGTATTTGTGATCGTTTTAGCATTTTTTTACATACAGTATATTTCTAGTGTTTGAAGTATAATGCTCGTTTTATTGTCTTAGGACTTTTGCTTAACACTGTCTCTACACATTCTTGGCAGAATAAATTCACACCTGGTTTTCATTATTCATACTCAAAAGTATTATTCATTATTCACACTTTATGTCTAACGTTTCCAAAAGCTTCAATTCTTTGAGCAAGCAAAAAAATAATTTTGCTTTCATGCATCAATTAAAGATGAACGTTTACAGGAATATCTGAGTTACAAAATAGCTACATCACAGTAATAATTTCTTGTAGTTTAGTAACCACTCTGGTTCTTAGCAACATCTGATGAAAAGTAATGTAATGGAAATAATATATCAATATAACATTAATGTAACAGTGTACTCATAAATTAGATGGTATTTTGGACTGCGTTGAATGTTGTCATTGGTAATGATTCCTGTACAGCCATCATAGTTGTTTGTTACAGTTGGCATGGATTACTGTAGGGTATGATGCCTGTACATGTGATCATGTGATTAGGTAATCAAATTTCTGCTTCATTCAAATTATTACATTATCTTGTTTTTGCTCGGTAACAAATTTCTGCTTCATTCAAATTATTACATTATCTTGTTTTTGCTCGGTAACACTCGAACAAGTAGATTTAACTTGTTTTCAAAAGCAAAATAATTCTCAAACAATACTTTTAATGCTTTTATTATCTCTTTATAATATTTCACTTGATTTTGTTTAACAGCCAAACAGGTACAGCATATCATAATATAGCTACTCCACATCCAGACTCTTTAAAACATGATTTAGATGTTGTGTCTTATCTCTGTCTCCCTCTACAGAGAATTATATCTACCATTGACCTCATGGGGCCACGTCTGAAATATGTCAAACCCAGACTATCAGCCTTAGAGCATGAGATTGAGATTTGTCACAGGCTTTGCTTAATGGGCAGCTGGAATAGTGTCTGAAAGGAAATGTCACCCTGCCTAGTTTGATTGTAATGGTTTGATGGACCTTGATGATATTTATGAACTAGCCGTATCAACCATCACATACATTGTAATATCTGCTCTTAAATGCCAACTTCAGACAATCCCAGGGACCTAGCCTGCCCCTAGCCAACAGTATCCCCTCAAACACTGATAATATGAACCCATTGGCTCTTGAGCATATGATACCTGGTCATTTCAGCCATAGTAAGATCACTACAAACAACTCTCGAAGCTAAAAGGATATTATGTTTTATACCATTCATAATTGGGTGTCTTCATACCTCTCAAATGGCGTGAAAGTGCTGTTAAGTACCAATAACAAAAAGGAACATCACACAGGTCTTAACAGTCACATTAGATACACATAACCTTCAATGATATGTGTATCAGTACCTTGTGGCAGTCGAATCAGCTCATGGATTTGTAACAAAGTGTATCAATCTGTGTCTATTTTGTCAGTCTCTCTGGAAATGGTCATTGTATTGCAGTATGTCCTACATACTTTGGTTCTTGAACATAATGATGACTAAAGACCCATTGTTACCTGTAACCTTTTCAACATGAATATTGTGTCCTGTTACTATTCTTCGATCTCATGATTTTACTTTTTAACCATGGGTGATTTCCATCCGTAAGCTTGTTTGATTTAACCTGACTTCTCTTGTGACCAAACCAAGTCACTGATTGGGAAATACTACTACTACTACTCAATGCTGTAACGTTGTAACTATTGCTCTCGTGGCTTCTGCATGATGTCAAGAAATTCGTAGGACCAATGTTTCACTGCCCTTGATAGAACAAAAAAAAAACGGTATCTTTTATGGACTGTTACAAGTTGTTTAGTGAGTGATACTGTACCATTACCCACTGTATTATGTGCTTGTTATACTTATTGCTCTATGACAAGCTTATAGCATCCGTATATGGGAATATTTGGTAGATTTATATTGTGTTATATTGTGATAGCATGTACATAAAAATACCTCCTCTGCAATAAATATTTATATGAAACTCAACTGTGTGATTGGTGTTTTACAGGTAAGAATGGTCTGATATCGTAGGCTATACGTGTATCTGTTGATAGCTTACTTAGGCTAAAGCCATATTTTCTGATGGAATAATAGAAGACTGAAAAGCAAACTTCAAGGTATTTCTCAACTAAACAGGGACATTTTTCAAACATTTTGTTTTGCTCTCAGTGTGTATTTTACCTATCTTGAATGACAAAATCTTGTCAAAGATAACAAGATGTAGAAGTGAAATAACTGACATTCAAAATCTCCAATTGGGAGTCTCTGGGGTGAAAAGAAACCAGAGGGAAAACAAACATATCAAGAGTTCCTTATGTCCTGCCATTTTATACTGAGTTAATGTAATTATGCATTTAACCTGTGTTAGAGAAATTGAGTGGAGATCCTAATTAGACATAGGCTACTTGTCAACTGTATAATGTGAGTGAAGCATGCTTAATTCTTAAGACTGAACAGGTGGCTGCCATAATTTAAATGTGTTAGAAATTAATAGAAGCAAATTCTTGAGTTTATACGCACATTCTCAATAGCTCTCAAAATATTTCAACAGGTGCTCCACCTTCAAAGCATCCACAGAACCTATTTCAGCTAAATCCCCACACAGTATGATGATGAAGCCACACTGGGATTTGATAATTACAGTATCTCAGCCTTTTTCCTCCCACCACCATTGTGTGCATACAATACACTAGCAGTGGCTCCAGTCTAAGATGGACACAGGACACTCCCAGGGCGCATTGTGCCGGGCCAGTAATTTTCCCTCCCTGTCTCAGGTTACTTTACTGTCTCTGAATCCCGACTTTGAGAAATGCAGCCCTTTAAAAGCATTGTCCACCATAACCACTTTAGGATATTCGTATGCATGTCCTGGCTGCTTTCCTGCAATGCTTTTATGGGATGTTGTGGTCTTTTAAGCCTTATTTATACCTGGTTCTATTATGTGTCCTGTATCCTGATCTTGTCCAGATACTGATTGTGCACACATTTTCAGACGTGTCTACACATTGTATTAAAATGTGTTTCTTATCTGTCCACTGTGTCCTCGATGTGACCAGATTTGCTGGTCCCTTCCTGTATGCAGGTAATTTGATATATATTCTTTCAAAATAATATTTATTATCACACATATTGATGCCACAAGTCAATTATTTCACACATAATTGATGAACATTGGTGCAAACTGTCAAGGATTTTACAGGGTGGAATAATGATGATTTAAATGGTTTCACTGTCCAGATCTGTCCACACTTGTATGCCTGACTACCTTTAGTTGTGGGCACGAAGATCTGATCACAATCAAATCAAAATGTGTTTTTTGATTGCCTACACCTGTCTAAAAACGTGGGCACAATAAGAATGTAGACACGATCAGGACAAAGGACACATGTTAGGACCATGTATAAACAGGGCTTTATACAGAGATCAATAGTTCCCCTGCAGAAAGAGAGAGCAGGATAAGATGACATCACATTCTGGCTGGATTACACCTCTTACAGTAGCTTGAAATCTATTGAATCAAGTATACTATTGCCCGATGCCCAGGCTAACAGCCATTTGAATTTCCAGTCTCGAATGTGTGTATTTCAAATTACTTTGTACTGACCGAAATGAAAGCAATCGTTTCACTATCAAGCCACTATGCTTTTCTCTTTTAACAATTAAGGAGAAAAATAGTCAAACATCAGTCAAAAAACCCTCAATGGATTGTCTAGAGCCAATCAATGCAAACCCATCAAGTCAAACCCCCTAAAAAGAAAAAATATATAAATAAAAAGTCAAACCCAACAATAGATTGACTAGAGCTCTGAACAGAATCCCAAGGCCTCAATTTAAATGTCCAGGTTCCTGAGAACCATTCACCGTAGGTTCATAGCATCAATCAGTATGCTGGCGTTTTAGCGCCGGAGTATTATTAAGAGACTAAAGACCTAGTTGCGCTTCCCCTCCCTGTCAATCTCAAAATATGATGAGCTATAATGTAACCTAAACGCACCCTGAAAGAATATAAAGAAATCATTTTAGGATTGATTTTCTGTTTTCAAGAGCACTATGTGTGCCTGCCTGACCAATGAAGAGGTTTTTACTGCTCGGCTACAGGGATCTCAAATGTAGAAATATTGGTTGAAGAAATAGTAAACTATGAGAAATGGCCTGTGACTAGTAGACGTTATTGGTTTTCTCTTATCAATATCTTATAGGTCGTCTTCGAGGTTATTCATTCTACTGTATGTTGTGGAAAAATGAATGTTCAGTGTTGTGTTTCTGTGACGGAATGGCAAAGTGTCATTGCAATTAATTAGGCCTATAAAGAATGATCAGAAAAAAAGTCAATGGAGGTAAATGTCATGCAATTCACATTCAATTCAACATCATTACATTATACTGTTTGAGTAGGTTGAATCAATCTGCTGGATTAATCTGAGATGCATCATAATCTGTAGATAAGAAGGTTTGTATATTATACCATTGATATTATGTTGAATCTTTTCCCAATTAAATTCATCAATGTTGTTTATTACAGTAAACCTTTTACTGCACGACAACAGCTCATAGGCAACTGTTTGTGACATGTGATTATGCCTGTCTAGTATGTGTGTGCGTGTGTAAAGTTTTGACATGGTACTATGAAACTACACGTGACAACATTTGAGCATGTGAAAACCCAAATGTCTAATGTCATTGAGAATGTTTTACTTTAAAATTCATCATTGATATTACTTCAATTTAAACAGATGGTCCCTTGCAAGTTTCTATCTAGTTCCCAGTTAATCCCCTAGAATGTTTTTAGAACATTGTGTCAATATCCCCTGGATAACTTGGGACTGAACCTTGCTTGGAGATTTGAACTCACAACCTCTTGGTTGCTAGGTATCTGAAGTGCCTGCTGCGCCACCAGTAATGTGGACATAATGCAGATTGACTATACATACACTCAGTGGACAGTTTATTAGGTACACCCATCCAGTACTGGGTTGGACCTCTTTGCCTCCAGAACAGTCTTAATTCTTTGGGGCATTGGAACATTGCTCAATTGGTATCAAGGGACCTAACGTGTGCCAGGAACAAATTCCCTACACCATTACACCACCAGCCTCTACCGTTGACACCTAAGGATGGGGCCATGGACTCATGTTGCTAACGCCAAATCCTGACTCTGCCATCAGCATGACGCAACAGGAAGCGGGATTCGTCGGACCAGGCTATGTTTTTCCACTCCTCCAGTTTCGGTGATCTCGTGCGCACTGGAGCCGCTCATTCTTGTTTTTAGCTGAAACCGGTGTGGTCGTCTGCTGAAATAGCCCATCCGTGACAAGGGCTGACAAGTTGTACGTTCCGAGATGTGGTTCTGCACACCACTGATGTACTGCTTCATTATTTGCCTGTTTGTGGCCCGACTGTTAGCTTGCTCGATTCTTGTAATTCTCCTTCGACCTCTCGTCAACGAGCTGCTTTCATCCACAGGTCTGCCGCTGATTGGATTTTTTTGTTTGTCGCACCATTCTCGGTAATCCCTAGACACTGTCGTTTATGAAAAGCTCAGGAGGCCGTTTCTGAGATACTGAAACCAGCGCGCTTTTCACCATCGATCATACCACGCTCAAAGTCGCTTAGGTCTCTCATCTTGCCCATTCTAATGTTCAATTGAACAGTAACTAAATGCCTCAATGCCTTTCTGTCTGCTTTATATAGCAAGCCAAGCCACGTGACTCACTGTCTGTAGGAGCGAACCATTTTCGTGAATGTAATAGTGTAAAAAATAGTGTACTCCAACCTCAATAGTGGTAGTGTACTCTAACCACACTTGGAACTCAACTGGGATTTGAACTACAAACCGCTTGGTTGCTAGCAACTTGAAATGTCCTACTACACCACCAGGTCTGTGAGTAAACAAAGAGATAAGGCTACTGACTTTTGGCAAGAATGCATTCCTGCACTTTGCTTAAAGCTACCCAAAATCAAGTAAATAACAGTCTAATTATCACCACGAACGTTACATCAACGTAAGACTAGCAGTACTCAAGCACACTGGACATAGAGTATACATGAATGCTTTGGGGATTTGAACTTGCAACCTTTTGGTTGAGTGCATCAATGTTTCTGCAGTACCACCAGATTCATACTTATTGCTTGGATTGTGTACTAATGCACTAAAAAATAAAGGTATGGTTAGGGTACAGTGTTGTTCCCTGGGATTACAAAAGTCAAAGGTACACTTCAGAGGTATATACAGTATATGAACTCACATGGTACAATTTGGTACATTATAGGTATAATGGGACATTTTTCTACGCAATATTATAATATTGAATATGAGGTACGATCATCACTGTGCTTTGATTAATGGGGGCAATGTACAGGTGGGGCTCATTAGCATATTTGGGGACGTGGTCAAATATATGTGTATTTGTGCCAGCCGTCAGTGGAAGTGTTGTAGCAGTTTAAGTGTTTGACGGTTATGCCAATTCAAGTAGAGCACCTCCTTTGACACTGTTTGTTCTGCAAATGTTGTAAGAGCATGGGTCACTAATGACCTGCACGTTAAAGTAGTGATGGAGAAACAAAGCTTACAGAGGCATTGAGCATTTCCAGCCAATTGTGTTGAAAATATGTTAATTACTCAAGTGCTGGTCAGAAGATTTTAGAACAGCAAAATTATTACAGATGATATTGCACACCCCGTAGCGCACAAACACAGTGTAGCTTTCTTGTTTTCTACCAATACCAAACCAATCAGGTGGTTGTTCAAAGAAACCAAGCTTTGGACGTCATTGTTCACGTGCTTCTGATAAAGCAATACAAGCATCGACACACTGCTTCGAAATAAACAGCTTAGCGATTTCAACGCATGCCTCAGCACTCTGGAATCAAATTGAAAATACTACTGTAAAGAGTTTATTGTGCATTTTCCAGTAATATAATGGCAACTTGTTACTGTGAATTTGTATTGTACAATTCACAACAACTTACATGCAACTGGCTGCAACTAGCAATATATGCCAGTAACCTACTGTGCCTTCACTGACTCTTCTGTTGACAACATGTAACATTACGTGCTACTTGGCAGCATACTGTAGCAGTGGTAGAATATTACAGCCATGGCTTATTGGAGGCATGGCTTTCAGATAGCTCTTATTTGTCTCCAATGAGAGGGAACGTCATCCCAGTTAATGTGATCTGTTGTATTCTGTTCATAAACACTAAGCTTGTGCAATGTCAGTTCTCCAGCACTGTTAAAGGCGGACATCAGTGCATGTGATACTGAAGGGCCATACAACATTTCATTAATTCTTAAGAGTCAATTGATGCACATGCACGTGCAAAGCTTACAGAGGCATTGAGCATTTCCAGCCAATTGTGTTGAAAATATGTTAATTACTCAAGTGCTGGTCAGAAGAATTTAGAACAGTATGTATGGCCCTTAATCTAATTAACATAACAAAAAAAATCTCCATTACCATCTCTGTTTAAGCTACAGATATCAGGTTTTTGCATGGGCTGCGTCTCAATCCACCACACCCGCCTATGTCAGCCTTCCGCATCTGCGGTGGAAAGTGGCGGAGCTACAGCACTGTTTGTCAGACCAGGAGACATCCTAAAACTCGGTGTTCTCATGAAAAAGTCTGTAGCGTCCAAACTATATGACCACTCTATGGAAAGGGGAGACTCCCACAAACATGATGGTGTTAAAAAAAAGTGTCATGGGACACAAGTGTCATGGGACTCATCTGAAGGTAAAACATACAAATGAATGGAAGTATGGAGGTAGTTTTGTGCCAACAAAAAAAGGGGTTAAATATGTGTTAAGAAAAATATATATATTTTCTGAGCTTTTTTGTATCTCCTAGATATAGATTGGTTAGCTGACAATGTAACGAAAACTATGTGTCCGCTTCCATGGGGCAGAAGTGGGCATGCTGCTATGATTCTGGATTACCAGATTGCTAGCAAGAATGACAAGAAACTACCATGTGGGGTATCGTATGTGGCTCGTTTAAGCTCGTTTCATCATGTTCTTGATACCATGTCTTGTTTTGAGGTGTTTTGACTGATTTCATGTCAATGTTAAAATGGCTAACATTAGCTAGCTAGCTAACCAACAAGTGTAAAGATGTATTTGAGAGACAACTGCTCATTGTGCAAATGTGTTTATGTTTTTAATAAAGATTGGAGACAAAATATATGTTTATAGATATTTTTATACATACAGGGGTCCTAAAATTCAAAATCAAATAGCTTAATTATCCATGGTATGACCATCTTAAAACAATTCTAATGTTAGCTTAGTAGAACCCCCCCTCCCCATTAAGAGGTTTTAATAGTTAGTCACCATGTAATTGTTATACTCAGTTCCCTGCCACATCATCAGGTCACTGAGTGTGACAGATTGGCTACAATAAATTACTGTGGAATGTACAACCAACTTGCAGCTAGTTGACAATAAGTTTTTGAAAATGTAACTTTAACTTTCTGTGAACCAGCTGCCGTTAAGCTACTGGAAAATGCACAGTAACCTTTTCACAGTGCAGCTCTTGAGTGTCACAAGTTCTTACAATGTTTGCAGAACTGACAGTGTCAAAAGACGTGCTCAACTTTCAGCAACATAACAATAAACCATTTAAACTCGTACAACATTTCCACTGACCCTTTGGCACAAATACAACATAAAGTATCTTATACCATGCCCCCAAATATGCTAATGAGCCTGAGCCATCACATTATCCACACCTACATTTCAAAGTGCAGTAATGATTGTAACTTATATTGAATACATTGTGTAGCAAAATGTACAATTATACTAGATTATCTGCACATGTACCCTAAAAGGTACCGACCAGTACCATGTGAGTTCCTATGAGTACCTCTGAAGGGTACCTTATGTGTACCTTTGACCTTTTTGTAAACCAGGGAACAACATTGTACCGTAACCATACTCTTATTTTCAAGAGTGTGAGGATATATATATGGTGGCACTGCTGAGGCATTAATAAACTCCAGAGCAAAAGGTTGCAAGTTAAAATCCCAAGAGCATTAATATCAAGTGTCCCTGAGAACTTCTACTTTTTAGTTGGTGTTGTCAGATAATCACACAATTATCAACTTGATTCTGTGCAAGTTTTAGCAGTGCAGAAATGTATTCTTGACAATAAATCTGTGGTCGATCTCTGTCATGGCCACAGACTTGGTGGCCACAGACCTAATTCAGATAGCTGGCATCCATCCCCCTTATGGAAAAACCACATGATTTTACATGGAAAATCACAATTTCACTTGTGAAATTTCACATGTGAAATCATATGCTAAGCTGACATATGGAATCGTTTTAAGATGGTCATACTATGGATAATTTTAGGACCCCTTTAAGTACAAGAAATATATTACATTTTTTAAAATAGAAATATTGATTTTGGTCATAAATGGCAAAAAGGACAGTCAAAAAATATATCATAAGAAACAAGGTTTTGAAGTGTCTGTTCTATATTTAGGCAATATAAAATAACTTAGGAAATATTTAGTTTTGTGTGTACACATATTTAATCCCTTTTTTTGGCTGGGCACAAAACTACCTTCAACCATACTTCCATTTGAACAGGTTACCTTCAGACGTGGGGGTTCTAACGAACACCATCATGGTCGTGAGAATCTTCTCTTTCCATAAAGTGGTTGTAGTAGTTTGTAGGTCAAACTGTTTGGATGCTACAGACTTTTTGTGAGAAGATCGATTTTCAGGATCTCTCACGGTCTGACAAACACGCTTTAGCTCTGCCACCATTCATCACAGATGTGGAAGTGTGACACTGGCAGATGCGATGGATTGAGATGCAAAAAAACAAATACACTACATGGTCAAAAGTATGTGGACGCTTGACGAACATCTCATTCCAAAATCATGGGCATTAATCTGGAATTCGTCCCCCCTTTGCTACTATAACAGCTAACACTCTTCTGGGAAGGCTTTCCACTAGATGTTGGAACATTGCTGCGCGGACTTGCTTCCATTCAGCCACTGGAGCATTAGTGTGGTCGGGCACTGATTTTGGTTGATTAGGCCTGGCTCGCAGTCGGCGTTCCAATTCATCCCAAAGGTGTTCGATGTGGTTGAGGTCAGGGCTCTGTGTAGGCCAGTCAGGTTCTTTCACACTGATCTCAACGAACAATTTTTGTATGGACCTCGCTGAAACAGGAAAGTGCCTTCCCCAAACTGTTGCCTCAAAATTGGAAGCACAGAATCGTCTAAAATGTCCTTGTATGCTGTAGCTTTAAGATTTCCCTTCACTGGAACCAAGGGGCCCGAACCATGAAAAACAGCCCCAGACCATTATTCCTTCTCCTGACGTTCTCCTGGCATCCGCCAAACTCAGATTTGTCCGTCGGACTGCCAGATGGTGAAGCGCGATAACTCCAGAGAATGTGTTTCCACTGCTCCGGAGTCCAATGGCAGCGAGCTTTACACCCCTCCAGCCAACACTTGGCATCGCGCATGGTGATCTTAGGTTTTTGTGTGGCTGCTCGGCCATGGAAACCCATTTCATGAAACTCCCGACGAACAGTTATTGTGCTGACGTTGCTTCCAGAGGCAGTTTGGAACTTGGTAGTGAGTCTTGCAACTGACGACAGACCATTTTTACTCGCTACGTGCTTCAACACTCAGCGGTGTCATTCTGTGAGCTTGTGTCGCCTACCACTTCGCGGGTTGTTGCTCCTAGACGTTTCCACTTCACAAGACAGCACTTACAGTTGACCGGGGCAGCTCTAGCAGGGCAGAAAAATTTACGAACTGACTAGTTGGAAAGGTGTCATCCTATGACAGTGTCACGTTGAATGTCACTGAGCTCTTCAGTACGGGCCATTCTACTGCCAATGTTCATCTATGGAGATTGCATTGCTGTGCGCTCGATTTTATACACTTGTCAGCAATGGGTGTGGCTGAAATCAACTCATTTGAAAGGGTGTCCACGTACTTATTTCACCAATTTGAGGGTTATCTGTATAGTTGTCTAATGTTAATGGGGCATATCATTCTGTGTCAATGTTACTCCAGAATATATATATATATAATAGTTTTTCTTGAGTATATTTTTAACAAAGCTGAGATTCCCTTTGAATTTCAAAGTATAAGAATACAGGTAAAATCAGTTACTGACACAGATGTGTTGCCGTAACACAAAGATCAGAATACCGTGAACCAAGAGGTTGTGAGTTCAAATCCCAGGTCAGACCATGTTGAATAGTAGTTCATATATGAACATGCACAATCTAAGTAACATTTCAAAAATCCCCTTCAAAATCCATCAGTTTAAAGATGCTCTATGCAGAAATTATTCTGTCATTTCCTGGTAGCCAAAATTCATAATTTATGTGCCGAAACAAGCAGTCATTGTGTAGAGAATTGTTGTACCTAAACTACTGAGAAATATTTATTTTTATGTAATTAAGTTATTTCTGGTTTTTATTTTTAATACATTTGCAAACATTTCTAAACCTGTTTTCGCTTCGTCATTATGGGGTGTTGTGTGTAGATTGATGAGGAACGTTTTTAATTTTATCCATTTCAGAATAAGGCTGTAATGTAACAAAATGTGGAAAAAGTCATGGTGTCTGAATACTTTCCGAATGCACTGTATGTATGTGTTATTCAATGTGTTTCTATGGGCTATAGTAGTGAAGACCAAATTCAATATTTTATCAAATCATAAAAAATACAAAAATAAATTATACCTAAAAGGGTCATAAAAATTCTCAATTAAATAGCTAAATGATACATGGTATGACCATCGTAAAACAATTTCAAATGTTAGCTGTGAACACATTAAGAGGGATCTTTGACCATTCTTCCACACAGAATCCTTCCAGATCCTTGATGTCCTTCGTCTGTGTTTATGGACTGCCTCTTCAATTCAAACCACAGCTTTTCAATGGGTTTCAAGTCCGGAGACAGATGGCCATTGCAAAATGTTGATTTTGTGGCCAATTAACCATTTATTTGTGGATTTTGATGTGTGCTTGGTATTATTGTCTTGCTGGTAGATCCACTTGCGGCCAAGTTTCAGCCTCCTGGCAGAGACAAACAGGGTTTTGGCTAAAATGTCCTGGTACTTTGTCAAATTCATGATGCCGTTGAGGCGTTGTTCTTAACAAAGGACTTGTGCCGCTCCTAAAACAGCAGCACAAGATAACGCAGTACAGTTCTGTTCTTAGAGCAGCAGAAGACATCAGATCCTTCTCCAACAAATAACAACCTCCCTACCATCTCTGCTAGCTCACCCAACACTCCCACCTCAGCTCAGCTCCAAGAACAACATGGGGTTGTAGTCATTATCTGTGACTCCAATGGCAAACATCTACGGCAGTGGTAGGCAAACATGGTCCTGGAGTGCCGCAGGCATGTTAAGGTATGTTAAATGTTTTTGATTTAACATACCTGGAATACCAGGTGTTTTGAATTTAGGCAATCACTGAACTGATCAATTAGCTCAGTTGGGCAGGTGTGGTGCCTAGTTGGAACAAAATCCTGCAGGACCAATCCTGCAGCACCTGTGGCACTCCAGGAACAGGGTTGCCTACCCCTGATCTACGGGAAAGAGAACTACTACCTGGCATGGAGGTGAGAAAAACATTGTGGCCCACGACCCAGAATGCCATTCAATAGGAGAGAAGACAATAATAATCCACACTGGAAAGAACGACCTAAAGAACATGAGGATGTGTGGCCCCAGCTATGGAAGAAGTAGCTTTTATGGCCACAGAGAAATACCCATCTGCAAGAATAATAATAACTTCATCTCTTCTCCCGCGCTGCAATGTGCCATTCAATAATATTTTTGAAAACAATGCAGCGCTCTCACTAAAATATGCACTAAGGCCTAATGTCTTTTTGGCACACCACAATGACATCCAACCTCACCACATGCAAAACCACATCCACCTAAACAGGTGGGGTGTAAAAATCTTTGCAAGGGCGCTAAAGTACATGGTCAATATGGGAAGAAAGACCAGGAGTATTCTGCCTATGGGAAGCCATCAAATAAGAACACCACAGCCTCACACCCAGAGAGTCCAACTCTCCACTCCATTGGCCCTCACTTACAGTTTTTTTTTTTACAAACGCTAGGACCCATTTCTCAATGTTTAGGTCACTTTTTCAAAACTCTTCATACAGTGAGCACAACAGCAGTCTATGTAGCCTAAACTGTGGATAATTTTTAATTGCTTTGGCACAAAATGCATTCAATGACTACATCTTTCAAATTTCATGAATTATTTTCTCACTCAGACACAACCACCACCAAAACTTTATGTGCCTACAGGCCAATTTGCACATGTTTACATACTCTTTTCAAAACAGTTAAACTTAAGTTCAAAACCTAACATAACAAAAAATAGAATAAAACAGCAATTTGCTACATTTCTACAGTAATACCATATTGAAATATATTCCAAATCTAAAAAATGAAATACTATCAAAACAATTAGACCAACCACAGCTGATTCCCATTGTAGCTGAACACCTACCCAGGTGTTAGTCTTTCAATTTCATTACCTTCTATATAAAAGGGGACATTGTAGGAATAACGCTGTACTGTAATGTCAACATGGACCCAGCTAGAGACAGAGACGTGGCTGACAGAGGAAGAAGAGTGGCTGGGAATGGGAGAGGGAGAGGAGTACGTATGTGTGGTGGAAGAAGACTGAGAGGAAGATCAAGAGCTGTAGTCCCAGATGAGATTAGGGCCACTATAATTGATCATGTAATAAATCATGGTCTATCAATGAGAGAGGCTGGTCTGAGAGTGCAGCCAAATCTGCAACACTCAACAGTGGCATCTATTGTGAGAAATTTCTGGCAAAACAACAGGTAAGATGTGCATTCTGCAAGGGCATCTGACTGAACTGCACATTACAGAAGTATATTGAGCAAAGCCTCCAAACCCACTTGTGTGTAATTGTTTTTGTATTTCTGCTTAGGACCCAACGGTTACCTCCCACAGGCGGGAGAGGTAGGATTTTCACTGAGAAACAATGGCATAAAACTCACAGAGATTCGGGACAGAGTGTTGGCAGACAATATCACATTTGGAAATATTCACAATGTAAGCATAACAACTATTTCTATAGTCCTGAAACAACATCAAGTCAGGATGAAGCAGTTGTACACTGTCCCCTTCGAGAGGAACTCTGAACGAGTCAAGCAACTCAGGAACCAATATGTCCAGGTAAGATGACTATAAAATACAGAACTGGTTTTGAACAAAACCAAACAGGGCAGAGGCACACAATGGCATGTTTTTAGGTATAATGTAACCTACCGTAATAGCCTAACTCTTATGTTGTCTTGTGGATTTATTTTAGAGATTCATGGAGATTGAAGCCAGGCAAACACCCCACATATTCATATTTGTGGATGAGGCTGGTTTCAACTTGGCCAAAACATGGCGGCGAGGAAGGAATGTGATTGGGAAAAGAGCCACAGTGGATGTCCCGGGCCAGAGAGGTGCCAACATCACAATGTGTGCAGCAATATCCTCTGATGGATTTCTGTTACACAAACCACTAATTGGGCCAAACAACACCGAGTGTCTCCTTTCATTCCTGGATGACCTCTATGGAAGGGTTGTGCCAGGTGAGGAAAGGGTTGCAAGTGAGGTGAAATCGGCCAACGTTTGTAAATGTATGGGACAATGTGGCATTTCACCACTCCCGTGCAGTCACAGAGTGGTTTGCAGCCCATCCCAAGATGGTGTCACTTTTCCTCCCATCTTACTCTCCATTCCTCAACCCCATAGAGGAATTATTCTCCTCATGGTGGAAGGTTTATGATCACCATCCACATGATCAAATGTCCCTCCTAGACGCAATGAATGCTGGATGCCTGGACATATCTGCAGAAGATTGCCAGGGATGGACCAGGCATGCCAAAATATTCTTTCCTAGGAGTATTGCCCAAGATGACATAAGATGTGATGTGGCTGAGAACCTGTGGCCAAATGCAGAAGACAGGGTTGACTAGCATTGCTACTGTATCTGTATCGGTAGATGGTGTATATACAAATTCTGTATTTTGCAATCACTCAATGCCAAATAAATGACATAAAACATATTGAAGCATATTGCATCATGTCTGATTCATTCCTGTAACTTATACTGCAGTGAATTCTAAACAGTAGAGAGGGGTCATTCTTGTTTTGTAAAGACATTGTTACAAAAGAAAACATTGTGTAATGCTACCTGTTGTTAGTGTTTTTTAGGTCATTGTTTTATGAGTGACAACGTGTGCTTGTTGGGTGACAACCTTTGATAGTGTCATGGAAGAATGAGTTGATATGAGACATGTATGAAGTGTTTTGGTAGTTTTAGTGCATTTTGGACGTGAAATTAATTGCTGTGCCAAGCTGAAAGTTGGTTAGGAGAGCTGTGTGAAGAGTTTTGATAAAGTGACCTAAGTATTGAGAAATGGGTCCTAGCGATTGTAAAAAACTGTAATATCCCACCCTAATACCTCCGCATGCTGACAGTACAGCACGTCAGCATGCACTGTCAGTATCCAGATAATATTTGTGTATTGTTAGTTAAGGTCTCTGATGTTAACAGATAAATGTAATTTTCTTGGTGACCTGAACATTGACTTGTTATTATCTAGTTGTCCTGTCAAGAGGAAGCTTCCTACTGTGACTAACGCCTGTAACATGACCAAGGTTATCACTCAACCAACTATAATGTACTGTATACCAATAGTGTTGGATCTGTGACATCCACTTGTATTGATCATATCTTCACTAATGCTGCAGAGCTTTGCTACAAAGCAATATCAGTGCCCATTGGCTGCAGTGACCATAACATTGTGACAATAAAAAGGAAAGCCAAAGTAAAAAAATAAAAAATTATATTATAAAAACAAGATAAATTACATAAAAAAACTATGGAAAAAGATTTTGGAGCACCTTAAATGATATTATGGGCAGAAAACACAATTCATCTCCATCTTTCATTGAAGTTGATCGTCGTTTACAACTAAACGTTTGGATATAGCTAATCATTTCAATTACTATTTCACTGGTAAAGTTGACAAACTGATAAGTGAAATGACAACATTGAACGGTGAACCATCATATTTGTGTATTGAAGATCTAATAATGAAAGAGCAGGATTGCTGTTTTGAATTTGGTCGAGTTTGTGTGGAAGAGATGGAAAAACGATTGTTATGCATCAATAATGAGGAGCCACCAGGTATAGACAACCTGATGTGAAACTATTGAGAATGGTAGCTGACTCTATTTCCACCCCTATTTGCCATGTCTTTAACCAAAGCCTAAAGGAGTATTTCAAGTTACAAGTTTTAATGTCACGTGCACAAGTACAGTGAAATGTCTTTCTTGTAAGCTCCAAACCCAACAACGCAGTAATCAATATCAATGTAGCACTAAAAATAACAAGGTAAAACAAAAACACACGAGAAATAAAAATAAGAAGAACACGAGAAAGTAAGAAGCTATACACAGGGGCAGTTCCAATACCATATTTACAATGTGCAGGCATACTGGAGTGATAGGCTTCAGAATATATGATAAGCAGAGTAGCAGCAGCATTGTGTGTGTGTGTGTAGCAGCATTGTGTGTGTATGTGTGTGTGTGTGTGTGTGTGTGTGTGTGTGTGTGTGTGTGTGTGTGTGTGTGTGTGTGTGTGTGTGTGTGCGTGTGCGTGTGCGTGTGTGTCAGTATAAATGTGTGTGCATGTTATGTGTGTGTTGGAGTGTCAGAGTGCATGAGTGTGTGGAGTCCTGTGAGTGTGCATAGAGACAGTGCAAAATAATGTTTGTATGTCCACAGCCGTGGAAGGAAGCTAAAGTAATTCCACTACCTAAAAATTAGTCAAGCACCCTTTGCTGGCTTTAACAGCCGACCAATCAGTTTGCTGCTTGTTCTGTTCTGATGGAGAAAATTGTGTTAGAACAAATACAATGCTGTTTTCAAAAGAACAAGTTAGCTACTGAGTTTCAGCAGGCATATGGGGAAGGACTCTCAACTGACTCAGATGACTGATGATTGGCTAAAAGAAATGGATAATAAGATGATTGTTGGAGCTGTATTGTTAGAGTTCAGTGCAGCCTTTGATGTTATTGTTCATAATTTGTTATTGAAAAAAAATCCCCTGTTACATCACCTGCAATCACATCATTGGAGAATTACTTATCTAGTACAACGCAAAAAAAGTGTTTTTCGATGGAAGCTTCTCAGGCTGTATCACATCCGGTCGTGATTGGGAGTCCCATAATGCGCCGCATAATTGGCTCAGCGTCGTCCGGGTTTGGCCGGGGTAGGCCGTCATTGTGAATAAGAATTTGTTCTTAACTGACTTGCCTAGTTAAATATATATATATAAAAAATATTAAAAAAACATCAGATATGTGCAGTGCGGTATCCCTCAGGGCAGTTGCATTGGGCCATTATTCTATTTTTACAAATGATTAGCCACTAAAATGACTATGTATGCTTATGATTGCCAACTCCACACATCAGCACCTACAGCCAGTGAGACTCTTAGCAAGGAGTTACAGTCAGTGTCAGAATGGGTAATTAACAAGAAATCTTGATTACTGTACGGTAATATGGTCAGGTGCAGCAAAGAAAGACCTAGCAAAGCTGCAGCTGGGTCAAAACAAAGCAGCACGCCTTTCCCTTAACTGGAAACACAGAACTAACATCAACAGCATGCATGATAGTCTTTTATGGTAGAGAGTTGAGGAGAAATTGACTACTTCTCTTTTAGTCTTTTTAATAAGCATTTATATTGTTGAAAATGTCTAACCACTTGTATTATATTTGCATACACTTCAAACAGACATACTCCACCAGACATGCCACGTTGGGTTTCTTGACAGTACCCAAACCAAAACCAAAAACACAAATACATAGCTCTGTTAATATATAGAGCCATGTCTTCATGGAATGCTCTGCCACCAGAGGTTACTCAGACAAAAAGCAAGTTTAACTTTAAAAAATGGATAACGTTTTTTTTTGTATCACAGCGCCTCTCCTCTTTCTAAAGATCTAATTGAACTGTACTGCGTATAAGAATAAGAATGTATATATGAATAGTGTGTAAATAGTATTTTTGTTTTCTCTTGGTGTCACGGCTGTCGAAAGGAGAGGACCAAGGTGCAGCGTGGTGAGTGTACATTTTCTTTTAATTAAGAATGACGCAGACTAAACAATAAACACTACCAAAAACAAACCGTGAAGCTCAAAGGCTATGTGCCCTAAACAAAGTCAACTTCCCACAACCACAGGTGGAAAAAGGGGCTACCTAAGTATGGTTCTCAATCAGAGACAACGATAGACAGCTGTCCCTGATTGAGAACCATACCTGGCCAAAACATTGAAATAGAAAATCATAGAAACACAAAACATAGAATGCCCACCCCAACTCACGCCCTGACCAAACCAAAATAGAGACATAAAAAGGACCTCTAAGGTCAGGGCGTGACACTTGGTGTCTTTCCAATATATAAATCTTATTTCATTTTTTATTTTGGATTTAATGTCCTTGTCTATAACGGTTCTGAACTTTGTCATGTATTTGTACGTGTTATGTGGACCACAGGAAGAGTAGCTACTGCATGTGCAGTCGGTACAGTAATGGAGATACTAATAAACTAAACTAAACACACACACACATCATCTTATTGTTATTATACATACAGTTCTATGAGATGAATTACTAGTTTTATCATCATTGTCATCATTGTCATCAACCCCATGTCTCTTTATGAACATTGTTTTCTCTCTTCTCTGTCCATCTCATTGAAAGCAGCTAAGAAATGGAATGGCTTCCCCTCTGCTCTGACAAAAACGTAGCAGCTTCCAAGCCTTCTTGACTGAGAGTCCAATCAGTCTTGTACTCATTGATTTTAAAAGGCCATACTAACTTTTAATGCAACAGAAGACACATCAGTACATACGCAGGTGTAATTTCAATACGTGCAATAACTGGGCTATGTACAATATTTTGTAATATGTTCTTTTTTTATAAAACTTTTTTTTTAGGTAAATCATTGTTTTTATCCAATAGCAATGAGTTGCTATGGGCCATGTATTGACTTCTGTGTTGAAACATGTCTATGTCCTGATCTCAGTTTTTTTTTTTTGTTGTATGATCGATTTATGTTTTTCTGTTTTGTAAATAATGTTTCCATGTCTAGATGTCCTAGGGACTAAATAATGGAAATGAGCATTAGCTAAATCTGGTGTGACATGTTTTTTCAGTGCTCTGAGACATACAGTGGGGAGAACAAGTATTTGATACACTGCCGATTTTGCAGGTTTTCCTACTTACAAAGCATGTAGAAGTCTGTAATTTTTATCATAGGTACACTTCAACTGTGAGCGACGGAATCTAAAACAAAAATCCAGAAAATCACATTGTATGATTTTTAAATAATTAATTTGCATTTTATTGCATGACATAAGTATTTGATCACCTACCAACCAGTAAGAATTCCGGCTCTCACAGACCTGTTAGTTTTTCTTTAAGAAGCCCTCCTGTTCTCCACTCATTACCTGTATTAACTGCACCTGTTTGAACTCGTTACCTGTATAAAAGACACCTGTCCACACACTCAATCAAACAGATTCCAACCTCTCCACAATGGCCAAGACCAGAGAGCTGTGTAAGGACAACAGGGATAAAATTGTAGACCTGCACAAGGCTGGGATGGGCTACAGGACAATAGGCAAGCAGCTTGGTGAGAAGGAAACAACTGTTGGCGCAATTATTAGAAAATGGAAGAAGTTCAAGATGACGGTCAATCACCCTCGGTCTGGGGCTCCATGCAAGATTTCACCTCGTGGGGCATCAATGATCATGAGGAAGGTGAGGGATCAGCCCAGAACTACACGGCAGGACCTGGTCAATGACCTGAAGAGAGCTGGGACCACAGTCTCAAAGAAAACCATTAGTAACACACTACGCCGTCATGGATTAAAATCCTGCAGCGCACGCAAGGTCCCCCTGCTTAAGCCAGTGCATGTCCAGGCCTGTCTGAAGTTTGCCAATGACCATCTGGATGATCCAGAGGAGGAATGGGAGAAGGTCGTGTGGTCTGATGAGACAAAAATAGAGCTTTTTGGTCTAACTCCACTCGCCGTGTTTGGAGGAAGAAGAAGTATGAGTACAACCCCAAGAACACCATCCCAACCGTGAAGCATGGAGGTGGAAACATCATTCTTTGGGGATGCTTTTCTGCAAAGGGGACAGGACGACTGCACCGTATTGAGGGGAGGATGGATGGGGCCATGTATCGCGAGATCTTGGCCAACAACCTCCTTCCCTCAGTAAGAGCATTGAAGATGGGTCGTGGCTGGGTCTTCCAGCATGACAACGACACGAAGCACACAGCCATGGCAACTAAGGAGTGGCTCCGTAAGAAGCATCTCAAGGTCCTGGAGTGGCCTAGCCAGTCTCCAGACCTGAACCCAATAGAAAATCTTTGGAGGGAGCTGAAACTCCGTATTGCCCAGCGACAGCCCCGAAACCTGAAGGATCTGGAGAAGATCTGTAGGGAGGAGTGGGCCAAAATCCCTGCTGCAGTGTGTGCAAACCTAGTCAAGAACTACAGGAAACGTATGATCTCTGTAATTGCAAACAAAGGTTTCTGTACCAAATATTAAGTTCTGCTTTTCTGATGTATCAAATACTTATGTCATGCAATAAAATGCAAATTAATTACTTAAAAATCATACAATGTGATTTTCTGGATTTTTGTTTTAGATTCCGTCTCTCATAGTTGAAGTGTACCTATGATAAAAATTACAGACCTCTACATGCTTTGTAAGTAGGAAAACCTGCAAAATCGGCAGTGTATCAAATACTTGTTCTCCCCACTGTATGTGTTTGGTGTGCATTGTCCCTACCAAATAAACATAATAAATAAATAAATAAAAAATCTACCTCTCGTCCAGGGCCGGCGCCAGAACGAATCAGTTGGCTAGGCATTTGATTTTCATAGGGGGGGGTCCGTTTTTTAAATGTAATTTAACTGTAGAAATTGTTTACCTTTTCATGTGGCATGAACACAAGCAGTCATGATGTTTTATCTGATTGTCAAACAAATCACTTCGCAGGAGGATTTTCAAGTTTGGGGAAGTTATAATTTGTCCTATCATTTCTACCGATCTGCGTGACAGTTATAATTTTCATATGTGCATTTTCATGGAACCTTTTCCTTTAAATAAAAACGTTTTCGTTTCTCTAAATCATTGTGACTTGGTTAATCATAAAAATATGAAATAAATTATATAAATCTATCAGTTAAAATTCAACTAATGCGAGAGCACCAGCCTCTGCCATATGGACACATTGATACACCGTGATCCATTAGCGGCTAAAGAAATAAGTGTATGCATGGAACTCAGAGATAGCCTATAGGCCAATGCAGCAGTAGGCTTATAACTTCCGTTGTCAACTAAATAAAAATACATAGGGCCGACAAATAAAAACAGTAGAAAATTCCCTGATGAAAATGCAAGTTCTTTCAATAGCATTTATCTCTACTCTGGCTTTCTGCCTCCCTTTCTATCTGTCTTGACTAGAACTATCTCTAGTGAAGTGCAACATTGTATCAAATCAGCTTGAAGCTGTTGCTAGCGAACTTGCAACATTGTTTCAACTAGTCTATTCTGGGTGCTCAGAGTTTCCTGCACCAGTGAGCTCGGGACATACAGCTATTTTTGAGAAAAGTGTTCAAGTATTTTATGACGTTTCCAATGGATATCTGGGATCATCAAATCATGATATTTTGCTCTTTTACACAGAGACTTGGTGATTATCGAGGGGGAGAGTGTTGGAAAGATTTTCAAATACTGTGAGAATTGAAGAACTATTATCATTCGCAATGTATGTTAATAAAACAGACTTCGTTGACTTACTATGTGAGGTGAAGAAAACATTACTGAAGAACTCATCTTATTAGTGGTGGATATGGAGAGTTAAGAGAATAACATATCAGACATCCCCAAATAGGCACTTTCTTACATTTGAGTGCAGCACATGCACCCTCAACATTAACAGGAAAGAGAAACCAGACACATTCTCATGGCTCACATGGAGCACTCCAAAGAAAAGACAATAAAAAAATTCACAAAACTCGTAAATGATGATTATAAAATAAATCAAAACTTGTTTCTCACAAGCGTAGCAGGCTGTGAACTCTGCAAACAACATTTGCACTCTGAGAATGAGAACGGTGTATTACAGTAATTAATACATGCATTAATGTAAACAAATGATGGGGATTAACAGTACATTTACTACTGGTGACATATGTCATGTGGAATTGATCAAAATAAACAATCAAGAGGCAAACAATTCACACAAAGAAACAATGCAATAATTGTCGCGAGACAGCTGAGGCAATCTGGAGAAAGATGCACCCATATCTTATCCACTCGGTCTTATGTAGCAACATTTGAAATTGTGTTTTTTACATTGGATAAAAGTAGAGACTCAGAGCTAGAAATTGATATATCATACACTACAGTTGAGCAACAATGGGAGGTAATTGTGCTTAGAAATGTCTCACTTTTGAGAAACTGGCCCTTGAATGTTTTGGTAAACCTACTGGAGAGCTCTTCTTTGTCTACACCCATTCAGCATCGTTCACACCTTCTTAAGCTTTAGCCTCACCCATACCTTCAAAGATTCACATGTGAGGCCATGTACTAAACAACCAAAAATGTCAAGACTAAAGGCTAGTTTATACTACAGGTGTGTTCGTAAATTTAATCTAGAGTGCCAGACTGTGCTCTGGGCGTTCGTAAACTCAGAGCATTGTCAGATTGTCTGTTCGTAAATTCAGAGTGTTTCTCTCTCTGAGTGTTCAGAGCCCACACTGGACGCTCTGGCCGAGAAGTATGGTTGATCTGGGCGATCTGACCTAACAACAGCAGTCAAGCACCTAAGCTAACTGGATAATGTTGGCTAGCTTGCTACAGTAGCTACTTCCAGACACAAGTGAGAGAACAGTTCACTCTGACCATTTTACTTGCACTAGCAGAGCTGGTAAGGCTGTTTTATGTTATCCAGAGTGTTGGTGACTATAACTGTGCTGCTGGCAACAATTTAATTACACTTTTTTGCCAACGTTTACTGACACCAGCTATATTCAACAGGTGTTCAACAAAAGTGCTCTGAAATCGGAGTAGATAGCCAGAGCAACTTTTCCAGCTACGTCTATCGACAGTTGTTGCAGTGTCATCATGAACATTCTATTGAAATGGTTACATGCATAGTGGAGTCTTTTGTTTAGACATGTAGCTAGCTAGCTAAACAATGAACCATAATCCCAACTCATAACGTTACTACCCTGCATGAATCTGCAGGTAGCTAACCAACAAGGTTGAATGTTAGCTAGCTAACATTAGGCTATAAATAGCAATGCAAATGGCTCTGAGATACGAATAATATTATTACACAGATCATACACGTAATGTTAGCTAACAAGCCAGCCAGCTAACGTTAGCTAACTAGCTAACAGTACACTTGACTTGAATTGAAAACGACATTCTGACCAAATTAGAAAAGTGTAATATCTGAAAATGTAGCTAGCTAGACTATCTTACCCGTATACATGGATGGACGCTTCTCCCTCTCTGCCATGGTTGCCCTTAGTTTGAAGATGTAATCTGGAGACAGGTGTTTTATACAAGAGCCTTGTGTGTGTTCTCTTTTCGACTCCGTCTGCATATTTGCAATCAAATGCCAGAATTATCTCCATCTCCTTAACTATCATACTCTAATACCACTGATTTCAAAACTCGGTCCTTCAGAAAGTGGAGCGCAACACTTATGCAGTCCTACTACGTGATATTTTTAAAAAAAGCCACGTTAGAAAGGATTACCTACACATACTGACCAGTTCATGTTATAGACAGAAGCGTCCTACATGTCAGACCAAATCCGAAATCATTTCTCGGCATGTCCAGCGCACTCATTATCTCAGCCAATCATGGCTAGTGGGAAGGTTGCTGACTTTTTCCGTGGCTAAACCAACTAAGCTCGTAATTGAACAGTTTTATTTGTATTTACAGATGACATACACATTTGTTATTAAGGCACATAAACGTTCACATTGTTCCAGAATGCGTTTTCTGCCAAAAACGCATTTTGATTAAAAAAAGAGGTTCACGTTAAAATGGCTCTCCTGTGAAGTAGTGACGCAGGAGAGCGTCACTACTTCACTACTACGAACGTGCTAAGGTTACCTTAGCACGTTCGTTCAAAATAATTCCATCATCCGAACAGTACACCGTGGACCCGCCAACTTTCCTTCAATTCACATGGATGAAACTATTTCCCTGGAGAAAGCATCCGGGCGAGCGAAACAGCGCCCCTCTGTCTTACTATATGTAGCCCACTTATCTGATGCTGTCTGGCAAAAAATAGTATGACATGCGATACGGCATCAGATACATGGGCTACACATACTGAGACAGAGGGGCGCTATTTCGCTCGATCAGATGCTTTATCTGAGATTGATGCGTCTTTCTGTTAGCACGCATCTCGGGTTAAATAAATTATCAATATTTGAACATTTTATTTGGACGGGCATGGAGGAACGGTAGCGCGGGCCAGGCCCCCTAAGGCCCACCCATAACGCCGGGCCCTGCTCTCCTCCCTTCTTCCTGTCTTTCCCCCAGCTATGAGAAAGCAGCAGAGCTCTGATTCAAAGGGGTTGGGTTAAATGCGGAAGACACAATTCGGTTGAATGTATTCAGTTGTGCAACTGGCTGGGTAGCCCATTTACCTTTCCCAAAGTGAGCCATGGAGATCAAAGAGGCAGATCCATCCCTGGTGTGTGGGAAGGCCCTGTCTTGACACTCGTCCAGTGGGGATATGTTAAGCCAGTAAAATTAAATCTATATTATTAATGTAATCATGTATTATTATTATAATAAAATAATGTGAAATGACATAAACACCACCCTTTTCAGGGCCTCAAACTCAGATTATAAAGGTTTTTTATTCAATATTCACAAACGTTTCCATATAAACATGTTTCTCTGTTACTATCCATGGAAGCATATAGCTGTGAAAATTCTATTTGAATTGGATAATGATAATTGGATAATGATAAATATATCACCAATATCACCACCGACTGACTGTAAGTCTTTCTGTATAAGAGTGTCTGGTAAATGACCAAAATGTTAATGTATTTTGACACCAACAGTATATTCTTCCATACCTATTGGATGTGTGCTCATATCAAATCATATAAAATTGTATTTGTCACATGCACAGAATTCAACAGGTGTAGACCTTACCGTGAAATGCTTACTTATAAGCCCTTAACCAACAATGCAGTTCAATATAATACAATGAATCAGAGCTGTATTGATAAAGAATACTGAGATCTCTGGGGGCCCTTGGATCTGGGGGGATGGGGGTGGTCTGCCAGTCACTGGGATGAAAATTTGGAATCGGGGGTTTAGTGGGTGGAATAGTGGAGAACATTTGGAGGTTTACTTGGTAGCAATGCAAATATCATGGTACAGCTATATGGACACTCAATCGCTATGATACTTTTTAATGGTAAATTTACAAATATATATTATGATAAATAGAATTTAAACTTGTATCTCATTATGGTAAATGGTGAAATAACTATAGCCAGTTATAATTGTAATGGCTTAGCAGATAATAAGAAAAGACGATCAGTATCTAGCTGACTGTATAGAAAGACTCATGTGAAGGCCAATTTACACAGGAGGAAATTGATGCAATTAAAGCCTTTAAGTCCTGGAAAAGTCCAGGGCTGGATGGCATACCAGTGGAGGTATACCAAACCTTTTTTGACATACTAAGAGGACCGTTATTAGCATGTTTTAACCACTCCCATAAAAATGGTAGATTATCAGATACTCAACAAGAAGGTCTGATTTCATTATTACTGAAACAGGATCCAAGTGGTCAAAAGAAAGATCCAGTCCATTTAAAAAGTTGGAAGCCCTTTACACTTCAGTGTTGTGATGCAAAAAATTCTAGCAAAATGCATAGCGCATAGAATTAAATAGGTATTGTCGGATATTATTCATCCTAATCAGACATGTTTTTTACATGGACGATACATTGGAGATAATATAAGATAAGGAAGAAATAGAACAATATGAAAAATCTGGGAAACCAGGCCTGGTATTCATAGCTGACTTTGAAAAGGCTTTTGATAAAGTACGACTGGAATTTATATATAAATGCCTGGAATATTTCGATTTTGGAGAATCTCTTATAAAATGGGTTAAAGTTATGTATAGTAACACTAGGTGTAAAATAGTAAATAATGGCTACTTCTCAGAAATGATTAAACTGTCAAGAGGAGTAAAACAAGGTTGTCCACTATTGGCATATCTATTTATTATGGCCATTAAAATGTTAACTATTAAAATCAGATCCAACAATAAAATCAATGGGTTAGAAATCCAGGGCTTAAAAACAAAGGTGTCATTGTACGCTGATTCATGTTTTCTTTTAAATCCACAATTTGGATACCTCCACAGCCTTATAGAGGATCTAGATACTTTTTCTAACCTCTCTGGATTACAACCAAATTACTATACTACTATATTACGTATTGGATCATAGAAAAATACAACTTTTACATTACCGTGTAGTTTACCAATAAAATGGTTTGACGGTGATGTGGACATACTACTTATACGTATCCCGAAAGAAAGAAATGTTCTCACTACAATACATTTTAATAGAAAGTTAGCAAAAATAGATAAGATCTTGCTACCATGGAAAGAAAATACCTGTCTATTTGTGGAAAAATCACCCTGATTAACTCTTTAGTCATATCCCAGTTTACCTATTTGTTTATGGGCTTGCCTACACTTAGAGACCTGATTTTTAAACGATATAAGCAAAAAACGTCAAGCCAGACAAAATTAAACAGGCGTATTTATATAATGAATATGAATTCACAGGGCAAAAATTATTAAATATTAAAGCATTAGACATCTCATTAAAGGCATCAGTCATACAAAAGTTATACTTAAATCCAATCTTGTTTTCTAGCACAAAAGTAAGAATGTCTCACCCCATGTTCAAGAATGGCCTTTTTCCCTTTATTCAGATTACAACCTCTGACTTTCGGTTATTTGAAAATGAAATCATCTGCAAAATATCGCTATTTTTAAAACAAGTCATAGAAAGTTGGTTGCAATTTCAGTTCAATCCACCAGAAAAGACAACAAATATTGTGGTTAAACTCAAATATAATTATCAGGTATGAAGGGAAAACCCAGATGCAGACATCGTCGAATTAACAATGGTTAAATAATCCAACAGGGGCAGGCAATAGACAGGTCAAGGCAGGCAGGGGTCAGTAAACCAGAGGTGGGGCAATGGTACCGGACAGCAGGCAGGCTCAGGGTCAGGGTAGGCAGAGGTCAATAATCCAGAGGTGGGGCAAAGGTACCGGTTGGCAGGCAGGCTCAGAGTAAGGGGCAGGCAGAGTGGTCAGGCAGGTGGGCTTAGAGTCAGGACAGGCAAGGGTCAAAACCAGGAGGACGAGAAAAAGAGAGACTGGAAAAAGCAAGAGCTGAGACACAAAAATGCTGGTTGACTTGGCAAGCAAGATGAACTGGCAACAGACAAACAGAGAACACAGGTATAAATACACAGGGGATAATGGCGAAGATGGGCGACACCTGGAGGGGAGTGGAGACAGCACCTCTCCTCCGGGCCATAACCCTCCCAGTCAATCAGGTACTGGAAGCCCCTGCCCCATGGTCGGACACTCAGGAGGCGTCTCACCGTGTACACCGGATGGCCATCGATGACACGGGGAGGAGGGGTGGGCCTGGAAATAGAAGACAAATCGCTGTGAGACACGGGCTTAATCCTAAACACATGGAAAGTAGAGTGAATACGAAGGGTACGGGGTAACAAAAGACAAACAGCAGTGGGGCTAATGACTCTAGAGATGGGAAACGGGCCGATGAAATGGGGGGAAAGTTTACGGGACTCCACCCGGAGGAGCAGGTCCCGGGTGGAGAGCCATACCCTCTGCCTGAGCCAATAGCATGGAGCAGGGGTCCGGTGGTGATCCGCTTGTTGCCTATACCTGGAAGTGGTCTTCAACAGAGCGGCTCTGGCTCTCTTCCAGGTACGGCAACAGCGGCGGATGAACATCTGGGCAGGGGGATTGCTGACTTCCTCCTCTTTCTCGGGGAAGAACGGAGGCTGATATCCCAAGGAACACACGTTAGGGCGAGAGACCCATGTTAGAGCAAGAAAGGGTGTTGCGAGCGTACTCAACCCATACCAGTTGCTGACTCCAGGTGGTAGGGTTGGCGGAGACTAGGCAGCAAAGAGTCGTCTCTAAGTCCTGGTTGGCTCGCTCCGATTGGCCGTTGGACTGGGGGTGGAATCCGGAGGACAGGTTGGCCGATGATCCAATGAGCGTGCAGAACGCCTTCCAGAACCAGGACGAGAATTGCGTACCCCGGTCTGAGACCATGTCCACGGGGAGTCCGTGGATCCGAAAGACGTGCTGGAAGACGTTCTTCTCCGTGGCATTGAGGCGGTGGGAGAAGACGGCGCAGGGATGCAGCTTAAAGGTCCAGAGCAGAACATTGGGGCAGAATAGCCCCCACTCTGACATCCGAAGCATCTGCCTCCACCACGAACTGACGGGAAGGGTCAGGATGAACCAGGATAGGAGCAGTGGTGAAGCGGTGTTTAAGGTCCCGGAATGCCCGGTCAGCAGCTGAGAACCACGTGAACGGAACCTTGGTAGAGGTGAGTGCAGACAGGGGGTGCCAGGGTGCTGTAACCCCAGATAAAGCAGAGATAAAAGTTGGCAAACCCCAGGAAGCATTGCAGCTGCACCCTAGATGTAGGCTGAGGCCAATCCACCACCACTCTTACCTTCTCGGGATCCATCTGGACACTCCCAGCAGAGATGATGTAGCCCAGAAAGGGAATGGTGGAGCGATGGAATTCACACTTTTCCACCTTAACAAACAACTGGTTCTCCAGAAGGCGCTGTAGAACCTGTCGGATGTGGAGCACATGTTCTTAGAGGAGTGGGAGAAGACGAGGATGTCATCAATGTAGACGAAGATGAACCGGTTCAGCATGTCGCGGAGAACATCCTTCACCAGAGCCTGGAACACGGCAGGGGCGTTGGTGAGGCCAAAGGGCATGACCAGATATTCATGGAGGCCGCTGGCCGTGTTGAAGGCGGTCTTCCACTCGTCCACCTCTCGTATCCGCACCAGGTGGTAGGCGTTTCGTAGATCCAGCTTGGAGAAAACAGTGGCCCCCTGGAGTGGCTCGAAGGCCGAGGAAATGAGTGGTAGCGGATAACGGTTCTTCACAGTAATGTCATTGAGTCCCCGGTAGTCAGTGCAAAGGCGCAGGGTCTTGTCCTTTTTCTCCACAAAGAAGAAACCTGTGCCAGCGGGAGAGGAAGAGGGATGAATAAATCCTGTAGCTAGGGAGTCTCCAATGTAGGTCTCCATAGCCTTGGTCTCTGGTCCTGACAGAGAGTACAGACGTCCCTGAGGCGGCATGGTGCTAGGGAGAAGGTCAATCCAGCAGTCATAGGTGCGGTGCGGCGGAAGGGAAGTGGCCCGGGACTTGCTGAACACCTCCCGGAGGTGCTGGTACTCCGCAGGAATGGCGGAGAGGTCCAAAACAACTTCCAAAACGAGCCCCCTGGAATACATCCCAGGGCAGGTTGCGCCGACTTCAGACAATAAGCGTGGCAGAACGGACTCCAGCCCATGATAGCACCCGTAGACTAGTTGATGAGGGGATTGTGTCGCTGGAGCCAGGAGAATCCGGAAACCACAGGAATCTGGGGGGACTTGATGAGCAGGAATTGAATGGTCTCGCTGTGATTCCCAAACACACGTATGTTAATGGGACTGGTGTTATGGGTGACCCGACTTATAGAGTGCCCGTCCAGCGCTCTAACATCCATGGGAATGGAGAGGGGCTGAGTGGGGATGTTCAGCTCGTAAGTCAGTGTGGCGTCCAAAAAGCTCTCATCGGCCCCAGAGTCAATGATTTTGCTGCGAAGAGACAGAATCATTAGATTGGTTGTTTTGTTACTGTCCATATGTAGCTTGTTTTTGGTCACAGGTCAAAGAATTGCAACATTTACCTGGAGCTAACTCTGCAGATAGCATTACTGGGTGATTTGAAAAGTCAATCGATCAATAATATAATAATACTTTTAGCAAAAAAATATATATCTTTAATTTACAATCTGTAGAAACTATGACAATAGAAAGGTTCAGAACTTTTGTGAAACATCACAGCCCAGTTGAAATATATATGGCAAATAGAAATCCAATATGGATGGTGTTATACGATAGATGGGAGGAGTTGAGTGGAGCTGAAGGGTGGGACTAATAACAACAAGATAACTAATGTAAAATGTATATAGTTTCAGAACTTTTGGGAAACAGCACTGTTAAAAATATATGGCAAATTGAAACGGGAGGGTTGAAGGTAGCTGGAAGATAGGAGTAAAAACAAACAAAAGATAACTATTGTAAAATAGATTGTGTCTGTAAAATGTACAGTGGGGAGAACAAGTATTTGATACACTGCCGATTTTGCAGGTTTTCCTACTTACAAAGCATGTAGAGGTCTGTAATTTTTATCATAGGTACACTTCAACTGTGAGACACGGAATCTAAAACAAAAATCCAGAAAATCACATTGTATGATTTTTAAGTAATTAATTTGCATTTTATTGCATGACATAAGTATTTGATACATCAGAAAAGCAGAACTTAATATTTGGTACAGAAACCTTTGTTTGCAATTACAGAGATCATACGTTTCCTGGAGTTCTTGACCAGGTTTGCACACACTGCAGCAGGGATTTTGTCCCACTCCTCCATACAGACCTTCTCCAGATCCTTCAGGTTTCGGGGCTGTCGCTGGGCAATACGGACTTTCAGCGCCCTCCAAAGATTTTCTATTGGGTTCAGGTCTGGAGACTGGCTAGGCCACTCCAGGAACTTCAGATGCTTCTTACGGAGCCACTCCTTAGTTTCCCTGGCTGTGTGTTTCGGGTCGTTGTCATGCTGGAAGACCCAGCCACGACCCATCTTCAATGCTCTTACTGAGGGAAGGAGGTCGTTGGCCAAGATCTCGCGATACATGGCCCCATCCATCCTCCCCTCAATACGGTGCAGTCGTCCTGTCCCCTTTGCAGAAAAGCATCCCCAAAGAATGATGTTTCCACCTCCACGCTTCACGGTTGGGATGGTGTTCTTGGGGTTGTACTCATCCTTCTTCTTCCTCCAAACACGTCGAGTGGAGTTTAGACCAAAAAGCTCAATTTTTGTCTCATCAGACCACATGACCTTCTCCCATTCTTCCTCTGGATCATCCAGATGGTCATTGGCAAACTTCAGACGGGCCTGGACATGCCCTGGCTTGAGCAGGGGGACCTTGCGTGCGCTGCAGTATTTTAATCCATGACGGCATAGTGTGTTACTAATGGTTTTCTTTGAGACTGTGGTCCCAGCTCTCTTCAGGTCATTGACCAGGTCCTGCCGTGTAGTTCTGGGCTGATCCCTCACCTTCCTCATGATCATTGATGCCCCACGAGGTGAGATCTTGCATGGAGCCCCAGACCGAGGATGATTGACCGTCATCTTGAACTTCTTCCATTTTCTAATAATTGCGCCAACAGTTGTTGCCTTCTCACCAAGCTGCTTGCCTATTGTCCTGTAGCCCATCCCAGCCTTGTGCAGGTCTACAATTTTATCCCTGATGTCCTTACACAGCTCTCTGGTCTTGGCCATTGTGGAGAGGTTGGAGTCTGTTTGATTGAGCGTGTGGACAGGTGTCTTTTATACAGGTAACGAGTTCAAACAGGTGCAGTTAATACAGGTAATGAGTGGAGAACAGGAGGGCTTCTTAAAGAAAAACTAACAGGTTTGTGAGAGCCGGAATTCTTACTGGTTGGAAGGTGATCAAATACTTATGTCTTGCAATAAAATGCAAATTAATTACTTAAAAATCATACAATGTGATTTTCTGGATTTTTGTTTTAGATTCCGTCTCTCACAGTTGAAGTGTACCTATGATAAAAATTACAGACCTCTACATGCTTTGTAAGTAGGAAAACCTGCAAAATCGGCAGTGTATCAAATACTTGTTCTCCCCACTGTATATGGTATGTATAAGCTGGAAGTAGAAGGCTCGCGCGCGTGCGTGCGTCTGCGTCCGACATCACGCACGTGTTGAATTTGTCTACCCACGCCAGACGCGATCAGGACACGCAGGTTGAAATATCAAAAACAAACTCTGAACCAACTATATTAATTTGGGGACAGGTCGAAAGGCATTAAACATGTATGGCAATTTAGCTAGCTAGCTTGCTCTTGCTAGCTATTTTGCCCTGGGATATAAACATTGTGTTGTTATTTTACCTGAAATGCACAAGATCCTCTACTCCAACAATTAATCCACAGATAAAAGGGTAAACCGAGTTTGTTTCTAGTAATCTCTCCCCCTTTGTGCTTCTTCTTTTTCTTTGGACTTTATATGGCGGTTGACAACCAACTTTAAGGTGCATTACTACCACCAACTAGACTGGAGTGTGGACCTCAGTTCATCTTTCAATCACCCATGTGGGTATGTGCTCCTTAAAACCAATGAGAAGATAGGAGGCAGGACTTGCAGCGCATCAAGTTACACAAATAGAACCAAGTTCTATATTAGCTCCTGGCTACGCAGACGCTTGTTGCCGCTCGCAAGCAGTGTGGGTGCAATGATTGAATAGCATGTACAGTGGCAAGAAAAAGTATGGGAACCCTTTGGAATTATAAATTGGTCATCAAATTTGATCTGATCTTCATCTAAGTCACACAATAGACAAACATAGTGTGCTTAAACTAATAATACACTAATTATTGTATGTTTCTTGTCTATATTGAATACATCATTTAAACATTCCCAGAGTAGTTTGGAAAAAGTTTGTGAACCCCTAGGCTAATGACTTCTCCAAAAGCTAATTGGAGTCAGGAGTCAGCTAACCTGGAGTCCAATCAATGAGATGAGATTGGAGATGTTGGTAAGAGCTGCCTTGCCCTATAAAAAACACAAAATTTGAGTTTGCTATTCACAAGAAGCAATGCCTGATGTGAACCATGCCTCGAACAAAAGAGATCTCAGAAGACCTAAGATTAAGACTTGTTGACTTGCATAAAGCACTGATGTTCATCAGTCCATGGTAAGACAAATTGTCTATAAATGGATAAAGTTCAGCACTGTTGCTACTCCCCCTAAGAGTAGCCGTCCTGAAAAGATGACTGCAAGAGCACAGCGCAGAATGCTAAAAAAGAAATCTCTGGAACATGCTATCATCTCTGTTGATCAATCTACGATACATAAAACACTAAACAAGAATGGTGTTGATGGGAGGACACCACAGAAGAAGCTACTGCTGTCCAAAAAACCACAATGCTGCACGTCTGAAGTTTGCAAAAGTACACATGGACGTTCCACAGCGCTACTGGCAAAATATTCTGTGGACAGATGAAAATACAGTTGAGTTGTTTGGAAGGAACACAACACTATGTGTGGAGAAAAAAAGACACAGCACACCAACATCAAAACCTCATTCCAACTGTAAAGTATGGTGGAGGGAACATCATGGTTTGGGGCTGCTTTGCTGCCTCAGAGCCTGGACAGCTTGCTATTATTAACGGGAAAATTATTTCCCAAGTTTATCAAGACCTTTTGCAGGAGAATGTTAGGCTATCTGTCCGCCAATTGAAACTCAACAGAAGTTGGGTAATGCAACAGGACAACGACCCAAAACACAGAAGTAAATCAATAACAGAATGGCTTCAATAGAAGAAAATACGCCTTCTGGAGTGGCCCAGAGTCCTGACCTCAACCCAATTGAGATGCTGTGGCATGACCTCAAAAAAGCAGTTCACACCATACATCCCAAGAATATTGCTGGACTGAAACAGTTTTGTAAATGGTAAAAAATTCCTCCTGACCATTGTGCAGGTCTTATCCGCAACTACAGAACATGTTTGCTTGAGGTTATTGCTGCCAAAGGAGGGTCAACCAGTTATTAAATCCAAAGGTTCACATACTTTTCCCACCCTACACTGTGAATGTTTACAGTTGAATACTGTAAACAATACTGTAAACAAGAAAACGTATAATTGTTTGTGTGTTATTAGTTTCAGGAGACTGGGTTTGTCTATTGTTGTGACCTAGATGAAGATCAGATTAAATTTGATGACCAATTTATGCAGAAATCCAGGTATTTCCAAAGGGTTCACATACTTTTTCTTGCCACTGTATGTGTAAAAAAAATTGCAACTCTCGCGCAAGTGAAGCGGGCGGTGTGGTCAGCATGTAAGTGATGTTGTTCAATAGTTTACTCCAATTAGGGAAGGGGTGGTAGGGTTAGTTGAAAATAATATATATATATATAAGTCGGAAGTTTACATACAATTATATTGGAATCATTAAAACTCGTTTTTCAACCACTCCACAAATTTCCTCTTTGCTTGACATCATGTGAAAATCAAAAGAAATCAGCCAAGATCTCAGGAAAAAATTGTAGACCTCCACAAGTCTGGTTCATCCTTGGGAGCAATTTCCAAACGCCTGAAGGTTCCACATTCATCTGTACAAACAATAGTACGCAAGTATAAACACCATGGGATCACGCATCCGTCATACCGCTCAGGAAGGAGACGCGTTCTGTCTCCTAGAGATTAATGTACCTTGGTGCAAAAAGTGCAAATCAATCCCAGAACAACAGCAAAGGACCTTGTGAAGATGCTGGAGGAAACAGGTACAAAAGTATCTATATCCACAGTAAACCGAGTCCTATATCGACATAACCTGAAAGGCCGCTTAGCAAGGAAGAAGCCACTGCTCCAAAACCACCATAAAAGAGCCAGGCTACGGTTTGCAACTGCACATGGTGACAAAGATCGTACTTTTTGGAGAAATGCCCTCATGAGGAAGGAAAATTATGTGGATATATTGAAGCAACATCTCAAGACATCAGTCAGGAAGTTAAAGCTTGGTCGCAAATGGGTCTTCCAAATGGACAATGACCCCAAGCTTACTTCCAAGGTTGTGGCAAAATGGTTTAAGGACAACAAAGGCAAGGTATTGGAGTGAACATCACAAAACCCTGACCTCAATCCTATAGAAATTTGTGGGCAGAACTGAAAAAGCGTGTGCGAGCACGGAGGCTTACAAACCCGACTCAGTTACACATGCTCTGTCAGGAGGAATGGACCAAAATTCACCCAACATATGGTGGGAAGCTTGTGGAAGGCTTGACCCAAGTTAAACAATTGATAGGCAATGCTACCAAATACTAATTGAGTGTATGTAAACTTCTGACCCACTGGGAATGTGATGAAAGAAATCAAAGCTGAAATAAATCATTCTCTCTACTATTATTCTAACATTTCACATTCTTAAAATAAAGTGGATGACCCTTACTGACCTAAGACAGGAAATTTTTACTAGTATTAAATGTCAGGAATTGTGAAATACTGAGTTTAAATGTATTTGGCTAAGGTGCATGTAAACTTCCGACTTCAACTATATACAGTCCCAGTAAAAAGTTTGGAGACACATACTCATTCAAGGGTTTTTATTTAATTTGACTATTTTCTACATTGTAGAATAATAGTGAAGACATCAAAACTATGAAATAACACATATGGAATCATGTAGTAACCAATAAAGTGTTAAACAAATCAAAATATATTTCAGATTCTTCAAAGTAGCTACCCTTTGCCTTGATGACAGCTTTGCACACTCTTGGCATTCTCTCAACCAGCTTCATGAGGTATTCACATGGAATGTATTTCACTTAACAGGATTGTTTAGTTAAAAGTTAATCTGTGTAATTTCTTTCCTTCTTAATGCATTTGAGCCAATCAGTTGTGTTGTGACAAGGTAGGGGTGGTATACAGAAGATAGACCTATTTGGTAAAAGACCAAGTCCATATTATGGCAAGAACGGTTTAAATAAGTGAAGAGAAACGACAGTCCATCATTACTTTATGACATGAAGGTCAGTCAATCCAGAAAATGTCAAGGACTTTGAAAGTTTCTTTAAGTGCATTCCGAAAAACCATCAAGCGCTATGATGAAACTGGATCTCATGAGAACCGCCACAGGAAAGGAAGACCAAGAGTTACCTCTGCTGCAGAGGATAAGTTCATTAGATGTACCAAAACCCTGCCATTTTATATGTGCCAAACAGATCATATTCCAAGTGTCATACTGTGGGCAAATGCATTCTGTATTCTGGCTAATAAATACTTTATTGAAACAAAGTGTGCACAGAGAGTCAATCCATACAGTTTCAGAAGAGAAAGTTTCAGTTACAGGTATATCATTTTAAACAGCTGACAGTATGACATGGAGCAGCTCTGGTCCAGATCCTTTAAACTTCTTGACGCACGGATCCCTTTAGCGGGATCATTTTCGTAAACAACCGCTGAATTGCAGAGCGCCAAATTAAAAAATAATACTAAAAATATTTATTTTCATGAAATCACAAGTGAAATATACCAAAACACAGCTTAGCTTGTTGTTAATCAACCTATCATGTCAGATTTTGAAAATATGCTTTACAGCGAAAGCAATCCAAGCGTTTGTGAGTTTATCGATCACTAGACAAAACAGTAAGAACACCTAGCAGCCATGTAGAATGGTCACAAAAGCCAGAAAAGCAATAAAATGAATCTCTTACCTTTGATGATCTTCGGATGTTTGCACTCACGAGACTCCCAGTTACACAATAAATGTTCCTTTTGTTCGATAAAGATTTTTTAAATATCAAAATACCTCCATTTGTTTGGCGCGTTATGTTCAGTATTACACAGCCTTAGGCAAGTCATCTAGGCTTGACGAAAATTCCATATAGTATCCGTAAAGGTCGTAAAAACATGCCAAATGTTTTTAATAATCAATCCTCAGGTTGTTTTTAACATCAATAATCGATAATATTTCAACCGGACTGTAAACTATTCAATACTGGAGAGAAAGAAAATGTTGAGCAACGAGTGTCTGGCGCAACAACTAATGGAGGGACATTCGCCTATCCACTGACGCGTTTTAATAAATCTCGCTCATTTTTCAAAATAAAAGCTTGAAACTATGTCTAAAGACTGTTCACACCCTGAGGAAGCTACAGGGAAAGGAATCTGGTTGATATCCCTTTAAATGGACGAAAGGCAAGCAATGGAACAGTGATTTTTCAAAATAGAAGTCATTTCCGGGTTGGATTTCCTCAGGTTTTCGCCTGCAAAATCAGTTCTGTTATACTCACAGACAATATTTTGACAGTTTTGGAAACTTTAGAGTGTTTTCTATCCTACTCTGTCAATTATATGCATATTCTATCATCTGGACCTGAGAAATAGGCAGCTTACAATGGGAACGTTATTTTTCCAAACATAAAAATTCTGCCCCCTAGCTTCAAGAGGTTTTAACCTTTAAGGCTAAAACCACACTTAAGACCCTGGACCAGAGCTAGACATGGACCAGATGAAGTAAAGGCAGGTTTGTCCTGCAGAGAAATGTTAGGCCTCTTTCACCATCATTCAAAATGTTTTAGGAAGGGAAAATGCATTACAGTAGTAATTATTGGTCAGAGGCTGCATCCATAACTGCAATGATTGATTACTTATTAAATTCAGAGTGTTACAACAATCTTTCCTCTCTGTCAACATGTGACACATAAGCATAATTAAATATACAGCTAACATCTGTATGTACTTGGTCCATTACATCAAGCTTAAGTTAATTTAAGAGAACTACATACGATTTAGGGGCAGGTAGTAGGCTAATGTTAGGGTATTGTAACTTCCAGTTTAGCTGTCTGATGCTGAAATTCAAATGTACAGCTATACGCTTCCACACTGAACAGGCTTACACTAGTAAATTCTTACCCTTAGTAAATTCCTACCCTTGGGGTACATGAAGATCATCAACAGCAGCACTTTAAGCTCATTAACCATGCATTGCCTTCCCTTTGTGCAGAGGTACCTGCAAGCATTATTGCTACTGTAGTACGGTTAGTGGTAAAGAAAGAGCTCGCTCTATTTTATCATGTGGAGAATACAGTAAGATACAGTATGCTCGCTGCAATGAAGCTTGCGGTGTCAATGCTTCTTTATTAAAAGGTGGTAGATGTACAATGTTGGTGAAATAAGCGATGCATGGCGATGGAAATGTATGCGTCCCAAATGGCACCCTATTCCCTTCATAGTGCACTACATTTTACAAGAACCATAAAGTAGTGCACTATATAGGGAATAGAGTTTCATTTGGGACATAGCCAATAATGGTTGCCTGAAAGCAGAGGTGTCTTCCTACTTCCCGGCTACATCTTCCTCATCTGAGCCATCAGCTCCTCTCCTCTAGAGTCTCAACCTCTCCCCTGCCCCTGTCTTCTGGGAACAGAGCAACAACATTGTGAGGAAAACTTTGTCTTGGATCATGTCTGAGTACCCATACTAGAGTTTCATTTTCGGTAATTGAGTATCCTTTCCAGCCATTACTATGAGCCGTCTTCCCCGGGCCCTGACCAGCCTCCACTGATACATGGTGACATTGTTTTCTGTTCTCACCATACAGATCCTACAGTATTCTTAAAAGGTTTGTTTGGTACTGACCTTTTCAGGGATGGTGTAGGCCACAGTGATGCCCTGTGGGAGGCTGGGGATGGCGCCTGTGGCTGCCTGGAGCTCCTCATCAGTCACCTCCTACACCAACTCAGAGAAACAACATAGGTCAGTAATGTTACTTAGACATGATGACTTACTATGGACAGTACATTGAGACAATATCACTCTAGCTTACCCCAGTCGTTCTCCTCGTGAACCACCTCCTCCTCCACCACTTCCTCTACAACCTTTTTTCTGTGGTCCACAAAGCACACAACACCGACAATATTAACTGGACTTGGTCATATACAGTACATCCCCTCACACATCCTAGGTTATGATGGGTGAGGTAGAGAGAGAGAGAGAGAGAGAGAGAGAGAGAGAGAGAGAGAGAGAGAGAGATACAGCGACAAAGAGGATGAGAGAGAATTAGAGAGAGAGATAAAGAGATAAAGAGATAAAGAGATACAGAGATAAAGAGACAGCAACAAACACAGCGACAAAGAGGATGAGAGAGAGCGAGAGAGAGAGATAAAGAAACAGCGACAAAGAGGATGAGAGAGAGCGAGAGAGAGAGATAAAGAAACAGCGACAAAGAGGATGAGAGAGAAAGAGAGAGAGGGAGAGAGAGAGAGAGAGAGAGAGAGAGAGAGAGAGAGAGAGAGAGAGAGAGAGAGAGAGAGAGAGAGAGAGAGAGAGAGAGAGAGAGAGAGGATGAGAGAGAGCGAGAGAGAGAGATAAAGAAACAGCGACAAAGAGGATGAGAGAGAGCGAGAGAGAGAGATAAAGAAACAGCGACAAAGAGGATGAGAGAGAAAGAGAGAGAGGGAGAGAGAGAGAGAGAGAGAGAGAGAGAGAGAGAGAGAGAGAGAGAGAGAGAGAGAGAGAGAGAGAGAGAGAGAGAGAGAGAGAAAGAGAGAGAGAGAGAGAGAGACAGTGACAAAGAGGACGAGAGAGAGACCGCAAAGCATCCACACACCATGAATGAGTAGGTGTGTCCAAACTTTTGACTGGTACTGTATATATATATATATAAAAAAGTCGGAAGTTTACATACACCTAATAGGCTGACCACACCGCTCGTGTCGCGTGCGCGAGTGTTGCAAAATAAATGTAGAAATCTATGTTATTCAATTATTGCACCCACACTACTCGCGCACGTCAACGAGCGTCTGCGTTGCCAAGGGCTAAAATAGAACTCCTTTCTATTTCTGACGCAGATGGCGCTGCAAGTCCTGCCTCTCCCATCTCCTCATTGGTTTATAGAAGCAGGTACCCACGTGCCATCTCCTCATTGGTTATACCCACGTGGGTGATTGAAAGACGAACTGTGTTGCCGATCGGTGTAGTAGTACTATGAAAGCTTAGATGCCAATCACCGTTCAAAGATGAAAAAGCCTGGAAGGAGGAGAGATGACTAGAAACGATACGGTTGACTGTTTTATGTGTGGATTAATTGTCAGAGTAGAGGATCTTGTGCCTTTCAGGTAAAATAACAACTGAATGTTTATATCCCAGGACAAATTAGCTAGCAACAGCAAGCTAGCTAAATAGGACAAATTAGCTGGCAAGTGCAAGCTAACTAGCTAAATTGCCATAAATGTTTATTGCTTTTCGACCTGTTGTCACGCCCTGACCGTAGAGAGCTTTATATGTCTCTATTTTGGTTTGGTCAGGGTGTGATTTGGGTGGGCATTCTATGTTCCTTTTTCTATGATTTGTATTTCTGTGTGTTTGGCCGGGTGTGGTTCTCAATCAGAGGCAGCTGTCTATCGTTGTCTCTGATTGAGAACCATACTTAGGTTGCCTTTTCCCACCTGTATTTGTGGGTAGTTGTTTTCTGTTTTGTGTTTCTGCACCTGACAGAACTGATTCGGTTTCCGTTCATTTCTCTTTGTTATTTTTGTTATTAGGGTTCAGTTGAAATAAAAGCATGAACACTTAGCACGCTGTGCTTTGGTCCACACCTTCTTCAACAGACGATCGTTACACCTGTTCCCAAATTAATGTAATTTGTTCAGTTTGTTTTGATCTTTTAACCTGCGTGTCGTGATCGCGTTTGGTGTAGGGGGACAAAATAAATGTATGCATGATGGCGCACGATGGCGCACGATGGCGCACGCGCGCAGCCGATTTGGGTTCCGTGTTAGCTAAATACAGTTTTCACAAATCCTGACATTTAATCCTAGTAAAAAAAATCCCTGTTTTAGGTCAGTTAGGATCACCACTTTATTTTAAGAATGTGAAATGTCAGAATAATAGTAGAGAGAATGATTTATTTCAGCTTTAATTTTTTTCATCACATTCCCAGTGGGTCAGAAGTTTACATACACTCAATTAGTATTTGGTAGCATTGCCTTTAAATTGTTGAACTTGGGTCAAACATTTTGGGTAGCCTTCCACAAGCTTCCCACAATAAATTGGGTGAATTTTGGCCCATTCCTCCTGACAGAGCTGGTATAACTGAGTCAGGTTTGTAGGCCTCCTTGCTCGCACACGCTTTTTCAGTTCTATATCCACATAATTTTCTTTCCTCATGATGCCATCTATTTTGTGAAGTGCACCAGTCCCTCCTGCAGCAAAGCACCCCCACAACATGATGCTGCCACCCCTGTGCTTCATGGTTGGGATGGTGTTCTTCGGCTTGCAAGCCTCCCCCTTTTTCCGCCAAACATAACGATGGTCATTATGGCCAAACAGTTCTATTTTTGTTTCATCAGACCAGAAGACTTTTCTCCAAAAAGTACGATCTTTGTCCCCATGTGCAGTTGCAAACCGTAGCCTGGCTCTTTTAATGGTGGTTTTGGAGCAGTGGCTTCTCCCTTGCTGAGCGGACTTTCAGGTTACGTCGATATAGGACTCGTTTTACTGTGGATATAGATACTTTTGTACGTGTTTCCTCCAGCATCTTCACAAGGTCCTTTGCTGTTGTTCTGGGATTGATTTGCACTTTTCGCACCATAGTACGTTAATCTCTAGGAGACAGAACGTGTCTCCTTCCTGAGCGGTATGAGAGATGCGTGGTCCCATGGTGTTTATAATTGCATACTTTTGTTTGTACAGATGAATGTGGTACCTTCAGGTGTTTGGAAATGCTCCCAAGGATGAACCAGACTTGTGGAGGTCTACATTTGTTTCTGAGGTCTTGGCTGATTGATTTCTTTTGATTTTCCCATGATGTCAAGCAAAGAGGCACTGAGTTTGAAGGTCGGCCTTGAAATACATCCACAGGTACACCTCCAATTGACTCAAATGATGTCAATTAGCCTATCAGAAGCTTCTAAAGCCATGACATCATTTTCTGGAGGTTTCCAAGCTGTTTAAAGGCACAGTCACCTTAGTGTATGTAAACTTCTGACCCACTGGAATTGTGATACGGTGAATTATAAGTGAAACAATCTTTTTGTAAACAATTGTTAGAAAAATGTATTGTGTCATGCACAAAGTAGATGTCCTAACCGACATGCCAATTAACTTCTTTGGGATAGAGGGGCGGTATTTGACGTCCGGATGAAAAGCGTGTCCAAAGTAAACTGCCAAGTAAAACTGTTTGAATCATGTCTGTGAGTATAAGATAACTTATTTGGCAGGCGAAACCCCAAGGACAAACCATTCAGAATTTTTTTTTTGAGGTCACTCTCTTTTCAATGATTTTCATTGGAAATCCAGATTTTTAAGCGACTTTCTTGCCATTCCTATCGCTTCCACTGGATGTCAACAGTCTTTAGAAATTGGTTGAGGTTTTTCCTTTGAGAAATGAAGAAGTAGCGCTGTTCAGAACGAGGGTAGAGGGAAGTGTAATCTTTGTTAGAGGCGCGTGACCTGAAAAGCACTCTCCACTTTGTTTTCCTCCGGTATTGAAGACAGTATGTCCCGTCTTAAATTTTATCGATCATTTACGTTAAAAAATACCTAAAGTTGTATTAGGAAAGTCGTTTGAAATGTTTGGACAAAGCTTACAGGTAAATTATGAGAAATTTTGTAGTAATGTTGCGCGAGTTGGAACCAGTGTTTTTCTGGATCAAACGTGCCAAATAAATGGACATTTTGAATATATATTGATGGAATTAATCGAACAAAAGGACCATTTGTGATGTTAATGGGACATATTGGAGTGCCAACAGAAGAAGCTCGTCAAAGGTAAGGCATGAATTATATTTTTATTTCTGCGTTTTGTGTCGCGCCTGGAGGGTTGAAATATGATTGTCTGTGTTTGTTTGCTGGGGTGCTATCCTCAGATAATTGCATCGTTTGCTTTCGCCGTAAAGCCTTTTTGAAAACTGACACGTTGGCTGGATTCACAACAAGTGTAGCTTTAATTTGGTGTATTGCATGTGTGATTTCATGAAAGTTTCATTTTAATAGTAATTTATTTGAATTTGGCGTTCTGCATTTTCACTGGATTTTGGCCAGGTGGGACGCTAATGTCCCACCTATCCCAGAGAGGTTTTAACAAGAAATTTGTGGAGTGGTTGAAAAACGAGTTTTAATGACTCCAACCTAAGTGTATGAAACTATGTATATACATACGCATATATATTTTCAAAAGTTTGGCGTCACTTAGAAATGTCTTGTTTTTGAAAGAAAAGCTAATTTTTTGTCCATTAAAATAACATCAAATTGATCAGAAATACTGTGTAGACATTGTTAATGTTGTAAATGACTATTGTACCTGAAAACGGCAGATTTTTTAAATTGAATATCAACATTGGCGTACAGAGGCCCATTATCAGCAACCATCACTCCTGTGTTTCAATGGCACGTTGTGTTAGCTAATCCAAGTTTATCATTTTAAAAGGCTAATTGATCATTAGAAAACCCTTTTGCAATTATGTTAGCACAGCTGAAAACTGTTGCTCTGATTAAAGAAGCAAAACTGTCCTTCTTTAGACTAGTTTCAGCATTTGTGGGATCGATTACAGGCTCAAAATGGCTAGAAACAAAGACTGTCTTCTGAAACTCGTCAGTCTATTCTTGTTCTGAGAAAGTAAGGCTATTCCATGCGAGAAATTGTCAAGACACTGAAGATCTCGTACAACGCTGTGTACTACTCCCTTCACAGAACAGCGCAAACTGGCTCTAACTAGAATAGAAAGAGGAGTGTGAGGCCCGGGTGCACAAATGAGCAAGAGGACAAGTACATTAGAGTGTCTAGTTTGAGAAATAGACGCCTCACAAGTCCTCAACTGGCAGCTTCATTAAATAGTACCCGCAAAACACCAGTCTCAGTGTCAGCAGTGAAGAGGTGACTCCAGGATGCTGGCTCTTCGCTTCTTCATATACAGTGCATTCGGAATGTATTCAGACCCCTTGACTTTTTCCACATTGTGTTACGTTACATCCTTATTCTAAAATTGATTCAATATTTTTTTCCCCTTTTCAATCTACACAACTTATGTTTAATACATTTGGAAAAATTCATGAAAACCTGTTTTCGCTTTGTCATTATGGGGTCAGTGAAGTGGATTGAATACTTTCCGAATGCACTGTACCTTGAAAAAAAATGGATCTGAAAACCAGTTAGTATCTGGTGTGACCAACATTTGCCTCATGCACGCATCTCCTGTACGAAGTTGCTGGATATTGGTGGGAACTGGAACACGCTGTCGTACACGTTGATCCAGAGCATGCTCAATGGGTGACATGTCTGGTGAGTATGCAGGCTATGGAAGAACTGGGACATTTTTAGCTTCCAGGGATTGTGTATAGATCCTTGTGACATGGGGCCGTGCATTATCATGCTGAAACATGAGGTCATGGCGGCTAATAAATGGCATGGTATCTCTGTGCATTCAAATTTCCATTGATAAAATGCAAGTTTGTTCATTGTCCATAGCTTATGCTTGCCCATACCATAACCCCACCGCCACCATGGGACACTCTGTTCACAACGTTGAGCAAACCACTCGCCCACACAGCGCCATACACATGGTCTGCGGTTGTGAGGCCGGTTGGACGTCCTGCCAAATTCTCTAAAAAGACGTTGGAGGTGGCTTATGGTAGAGAAATTAACATTCAATTATCTGGCAAGATCTCTGGTGGACATTCCTGCAGTCAGCATGCCAATTGCACCCTCCCTCAAAACTTGACACATCTGAGGCATTGTGTTGTGCACATTTTAAAGTGGCCTTTTATTGTCCCCAGCACAAGGTGTAATGATCATGATGCTTCTTGATATGCCACACCTGTCAGGTGGGTGGATTATCTTGTCAAAGGAGAAATGCTCACTAACAGGGATGTAAACAAATTTATGCACAAACTTTGAGAGAAATAAGCTTTTTGTGCATGTGGAAAATGTCTGGGATCTCTTATTTCAGTTCATGAAACATGGGACCAACACTTTACATGTTGTATTTATATTTTAGTTAAATGTAGTTGACACAGTTCTGTTCAAAGACCAACAGCGCTACCAGTATACTAATGCTGCTCCCAGAACAGCAACATAAAAGATGACACAGTACAATTATTCTCTTAGAGTAGCAGAAGACCCTGTTGGCTCAAACTGATCTCAGAGCAGCAATATCTACTGTGGTTGACACAGTTCTGCTCCAAGAGCAGCAGTGCTCCCTGTTCATTCATGCTTCTACTAACACAGCTACATATTTATCTGGCTAGCTAGCCTGAATGCTTAAATTGGTAACCTAAGGCTAATACTAGATTGCTAGCTTGGTAACTAATGATAAACTATAACAGTTTAGCCTTAGTTACCAAGCTAGCTAGCTAGCCTAACAGTTGGCTAGCTAACAACATTAGCTCGAAAAACACATTTTAGCTAACTAACTCCAGCTTGCATCACATTTAATATTTAATCAATTATTTAGACTAGCTGGAAACAGGACATTGATGTGCAAAATGAACAACTTGCTAGCTATATTGAACAGCCCTCCCCCCGCCACTCTGTTTGGTATTCACGTCACCTCTCCATTTTCATTGGTTGCCTGACACAACCAATCATAATCCTTTCTTCTCTGAGAAAATGTTTGAGTATGTCAAATTCCCATGAGCAACCTGCTCATCCATGTGATTGAGACAGCGAGTGGTGATCTGATTAGTCTTTGTGCCTCTGAGGCCCCCTGGTCTCATCTTATAACACGCTACACGTGGATCTCTCTCCTCAGGCCTCTCTTCATCATGATTTCTCTCCCACCTAAAGAGCAACGTCTTGAGGGAATTCGCCTGTGCTGAGCCCCACTCCTCCTCTCTGCATCACAGGCCTCCCACTCTTCCTCTCCTGTTGCTCGTGTGTGCTGCATGTGAACACAGCGGTTCAATTGGCCAGACTGATGGGATGTTGTGTCTCTGCGTGTTGTCTTTATGGGGAAACATCATTCTGAATGGCAGGATTTATTTTTAAACCTCAGACGATGATTGGTGTGTCCGGATGAATCATATACCCTTTGTGGTGGGGTGCGTGGGTGGGGGAAGAGAGGGAGAGAAGGAGAGAGGGAGCAGGACAGGAGATGGGTGAAATCTGATCGCTAGGCCCAGGCCAGGCTGTGTCACTGACTCATCTTTCTTTTTGCGATGGTGGTGAGGGGCGGGGAACGAGGGAGGGAGCCAGGGTCAATGAGGTCATCATGTCTCGTGGCTGGCTCATGACTCACACGCCTTGGCTCAGTGCATGCATGGCAGGGGCAGCAGGATGGCACACACACACGTGACATTACTATAACACCCCTACACTCTATGCATGTAGCCCACACACTGGCTTGAGGGAGGTTTTAGTCCTGAATCATAGTTGTCTGCCAAGCAAATAGTTGGAGAAAGTCCCTCCCCTTCTGCAAACAGAGGCCAACTTTTGCATCCTCTAATCAGATGCAACACTTTTCTGCTGGAGGCTAAACATGACATCAGCAGGAGGCAAGTGGCTACAGTCAGTGGACTGTAGACTTCCAATCCTAACAGTCTAACAATGTCGGTTATGTCACTGAAGCTGGACTGTGCTCAAGGTGACTTCCCACTGAGCACAGATGTCAGTTTAGTTTTAATTTATACTTGGTTGCGTTTTCAACTAACATGAATTCAACATGAAATTAACAAAATATCACCATGTCATTGCATTTAGGTTAAAAGTTGTGTGGGAAAAAATACGAAATGCCGTGGAGTTTATGACTTTTTGCTAATCCAATCAGTTTCCCACGTCGATTCAGCGATATCACATAGATGAATGGTGTGTCCGGATGAATCATGTTTTGGGTTGAAATAATGTGGAAACAATGCTGATTCAACCAGTTTTTTCCCAGTGGGTTTGTTACAGAAGTAAAAGGTCCGGGTCTGGTGTTGATTAAACAAACAAGATATATGGCTTATAGCAGCGATATGAGATTCAGCACAAGATTCAGCACAAAATGATGGCATTCAGCACCACAAAATAGTGGACAGCGGCCGTATGTTACAACCCGTCCACACTCGGCGAATCTCAAGATTAGTACAGCTAGCCTGCTGCAGCTATCTTACATTTTTCAACCCAAACCTTGAGAATTATAAATAATAGGAAATTATTCTGCAAGTGATTAAACCATACATTTCCGGTGCCCGTAATTGTTTGAAACGGTACGCCTACAGTGCTCAAGGTGATCATGCTTTTCTGATTAACTGCTTGTGTTTTTATAACATATTTTTTTATTTGGGGATTTTCTTGGCAATTGGAATTCATTTATGGGTAAATCTCATAGTCCATTGGATTATCTATTCAATAAATAGGATTGTAACATCTCAGAGTACTATAATTCAAATAATCAAATCCGTATAGTATTAACGTAACCAGCACTGCCAGTGGGTAGACCGCCACCCACAGAGATCTGTAGCTCTTCATTTTATCCTCAACAAATCCCAATTCTGGTCCGGACACCTACACAGCTTTTTTACCACCGCTGTCATCACTACTAGAGGGTCCCCCGTGTTGCGTAGGGGTTCCATGACTCACCACGTTCCATTGTTGAGCACCCCCGTCGTCCGCCCGCGACTAGACAGCGCCGTTGTTAAAGTAATGAATGTGTAATCTATTTGCCCATTATTTCTCCATGTCAAGGTTTAGCCCGATTGATTGTGTTAAATTGAGATGAACTGCTGGAAATCAGATGCTTTGGGTAATGGCATGTTGACCTGCTATTACGCACATGTAGGTGTTTAGCCTGTGTCACGCTGCAAGGGAAACAAACACATCAAGCAACACGTGTGTGTATGGGCCATAGTCATCTGTAGGCTTCACACGTCATTAAAATAATACATGTATCTGCATTGGATGCCTCAATCTTCTGGATGTCCTTAACTGTGAGGCCATAATAACGATATGGATGTGTGGTTTACATAAATTAATCAATAATCGTGATTGCAGTGATGAAATGACATAGCAAATTATATAGGCCTATCATGTAACACGACAGGACATAGGCTATTACCCTACTTAGTACTACCTGGCCTCATATTGTAAACACTATAGCACACCTTTGCAATACTGCACATCAAATCAACAAAATGAGGATCAAGACTTATTGAAATTAATAGCCTGATGCATATTCATTGAGATTTTGAGACCAGCTTATTATGCTTGAATGGTTAGTTATAAAACATTGTTTGTAACACCTTTTCAGCCAACCACTTTCACTTGTCATCAATAATCCCCCATTTAAAAGTTGGGAGACATTGTATTTTGTGCATCATAATAAGTTATTATCTGAGCGAGATATACAATCAGACATCATCTTTATTTATGTCCATTCTCTGGTGCTAATGAAGGACTTTTGCTGAATGTAATTTCCACAAAAAGTACCATGTCTATCTCTGTGTTCAAGAGGCAACAGGTGCAATCTACCAAATTAATTGAGCAGTTTCAATAACAATGCATATAATATGTGAGCTATTGTCTAGATTAAATATGATTATAGACTAACTTACTGTCATTATCAAAATCTGTTTTAAACATGCATTATATTTATATGGAGGGGGGGGGGGGGGGTCAGTGTCTGACCAATAAAAATGTAAGACTATTGTTATTTATCTATACTGTTTGGGAGGTCATTGAGGGATTGTCGTGTTCAAATAAGCAAATTAACACATATAGCATTGATTAAGGAATTGAGGAAGCTTAGAGGTTAGATTGACATACACAAGCCAATGAACTGAACACATAGTAGTCTATAGACTCCAATTAGAACATGAACAGAACATGCTGGGTCATGATTTCCTCAGGCCAACCTCAAAAGTCTCCACACTCCTCATTGAATGGTGACTATTTCCCAAATCATCTTTCTTCTGTCTTGTCTTTCTCCTTCACTTTGCTATGATTAACTGCATGCCCCTGTGGCACCTTCCCCCAATTAAAAGTTCCTTTCAGCAGTCTCTTGTCTTGTGTGGAGAGAAGACCATTTCTGTGAGAAATATCTGTGTGCGCCTGCCAGAAAATACTGTCTGCTCGTTGGAAGCACACCCACACCTTCTCCACCCGCACCAGTTTTATAAGATTGTGTAGGGTAAGTCTATAGTATGTGTGTGTGTGTGTGTGTGTGTGTGTGCATGCCTGCGTGCGTGCGTGTGTGAGAGAGAGTGTGTGAGAGAGAGGGGGGCATTTGGCTTACAGTCAGTTGCCTATTTATTGCTATTAGATTGAAATGGCTTCTCTTAGGGTAATAAAGTGATGATTATTTGACGTAAGCCTTTATTGTTAGTAGTTTGGACTTGAATCGTGTGGAGCTTATGACCCTATGCAATCAATACCAATAGGCTATCTGTTTCGTGCTGCAGTAAAGGATTTGAATGTCTGTAGCCTTTAAGACACAGTTGGCTATTTTCTAATCTATTACACTTGCATCCTCGCTTCAAGAGCGTTGTTTAGTATACTATTACATTTTCGTACATCGACTTTGCTAAAACGGGTTCTCAACCTGAGGGAAATCAGTGGTTGTGCACTGACCCCTCGTGGATACAACCAGTAGGCTACTGTCACAGAAACGAGGAAAACATGAATGAAAGCAGTGCGCAGTTTAGGCCTACTTGATGAAGAAATCAGACGCGCGTTGTCATGGCATTCGGCATTTATGACGTAATGATAAAGTAGATGTTCGCAATGTTCTATATCAATTTAGCGCCATTCGCGACACCATCTTTGTCGCTTTCTCCCAAATTCCCATTTCTGATCGGTTTCTATCATCTGAGTCGTCTGCGGTCCAAAATTATTATTTTATGTGCGAGTGTTATATAAGATCAGTTCTTGTAAGTATTGACTGTATGAATTTAAATGATTTTATTTGAGTTGTTTTATCTAATGAAGAAGCTCTCAAATATGTTTATTATGACCACTATAGTTAAGCAGTCTGCCTGCATTTTGATTTATTGTCATAAATCAATGATATATCACCTTGATTAATGCTGTAGGCTACTGAATTACTTCTCATGATTTGGTTTGTTTCAAAAGTTGGCCTACATCAGATCTACCATCAAGGGGAAAGTATGGAGACTCCGGAAAGTGACCAGTTCAATCCTACTCAGGAAATGCAGTGTCCATCAATTGTGGTGTGTATTTATTCCACATGCATGGGGATTGCGTACTGTAGGGCAGGCAATGTCATTCTATGCTTCCCTCATTCATATTGTAGGAAACCACTTGGAGTGATGTTTATTCCACTGCCCATGTTAAATCATCACCCTAAATAAAATAAAGACAAAATAAAGTTATGTAAGAAAGAATAGACCGACAGAGTTAATTTCAAGAAGTGAAGAGTTATTTCGATAGTCAAATCTATGACTTGAATTTGGTTGACAATAAACGTATAATGTTAATTTCGTAAACCACAAGGTTCCATGGTTGAGATGTGTATAGGCTGTGGGGTCCACCCTGGTCATTCCCTAGCCACACCCGTAACCACTTCCTTGTTTAGAAACCGACTTGATTTTGCAATTTCGTTTGTGACTCTTGGCCTGATCCTACAATCTACATGTGAGTGCATTTTGGGGAATTTTGGTTAGATTCTCTATGGCAACTGATTCATCTGTGAATGCACGTGATGCCTTTTAGTGCTGATTGACCATTAAAATGTTGTCTGTGCACTGGATGAAGGGCAGGCGAAGTGTGGAGATGAAAAGTGTCGCAAAGGAGTTCTTCTGTCTCACTGGTGAGACGGACCAAGGGAGGGTGAGTGTGTCAACACGCGGAGCCAGTATGAGGAGCAGCCACACTCCTGGACACCGCAAAGGGAGTGAATCTGTGCTGCGCAGGTGAGTACTTCCCGTTTATTGGCATGCTAGTTAAGTATAGGTAGCAGCGTCCCGGACTGGTCTCGGAGTAGTAGGCGTGTCGAAAGAAATGGGAATAATACATTTTGATTGAACAGGGTTTTTGCCAGTGCCACTGTTTAGAGTAGCCTATTTTGTTCAGTCGCTTTCCAGGAAGTGCATGGAGGATGCTAAAGCATTTTTTAATCACATACAACTCAAACTTTTATGAAAGCGAACATGGCAAATTGTTCCCCTTGTACTAAGTGCCATGAACAGTATTGTTTAGTCTCAATAATTTTCACCTACACACCTCTAACTTATATTAAAGCAATCGTGACGAAACATGAAGATCTGCCTTCAGGGTAACCTAATTGTAATCTCCTGATTTTGTAACGTGCTAGTAGTATCAGACGGGTATCAGTGTAGGCAATTTTCCCGGGAAGCTCACTTCGTAAATTGGTCATCAACTACGGCCAGGCACGCAACCCATGTCTGCCCTTGTGTTTAGAAATGGGGCATCGACAAGTTTAATAATGGCATTGCTTACACTAGCTTATACAATTGCAATGGAATGGGATACATGTAAAATGTTTACAACATGAAAGCATGTTAAGATACGTGCATTTACATGCAATGTTTTTCCACTGCCTGAGTTATTTCACGACACCACCATTCTGAGTTTCCCAAACGTCCTCAAATTAATTTCGATGCGCATTCATACACAGTCATGTTTCCACAAATATCTGCACTCGCTGACAGAAAGTCAGACCAATACACCCAGTCTCTGGCCGCCATATTGGGCTGCAGCTATCCCCTTCTCATGCTAGTACTTACAGTGATTGGCCAACATAGGCCATGAACTGGTGCTTTCAAGACAACTGGGAACTCGGGAGGAACGATGTCATATCATGACGTCAGTGATCTTCAGGTCAGGAAGTCAGAGCTCGAGAAAACTACCCCAGTTCACTTGGATTGTTCAAAACTATTTTTTTCTTGAACGCTCGGGAAGTTGGATAATTCCGAGTTTCCAGTTGTTTTGAACGCGGCATTAAGAATCAAGAGACTTCTTTCAGGACTGTGACCTTGGATTATAATGATGGTGATGACTATGATGATACAGAGGGAATCGCTGAACATACAACAAAACCAGAAGTCACAGAAGGTAATAATTATTTCACTCTGTACAATACAACTAGCATAACAGATAATAGGCAGTGGAAGTAATGTATCAGTTATTGACACTTCTCTCAATTACAGTCTGTTTGCTTCTGTGTTTAGAATGGATGTCAGTCATGGGGGCAAAACTCCCAGAGTTACCAGTTCATAAAAAGGAGACCTCAAGAACGGTAAACAAGAACAAGGACCTCCCATGACGCAGACACAGAAATATAGAATTAATTGAACAATTAAAACATATACATAAATATAATTGATTTGAATTTCAGAAATGTGAGTCACCAAAAGAATATATTCAGCTCCAAAGTGATAAAGGTACAGTGTACACTGTAGACATAATCATGATGTTCTGTTACATCAACAACTACCTATAATCTCTCATGCCAACTAAGAACTACCTAAACAGACTGACGCTTGTTTTGTTTTCAGTCAAAGAAAGAACTAGCTTATGTCCTCAGAATGCCAGTCTGCAGTACTTGGCCTATAACTTTTACAATTTGAACTGCTCTCCTACAGTATACTGTAAATGTTGGCATTTGAAAAAGCATGACGTTTTATTTTATAAGGGATGAGTGTACCAGAAACACAGACAAGGATGAAAGATCAGGCCAAGATACTGGTGAGTCACAATGTACCAGAGGAGGCTGGTGGTAGGAGCTATAGGAGATCTGGCTTATTGTAATGACTGGAATGGAGTGAATGGAACAGAGTCAAACATGTGATTTACATATGTTTAATGTGTTTGATACGTTCCGTTTTTTCCCATTGCTGCCACTTCAATGAGCCGTCCTCGTATAACTCCTCCCTCCAGCCTCCTCTGCAACGTACTGTCTGAATCAAGGACAAGTGCCCATAATTACCACCCGTACGTCATTATACACTCTTTTCCCTTGTATTTTCTCTGAAATTTCAGCATGAATGTTGTATGTTATAATACGTTAAAAAACTTGCTCGTTACCTAAGGTTATGCCATACTTTCTGTTTCATGTTCTTGCTTGATGTAGATAGGCTCTAGCCAAGTACTGCAGTTGAGATTTCTCAAAACCTACTGAAAGCCCTTGCTGTTAGGGCCGCTGTGGTTCACTGTGTTTACGCTATCTGCTTTCAGTTACCACTAAAGCCTTTCAGTGAGGGATATGAGGCTGCATTCCTCAGGGACAGAAGTGAGATCATTATTATTATTATTAGTCATTTAAACATTACTGTTACAAATGGAGGTATGCGTTATCATCAATCACATTGATGACATAACTTAGTTTCAAGAGATCTGAGTCTCAAACATTGATTATGATAAATGACACTAAGGGAGGTTGAAGATGGGTCGTCCCCAGGCTGGTGTCGTTTAATCAGTATAATTACAAATAATCCTTGATCATAGATCATTTTTATGAAATATCTGCCTCCCATTGAGTCATCCCATGATGTCTGTGTTTTGGTACTATCATGATGATGGAGTGTCTTAATGGAGGTTTCCTCTGTGAAGCCACCTGGTTTGTGTCATGGTCCTCTGTCACTTCCTGTGTTTTGCAGTGCGAAGGCTCTGCAGAAGATCAGGACCTCCTTTCTCGCTGTTCTCCCCTACGGAAAGCCTGGGGGACATACTGTACAGGAAAACCAAGCATGTGTTTGACAACACAGTCACGGACATGAAAGACAAAAAGCCTGGTGAGTCAGCCTGATAGTGGGATTTGGAAATCAAATGTATTGAACGCTACAACAAAGAGACAGATAGGATAGCATCTATTGGAAAGGCTTGGGGCCCTATTCAGTCATAATCGGTCACAGGCGTTCAGGATTAATACCAGAAAATATATTTGTATATAAGTATAGTAGTATGATCTTTTTTATTTCACATGCTTTGTACTATAGATTAAATTAATAAAATGATGCCACATTTCAGATGTTTCAAGGTGTGGTTCCAATCTAAGCCAATGTGTTAGACCAGCCCCCTTCCCAGTACAGAAGGGCTTCAATGTATCCACATCTAGGAACAGCCAGGTGAGTAATATACTGTAACTGAGATGATGTTCACACACACACACACACACACACACAATGGTACAGTGGTAACCTGTATTTACCTTCTTTTTCAGAGAAGGGAACAATCAATTTATCAGATGACGGTGATCAGAAAAGATCATGGTAAGATCCTATACTAATTCCCTGTGTTTTAATGTACAAAGAAACACACTGGACATACCCAATTTGTAAACTGTAACTTCTGTGTTCTTGTTCCCACTTTAGTCGGTAGGCCTTTACTGATGCTGAAAGGCAATGCAAGTCTAACCAACATTGATGGAAGCAACAAAACGGATTCATTTGCTTATTCATCCAGACTCACAAAGGTATCAGAACCCTTTATTGATATTATGTTGGTATTGATATAGTGAGAATGTCATTAAAGTTTTACAGTCCTGAATAAACTAAGCAACATTTATATAGCCGTTGGCATTTTTTACTGACATCATTGATAATGAGCCAGTAGTGGTACATGTACTAGCTTCAATTAAACACAGGAGGCCAGTGTTGCTCTACATTTGACTCAATCATCCAACATGCTATGCTTATCCATATGTGGACCACATAGGATAGGCTCTGCCATAACAAAATATATTGACATCTTTAATCTAGGGAAAACCATCAACCTCTTCTCAGCCAGGATCTGACATCAGGATCCCACCAGTAGTAACCAGGAAGCATTCTGCCATCATCAGAGAGGTAATCACTTTAGAAATTGGTGTGCCCCCCAAAATAAGCTTTTGTCCATGTTAAAAGAGCAGATCATGCTAATTTTGCTGTTTTTCTTTTTCATGTTGAACCATACTCCATGACCAATATGCTGTAACTTATAGGAAAGAAAGATGCACTACTACAAAGACCTGTGTCAGCAGGTGGAGGAGAAGAGACAACAAAAAGCGAGGGAGAGGAGAAGGATTACCACCGCCGAACAAACTGTGAGTCATCGCAAGCATAATGATTCTATGTTACCCATACCTTCTATATAGAGATCGGACAGGAACTTGTCACCTTTTTTAGTCACATGATCCTCATTTTTTCATGATTGTTTGGAATAATTATACACAACAATGGTCACTGATAGTGATTGACTCAATTGGAAGGACGGACATTGACAGATTGCACTTCAATCGCCTTGTCGTTGGCAGCACAACGAGACAATGCAGTTCTGCACCTGGGGGATGCCAGGGAGCGGAGCCCCAAACTACCACCTGGACTCTGTGAGAAGGAACAAGTTCAGTTGCACAGGAATGATACCCCAGGAACAGGTAACATATCAACATGACGTTTATGTTTAGTAGAGGAGACCAGGGAACAAAGTAAAAGTTTTAGGCTTTTGCTTAGTATGAAAATAATATGGGTTAGGATCAGGGTTAGGATTAGAATTTTAGGTAAGGATTTAATTGTAACAAATGTTACAATTAACCCCCATTACAACTCTAATCCGAGTCTTAATAATTATTGTCATCAACTATACCAATCAAAATACCTATTTTTATTGATAACAATGATACATGATTAGATACATGGGAAATGTTCTGCAGGTCAATAATCAAAAAAGAGAGCCAGCAAGAATATTTAGAATTCAACCACATTTTTTGGGGGGGGGGTCAATAAAACAATTATTTATGGATTTAAGCAAAATTTCCTAGGCAGGTACTGTAGATACATTAGCACATTGAATAACAGCCGTCAAAGTTATTTATAATTTGAGTTATTTAGTTACTATGTGCCCGTGTTACTTTGTTCCCCGGTCTCCCCCACTACCATTCACTACATAGAAGCAGGTAACCTTTATTAACAGGTTTCAGGGCCCATATTCACAAGATGTCTGAGTTGGAGCACTAATCTAGAATCAGTTTTATTTATTTTAATTTTTTTCTTAGGGGAGAATAAGTTTAGCCTTTTTACATAATTAATAAGATTATATGGACAAGGGGGATCTCATCCTAGACCAGCACTCTTACTTCAAGACCATTTGTGGATCCGAGATTATATCCACTATACAGTGCATTCGGAAAGTATTCAGACTGCTTGACTTTTTCAAATATTTTCTAGCCTTATTCTGAAATGATTTTTTTTTATTTTTTTAAAATCCCCTCATCAATACGGTTTGACACACAGCCCATAATGACAAAGCAAAAACAGGTTTTGGGATTTTTTTGCAAATGTATTACAAATACAAAACTGAATACCTTCCGAATGCACTGTATAACTGTCGGTCTCCTGACGAAACGGTTTGGCCTACGGTTTGACCTTTCTATTCTATGGAAAAGGGAGACTCTCACGAACACGATGGTGACTCATCTGAAGTTGGTAACGCTGATGTGCCAACTTCTGTCTGTAGTGTCCGAACCATTTGAGCTACAAACTCATTTTAAATCACCACCTCAACACAATTCCACAATCCCCCCCTCCTCCTTAGACATTTAGAGGTTTAAAGAAGCCAGTGAAACGTGACACTTTGATTATAGATGATATAGCACCAGGAGTTACCCAGACTTAAAGCAAGTCTTGTTTGAGGTCATTTGAAAAAGAACAGGAGAACCGCAATACTCTAGGAGCTCAGATGCAATAATTTAATAACCAACGTTTCGACAGACAAGCTGTCGTCATCAGGGTATAATGAGAAACACTGCGGGTCACTAGTTTATATAGTTTCAAGGGACACACAGGTGTCTGTAATCATGGCTGGGTGTGGCTTGATTATATTGGTTAATTTACAGATATAAATAGAACATTTAAAAAGCATGAATGGATAACATACGATCATAGATACAATTTGGCTACATAGGCCTACAAACATTTACAATGAATAGCAAAATCACAAGAATGGCTTCAGATCAAAGTCTACGTTGAGACCGACGGGAGCAAGGGTCTTTAAATTAAAGATCCAGGCAGCCTCTCGTTTTAACAATACATTTTCAAGGTCACCCCCTCTCCTAGGGAAGGGGACTTGTTCGATGCCGATATAATGAAGGGACAAAATAGAGTGGTTTGCTTCCAAAAAGTGGGCCGCAACTGGGTATGTAGAGTTTTTGCACCTAATGGTGCTTTTGAGATTCTTACATATAATTCACGCTTCGTTTTACCCACATCATTTTCGTTAGTGGAGTTCAGTACGTGATAACACCTTTGACTGGGATCTGTTTCCCTGTTTGAGGGTGTTTGAAGGATCTGCATTTGTAAGAGCCATTACACTTGTAGTTTCCATCGGGTAGAGGCACAAATAGACATTGTGCGGGGGTATTTTTGGGTGTTAAATCAGTGTTTACTAATTGATCTCTGAGATTTCTGCCCCGTGAGAATACAACCAAGGGAGGGTCCGAAAACACATTACAGATACTGTCATCAGATCTTAGAATGTGCCAATGTTTGTGAACGATTCCCCTAATTTGTTCAGAGCACTTTGAATAGCACGTTGTTTGAGGTCATAACATAGTCTGGATGCTGATTCATAGTGCCAATTAAACCCTGTTTTGGTGGATAGATGGACCTCTGAATGCTGTCTTTGTTCTCTCCTCAGCTCCGCTGTAAAGGCTTCAGCGGGATCCCTTTTCATCTGCATGTCAAATGACGGCCATTTTATGGTCCCCAGAACAGACGATTGATGCTCAGCTCAGACAACTGATAAACCCATTAAACTAACGCAGTAGTAGACCAAAACACTACACTCTGCTGACTTTTGTCCCATAGGTGGTAGATAAGTCATCGATTAGCTGGATTTCAGCACTCCTTGGCACTTGTATCCATTGATTCATTTACTGTTTCAAACTCCCATGCGTGCATAACCACACTCAAAACAATTCTGGATCTAAGGTTTTACACATTCTGATGGTGTTCAAATCAGTTGTGATGGTAGTGATGCACATAAACAGTTTTATATATACACTGCTCAAAAAAATAAAGGGAACACTTAAACAACACAATGTAACTCCAAGTCAATCACACTTCTGTGAAATCAAACTGTCCACTTAGGAAGCAACACTGATTGACAATAAATTTCACAGGTGGAAGGTGGAAATTATAGGCAATTAGCAAGACACCCCCAATAAAGGAGTGGTTCTGCAGGTGGTGACCACAGACCACTTCTCAGTTCCTATGCTTCCTGGCTGATGTTTTGGTCACTTTTGAATGCTGGCGGTGCTTTCACTCTAGTGGTAGCATGAGACGGAGTCTACAACCCACACAAGTGGCTCAGGTAGTGCAGCTCATCCAGGATGGCACATCAATGCGAGCTGTGGCAAGAAGGTTTGCTGTGTCTGTCAGCGTAGTGTCCAGAGCATGGAGGCACTACCAGGAGACAGGCCAGTACATCAGGAGACGTGGAGGAGGCCGTAAGAGGGCAACAACCCAGCAGCAGGACCGCTACCTCCGCCTTTGTGCAAGGAGGAGCACTGCCAGAGCCCTGCAAAATGACCTCCAGCAGGCCACAAATGTGCATGTGTCTGCTCAAACGGTCAGAAACAGACTCCATGAGGGTGGTATGAGGGCCCGACGTCCACAGGTGGGGGTTGTGCTTACATCCCAACACCGTGCAGGACGTTTGGCATTTACCAGAGAACACCAAGATTGGCAAATTCGCCACTGGCGCCCTGTGCTCTTCACAGATGAAAGCAGGTTCACACGCACATGTGACAGACGTGACAGAGTCTGGAGACGCCGTGGAGAACGTTCTGCTGCCTGCAACATCCTCCAGCATGACCGGTTTGGCGGTGGCATTTCTTTGGGGGGCCGCACAGCCCTCCATGTGCTCGCCAGAGGTAGCCTGACTGCCATTAGGTACCGAGATGAGATCCTCAGACCCCTTGTGAGACCATATGCTGGTGCGGTTGGCCCTGGGTTCCTCCTAATGCAAGACAATGCTAGACCTCATGTGGCTGGAGTGTGTCAGCAGTTCCTGCAAGAGGAAGGCATTGATGCTATGGACTGGCCCGCCCGTTCCCCAGACCTGAATCCAATTGAGCACATCTGGGACATCATGTCTCGCTCCATCCACCAACGCCACGTTGCACCACAGACTGTCCAGGAGTTGGCGGATGCTTTAGTCCAGGTCTGGGAGGAGATCCTTCAGGAGACCATCCGCCACCTCATCAGGAGCATGCCCAGGCGTTGTAGGGAGGTCATACAGGCACGTGGAGGCCACACACACTACTGAGCCTCATTTTGACTTGTTTTAAGGACATTACATCAAAGTTGGATCAGCCTGTAGTGTGGTTTTCCACTTTAATTTTGAGTGTGACTCCAAATCCAGACCTCCATGGGTTGATAAATTTGATTTCCATTGATAATTTTTGTGTGATTTTGTTGTCAGCACATTCAACTATGTAAAGAAAGTATTTAATAAGAATATTTCATTCATTCAGATCTAGGATGTGTTATTTTAGTGTCCCCTTTATTTTTTTGAGCAGTGTATATACACACACATAAATGCTACAGTGGTAATTGACAGATCATGGTGAGATAATGAATAGAAACAGTGGCTCACTAAAGATAAGATTGTACACAAAAAATCTCCTAACTGGTCGCGGAAGCGATAAGATACTGTCTGCCTACAGTCAAAGAATTCTTCTTTTTTTTCATCATATTTTTAACCATTTTCTATGAGTAATTTTGTATATATTGCAGCCAGAGTTGTAGTGGAATAAAACTCTCCTGTCAGATAAAGAGAGTGGGTGGAAAGAATTGAGAAAGTCTTAATGTCAATGCTTTGTAGGTGAAGTGATGTGGAAATCTATCCTCTGATGCTGACCTAATATTTGGGTTGAATGATTCACAAAGAAACAATGGGAAGTGTAACTATAGTATTTACAAAAAGCTTTTCAACATGAGGACCGATGCACAAACGAGCACTGATACAGTAAGCTGCTCTTCAGGTGGCCACTAACATTTGTATATACAATGTACTACAATGATGACATAACATGCGACTATAGGTATTTTTATCTGTATAAAATATAGCCGATTGATCATTGTCTAATACATAGTAAATGTATGTTCTAATGCCTTATTGTCATCCACAAACTTCCTGTAAGGGTAATTAATTACGGTAAAGTTGATAACATTGAATAGGTTGTTCCTGTTGGTGCTGTCAGGTTGGCTTGCACATTAAAATCCAAGAGGGTGAGTCACTCTCTCTAATTGCACTGTTCTGTTGCTGTGGCATTGGGATATTTAACTGTCCCATGGTTTTTTAGGCCAACTGGGTTTAATTTCAGTGGGGACAGCATTATTTTCCTCCAGTGGGTGGCTAATTAACATAGAGAGAATTCTAAAGTGCAGGGAAGAAGCTGTGATTAAACTGTAGGCTACCAGGTTTGTAATTTCAATGAACAGCAGCCTGCCTAATCAACACGAGAGGTGGCTGTGAAAAGGTGTCTAGCTGTCACTGTGATACTCTGGACATAAATCCTGATCTTACTGTTGTATTGGTTAGTGTGGGTGGACAGTGGGCACGCACAGACATCAATACTGTCAGCAGGTTGAATTTGATTCAATCAGCATTTTCTTTGGAAAGTTTTAGTAGGTCTAGCTCTTAGGCTACTTGATTTACTTGTATATTTTTAGTAATTATTGATATATCCATATTTACTAGTATAGACAATTGGAGCACAAAGTTCATATATTTTATTATTCTGAGTAGCATATGTATCAATGTAGTCTCTTGGAATCATCTTTGAGTATAACATAGTTTGGAGAATACTAATCTGTTTAATAATATCCCCATAGTAATCGTAAATGTAGTTTTGTGTTCATAACATTTCAAATTTATGGATGAAAATCACAGAGGCGCCTTTCGAGTCGCTATCTCCGATGTAAGTAAATGGTTAACTGAAGGAGGTGCTTTCAATTCCGTTATATTTCTGGGCGATGACGTTGCACATTCGTGTCACTCGCCAGTCCTTCCACAACTACCGTAAAGAATCCGACTCTCGCCAGCAGCCTAAGACTCACAACAGCGGGACAAACATTTCGAAAATGGGCAACTGTCAAGTGAGTACCATGCTTGTTTTTTACGCACCAAATGTAGGCCTATGCTCATGCTGAAATTGCGGCTAGAAATGCGAATTAAATGTTAAAATTTAGGCCCCTAACGTTACCCTATGGTCAGAAGAAAAACATCTCGAAGATGTGGAAAAAACGTAGTAAAATAAGGCATATCTATTGAAAAGTATAGGCCTATAAAATACGTTGAATACATTTCTACAATTGCTGTGTAAATGTTTCATTGTAAGGGATATGGACATCTTCATCAAAACGATTATCCAAACGACATTCCACACTAATCTCAAGTAAAATCTCGCGTAATTTGGTTAACTACGTGCAGAATGTGGCCACGGGAGATTACACACTACTACAATTGAATGCTGGGTTATGGATCACTTTCTGAGAGATAAAAAAAAAAAGAAAATCCACATAGCCTTTGAAATGTGACAGTGAGGCAGGGGAAAAGCAGAGGAAGTGGCCACTCTGCGGAATTCGTCACAATCCCGTTAGATGAATGTAGGCCTAAACAATGAGTGAATCCGAGAGGAAGGGTACGGATGGGAGTAGGGGGATGAGTGTGTTTCCATTGTCCTCTCAATTTCGCCTATGGGGCGCTGCGCCCTTCTACTTTGTTTGGTTAAAACACGGCAGCGGCCAAATTCCTGAGCCAGTACATTTCTTGCCATTGCAGTTCATTGCGTTCTCCCCCTCCCATGTCATGTTACATTCTAATAGGCTTACTGCAGTTTTATAACATATGTGAACAATTGATTCAAAACTTTAATAAAGCTATTCAGATGTCCAATATTTTGTTGATTTGAGGGGTGGCAGACATGAAGAACTAGGCTAAGGGAAAGCAGAGATGACCGTTTCTGTTGTAGTGTGTTACAATAGATTAGGCCTACTAAGTGTGTATTTTTTTAAATTCCCAACATAACATTGAGATACAATGGTGGTGGTTGTGTTGATATTAGCATTTTATTGTCCTGTTTATGTCATAACAACAACAAAAAATATGTTAATTTCAGCCCACTATCGTGCCATATGAGGAGTTTGATGTTATGGCTGATATAAAGGCCATACGCAAAGCTTGTAAAGGCTTGGGTAAGTTGTGATCTTTTTAGTTAATATATAATTCTGGCATTCCAGGGATGCTTCTGCTCAGTGAGTGAGAGATTGTTTGGAACGGTCTGTCAATGTGTGTTTGCTTATAATTAACATATCTGTGCGAATGCTGTTTAAAGGTACAGTGTGGCACCAGTTTATTTATTGATTGCGTCCTGTTGTGCAGGCACTGATGAACAAGCCATCATTGACATACTGGCTAACCGCTGTGCAGCCCAGCGGATGGAAATTAAACAAGCCTATTTTGATAAATATGACGATGTGAGTATCAAACACATTTTATTAGAAGTAGAAGAATCTGACCATAGCACCGGTTCCAATCCAAGTGCCAATGGCGTTTAGCAAACTCCAGGCGGTGCTATGGTCAGATGACATGAAAATAGAGGTCTTTGGTCACAAATATCAGTCGTGGGTTTGGTGTCAAAAAACCGATGCATATGCAGAAAAGAGCCTCATACCTGCTGTAAAATATGGTGGTGGATCTTTGATGTTATGAGGCTATTTTGCTTCCACTTGTCCTATGTTAAGGTCTAAGACATTTTGAAGTACTAGGACATTTTAAGATTCTGTATGAAAGAATGGTCATAGATTCCCCCCCCCCCCCCAATGTGTTCTACAATCTCTCTCTCTCTCTCTCTCTCTCTCTCTTTCTCTGGAGAAGGAGTTGGTGGATGTGCTGAAGAGTGAGCTGGGGGGGAACTTTGAGAATGCCGTCCTGGCCATGCTGGACCCTCCAGTTGTCTATGCGGTGAAGGAGCTCAGGAGGGCCATGAAGGGAGCAGGCACTGATGAGGATACTCTGGTGGAGATTCTGTGCACTGCCACAAATGCTGTACGTTTCAGTTTCATTCTGAATAGAATCTTTTAAGTCATGTGAAATAGAAAATGCTGTTCAAGATTTAAAAACATAATGGTCTGCTTAAGAGGATTTCTTTTTCTCTTTCTTTTCCGACAGGATATTCACATGTTCAAAGAATGCTACTTTCAGGGTAAGTATCAATTTCACCCTCACACTGAACCTTAAAGCTGGAATCTTTAATGGTGAAACAGCCACATCCAGCCAGTACCAATGCTCCCCTCACTCAATCAAGTTGTCTTTTTACATAATTATTTCTAACAGAATACTTACCAGGGTTGTGAATGCAGGAGGACACTCATTGGTCTCCAGTTAATAGTTAGCATAACTTGAGAGGCCTATAAGGCTTTGTTGCATACAGGTCACATTATCAAAATCTAGAACAGTGACTAAAGTTCTAAAGGTACCTGCTGTGCTAGGCGGTGATTCAGCCTGACAGGGTGCTCTCAATGGTGCGTTTGTAGACGTTTGTGAGGCCAAGCTGTCTGTGTGAATGGACCCTTTTAGGTTGCCAGTGGCGTGCACACCGAGGAACTTGAAGCTTTTGAACCTCTCTACTGTAGCCACGTCTACGTGGATGGGGGCGTGCTATCACTTTTGTCTCCAGTAGTCCACGATCAGCTCCTTTGTTTTTGTTGACGTTGAGGGAGAGGTTATTCTCCTGGCACCACTCCGGTTAGGGCTCTCCCCTCCTCCCTGTAGGCTGTCTCTTCATTGTTGGTTAACAGTGCCTAACACTGTTGTGTCGTCAGCAAATTTTGATGATTGAGTTGGAGACGTGCGTAGCCACACAGTCATGGGAGTACAGGAGTGGACTGAGCACGAACCCCTGTGGGGTCCCCGTGTTGAGGATCAGCGTGGCAGAGGTGTTGTTGCTTACCTTAACCACTTGGGGTCGGCCCGTCAGGAAGTCCAGGACCTAGTTGCACAGGGAGGGTTTCAGTCACAGGGTACCTAGCTTAGTGATCAGTTTTGAGGGCACTATGTTGTTGAAGGCAGAGCTGTAGTCCATGAACAGCATTTGCGAACGCTGCCATCTATCCAGGTTTTTGGGTTTGGATACGTTCTAACTGAATCGGGGCCGTTCTGTTTCCATTCTGCCCATCCTGTTGTTTTCTGTGCTGCTGATTCACTTTGAATTAGGGTTGCGATTTAAATAAAATATATATATATATGTTTTAAAAACACTTGTTTTTATGACACCCATAATAACAAGATGTTTTTTTTTAACCACAATCCTGAGTCAGAAGTTAATCAGCAGTACAGAAAACCACAACCGGTTGGGAAGAATCTTAACAGAATGACACCCGCTTTCCACAATGGCTCAAATGGAATAATGACATCAGCAGTTATAAATAACAAGGGAACTCCCATTCCTCTGCCCTTAATCTCATATTATCTCTGTCTGTGACTTCTCTAGTGCATGAACGGGACCTGGAATCAGATGTCGAAGGGGACACTAGTGGAGATGTGAGAAACCTGCTCACTGCTCTTTTACAGGTAATGGTTTCACGCTTGGACTCTTGCCATGTAACACAATTCCCTTCTTTGAACTGAAATCAAGCTCCCTCTGCCTGACCTCTCTCTTAACCCTAAGTCTCTCTTTCGGTCTCTCTTTCTGTCACACACACACACACACACACACACACACACACACACACACACACACACACACACACACTGGCTGGTTGGCAGTCTGCCTGCTTTTCCGATTTCCTTTCATTAGTAAAATGGAGGCCAGATACAATGTCCTGAGCCAGACAGAAAGGCTACATTTCATCTCACCACAGAAGTCAGTGAAAGCTTTCTGTTCTAGGGCACCAGAGATGAGAGTTACGATGTGGATGAGGGTCTGGCTGAAGCAGATGCCACCGCCTTGTTTGAGGTATGGCACGGAGAAGTACATTCAAGACGACAATATCAAGAAGTGGATTTACCTGTTTTAATTTCAATCATATTTACAATTTAGGCTGGTGAGGGATGTTTTGGAACAGATGAATCCACTTTCAGCTTCGTCCTGGCCAACCGAAACTACCTTCAGCTACAGGCCACCTTCAAGGTGTATGAGCAGGTGGGTCCACTATTAGCAGCCTATGTCTGTTCACACAAGCTGAAATGAGTGCCTTGAATATTTATAGATATAAATAATAATATATGGTTATACTTCAGTGTAGTTTATTTAGAACCTGTGGTAAGTCTATTTAATTGGAAGCACATCAGGCTCCTTGTGTTGTAGCTACCCTCTGTACCAGTGTTTCTGCTTATATTCATTCCCTCACTGCTTTCCCCAGCTCTCTGGAACAGAGATTCTGGATGCCATTGATAATGAGGTCTCTGGGACACTGAAGGACTGCTACATCACACTTGGTATGTATACAAGTTGGCTTGTTTGTGTGTGGGTGCAGAGATCATCTGAGGCCAGAGACACTGAAGGGATGCATGTGACTTGAGTAAAGTGGGTATTACTCAGTGTTTAGTTGGTTGTGTGGGTGGCTGTTCAGAATTTCCTTTAGCTAGCCTGCGTTTGTTCAAAATGTGAAATGGTGTTTTACAATACAGGCCTAAAAAACAGTAACGAATTAGAAGTAACTGACAGTATATTTGAATGCCTTTTGATTTTATATTTTCAGTGAGGGTTGCTAAAAACCCTCAGCTGTATTTCGCCCGGCGACTGAATGAAGCCATGAAAGGAGCAGGCACTGATGAGGACACCATCATCCGCATCCTTGTATGCCGCTCTGAGGTACAGTAACATATGGATCCAAACTCTCTGACAGAACCTTAGCTTGGTTCTATCAGACACCAAATAATTTGTGACAACTGACTACATTGTGATTACATGCATCTAAGTGATTTTTGAATACTTTCTGTTATGGACACGTGATAATTTCTCCATAGCACATTTTTAAAACCGGGGGAGTCTATGCTATCAAGCAAGGCTATACTAACTTTGTGGACTACCATGGCAACACTTGAAGGCATTATAAACTCAGCAAAAAAAGAAACGTCCTCTCACTGTCAACTGTGTTTATTTTCAGCAAACTAACATGTGTAAATATTTGTATGAACGTAACAAGATTCAACAACTGAGACATAAACTGAACAAGTTCCACAGACATGTGACTAACAGAAATGGAATGGAATAATAGAACAAAGGGGGGGGGGGTCAAAATCAAAAGTAACAGTCGGTATCTGGTGTGGCCACCAGCTGCATTAAGTACTGCAGTGCATCTCCTCCTCATGGACTGCACCAGATTTGCCAGTTCTTGCTGTGAGATGTTACCCTGCTCTTCCACCAAGGTACCTGCAAGTTCCCGGACATTTCTGGGGGGAATGGCCCTAGCCCTTACCCTCCGATCCAACAGGTCCCAAATGTGCTCAATGGGATCCGGGCTCTTTGCTGGCCATGGCAGAACACTGACATTCCTGTCTTGCAGGAAATCACGCACAGAACGAGCAGTATGGCTGGTGGCATTGTCATGCTGGAGGATCATGTCAGGATGAGCCTGCAGGAAGGGTACCATATGCGGGATTGCCTGCAATTGAGCATTGAGATTGCCTGCAATGACAACAAGCTCAGTCCGATGATGCTGTGACACACCACCCCAGACCATGACGGACACTCCACCTCCAAATCGATCCCGCTCCAGAGTACAGGCCTCGGTGTAACGCTCATTCCTTCGACGATAAACGCGAATCCGACCATCACACTTGGTGAGACAAAACCGTGACTCGTTAGTGAAGTGCACTTTTTGCCAGTCCTGTCTGGTCCAGCGATAGTGGGTTTGTGCCCATAGGCGAAGTTGATGCTGGTGATGTCTGGTGAGGACCTGCCTTAGAACAGGCCTACAAGCCCTCAGTCCAGCCTCTCTCAGCCTATTGTGGACAGTCTGAGCACTGATGGAGGGATTGTGCGTTCCTGGTGTAACTCGGCAGTTGTTGTTGCCATCCTGTACCTGTCCCGCAGGTGTGATGTTTGGATGTACCGATCCTGTGCAGGTGTCACACATGGTCTGCCACTGCGAGAACGATCAGCTGTCCGTCCTGTCTCCCTGTAGCGCTGTCTTAGGCGTCTCACAGTACGGACATTGCAATTTATTGCCCTGGCCACATCTGCAGTCCTCATGCCTTATTGCAGCATGCCTGAGGCACGTTCACGCAGATGAGCAGGGACCCTGCGCATCTTTCTTTTGGTGTTTTTCAGAGTCAGTAGAAAGGCCTCTAGTGTCCTAAGTTTTCATAACTGTGACCTTAATTGCCTACCGTCTGTAAGCTGTTAGTGTCTTAATGACCTTTCCACAGGTGCATGTTCATTAATTGTTTATGGTTCATTGAACAAGCATGGGAAACAGTGTTTAAACCCTTTACAATGAAGATCTTTGGATGACAGGGTCCTGAAAAAGGGACATTTCTTTACATGGCTCAGGGAATTGTGTAATCATTAAGAAAATGCCCCTTCTAGACTACTTGACTTGGAATCTAAAAGCAGACAAATGTCAGCTAAAGAGATATATGTATTCTGTTCAACAGTATGATCTGGAGACCGTTAAAGACATGTACCTGGAGAAGTATGACATGTCCCTGAAGGATGCCATCAAATCTGAGTGTGGTGGGGACTTCAAACGTCTCCTGCTGGCTATCTGCCATTGAGCGAGAGAGAGAGTGGCGAGAGAGCAGAGTGCCTGAAAGGGACCGAGGGTGCTCCTGCTCACTCCTGGACAAACTAACGCTACTTACAATCGGTCCTACTGTCCTCAAGCATGCAACATTCTCGGATAGGGCAGGGGGTGGAACTGGAGATAGTTCAAATCCAGCTGGTTCTGTTCTCCTGATTTGGCATTGATGTCTAGGTTCCCTACAAAAGTGTTGTCAATATGTGGCTGCTATATTTGATCTACTTATCCAAAGGCAGTTGGATGCTCATAACATACCATGTGGTGTGATTTGGTTTTGATCGAGAGGAGTGCTAGGATTAGAGACTTACCTTAGACCAGCGATCCACAGTACCAGTGAAACTTAGTAGCCCTAGTCCTTGATATTCTGTTTACTGTGTACACTTGTGACTAGATCTGACATTCCTAAATTCTCTTTTCTGCAGTTAAATTGAAGTTCAGTAGGATCAGGTGCTTCAGTGCTTGGCAGGAAGGTCAGTCTGCACACAAAAGGGCATTTGTAGGAACTGGAACAGGGTGTAGCTGGAAGATTACGGTTATAGCATTGTATTGGACGTATCTGTCTTACACAGATGAGACCTATTCCATGGAGCAGTGATCATATTTTTGAGCTTGCATTTAAAATGAACAAACATTTTGTCCATGCTTAGTGAGACACCAATTGGATTTGATCTATCCAGTGCCAGTATCTTCCACCCCAAACTCCATCTTCAGTATTAACAAGTGTTTATAAACTGTTAGCTAGCTAGTTATATGCAATCTGTCCATCTACCTTGAAGTTATAACTTAAATGAAGGCGAAATGAAAGTGTCCTTATGAAGCAATGGTATTTTATATGACACGAATCAATGCACATATATTTTTAAATAATCAACACTACCACTCCAAAGATAAGTACAGTGTAATTCTACTGTCTGATTAATCTTCACGGTGTCAGTCAAAAACAGTTATTTAATCCCCAAAAAGTAACTGTGCATTGACTTCATGCTTCAATATGTTGCAGGCAAGGGAAACTGCTGTGACAAATCTTCAAACACCTCATAAAATGTTTGTATTGCAAGACTAACACTAAAACTATTAACTGCATTAAGACTGCAGTATTATGTATCATTTAAATGTGTTTAAAGATTTACTGTATACACAAGGTGTTTGAAAAGGTCTCGGAAGATATTTGAGAAAAAGATGTGGACTTGTACCTTTTGAAGTATCTAAACTCTTTGAATAACATGGTCTAAAATGTTATGACCACTGTCACTTCTGTGTCCCATAACGGCACCAGTTTTTTTTAACATATTCCTATATTAGGAATGAGGTCATATTAGAAAGTCCTGTAATCTCAGCTGAATAACTTGAGATAGTTGTAACGATTTATAATGCTGGCTAGGCTACTATGAATTCCATGCAAGAGAGGATAATGTCAGCAGGGTTCAGACCGTGCACACCTGCCCTTATGGAAAGATATGGAATAGGGACCAATATTTGCCTCTGTATCAGCAAAATAATTAGTTTGGTAACAAATAAACACATGCAAATTACAGAATAAAATTGATGTTCAAAAAGTGTATATATATTTTTGTGAACATGGGTCTGTTTATGGAATCACATTTTACTGTACCTATTCAATACGTTTATTGGCCTATATAAAGGCATACATAAATATCATTAGTGTAAAAGGGGAAATGTTACTCACTGTAAAGTGCTCATGTTTCAAAGTTGAAGCTCATTTACTGCATTTCTACACAATTGCTAAACTGTAAAATGCTATTTGGAGCTTCATTCACCTCAGTCGATAGGGGACTAAACATTCTATGAACACGTCATACAGCATTTAGCTGCAACGCACTAGCTCGGCACCAGTATTAAGAACTATAGTTTAGTGCCCTGTAATTTTTATGGACAGCTGGGACACTTTTCAGCTATGAATGAACCCAGCGTTAAACGGTAGGAATTCGCCCATTGGTCGATGTAATTTATAGACTGCACAGGGAAGACAACCTTAATGTTCAACCTTCTGTCCTTATAATACAGTTTGTTTCATGCTCTCTGTGATGAGTCTTTGGATGTGTTCCCCTCCTTAGATGTTGCATGCATCAACCAATGGTTACATGCCACCTCATCGACTGTTCTGTCAGAGAACAGATTGCTATATTGTGGGTTGTGTTCCTCTGCTCAGAGAAATGACTGTATATGAATGGACAAAGCCATTGATCACGTGAAACCATTCATTCCTATGTGAAGACTGAAAAGCGCATTGAAGCCAAATGAAGTCAGTTAAGATGGCGTCTCATGGAGACATACAATGCTCAGTTTAAGATATTCTAGGAAGTGACGTTGCTGGCAAGCTCAGTGCTGCCCCCTCATTGAGTAACTCAAATTGAAGGCTGAAATGGGTACTGCAGACTGCAATTAGTAACTAGATTATCCATATACAGTGGGGCAAAAAAGTATTTAGTCAGCCACCAATTGTGCAAGTTCTCCCACTTAAAAAGATGAGAGAGGCCTGTAATTTTCATCATAGGTACACTTCAACTATGACAGACAAAATGAGAAAAAAAATCCAGAAAATCACATTGTAGGATTTTTAATCAATTCATTTGCAAATTATGGTGGAAAATAAGTATTTGGTCACCTACAAACAAGCAAGATTTCTGGCTCTCACAGACCTGTAACTTCTTCTTTAAGAGGCTCCTCTGTCCTCCACTCGTTACCTGTATTAATGGCACCTGTTTGAACTTGTTATCAGTATAAAAGACACCTGTCCACAACCTCAAACAGTCACACTCCAAACTCCACTATGGCCAAGACCAAAGAGCTGTCAAAGGACACCAGAAGCAAAATTGTAGACCTGCACCAGGCTGGGAAGACTGAATCTGCAATAGGTAAGCAGCTTGGTTTGAAGAAATCAACTGTGGGAGCAATTATTAGGAAATGGAAGACATACAAGACCACTGATAATCTCCCTCGATCTGGGGCTCCACGCAAGATCTCACCCCGTGGGGTCAAAATGATCACAAGAACGGTGAGCAAAAATCCCAGAACCACACGGGGGGACCTAGTGAATGACCTGCAGAGAGCTGGGACCAAAGTAACAAAGCCTACCATCAGTAACACACTACGCTGCCAGGGACTCAAATCCTGCAGTGCCAGACGTGTCCCCCTGCTTAAGCCAGTACATGTCCAGGCCCGTCTGAAGTTTGCTAGAGAGCATTTGGATGATCCAGAAGAAGATTGGGAGAATGTCATATGGTCAGATGAAACAAAAATATAACTTTTTGGTAAAAACTCAACTCGTCGTGTTTGGAGGACAAAGAATGCTGAGTTGCATCCAAAGAACACCATACCTACTGTGAAGCATGGGGGTGGAAACATCATGCTTTGGGGCTGTTTTTCTGCAAAGGGACCAGGACGACTGATCCGTGTAAAGGACAGAATGAATGGGGCCATGTATCGTGAGATTTTGAGTGAAAACCTCCTTCCATCAGCAAGGGCATTGAAGATGAAACGTGGCTGGGTCTTTCAGCATGACAATGATCCCAAACACACTGCCCGGGCAACGAAGGAGTGGCTTCGTAAGAAGCATTTCAAGGTCCTGGAGTGGCCTAGCCAGTCTCTAGATCTCAACCCCATAGAAAATCTTTGGAGGGAGTTGAAAGTCCGTGTTGCTCAGCAACAGCCCCAAAACATCACTGCTCTAGAGGAGATCTGCATGGAGGAATGGGCCAAAATACCAGCAACAGTGTGTGAACCTTGTGAAGACTTACAGAAAACGTTTGACCTCTGTCATTGCCAACAAAGGGTATATAACAAAGTATTGAGATAAACTTTTGTTATTGACCAAATACTTATTTTCCACCATCATTTGCAAATAAATTCATTAAAAATCCTACAATGTGATTTTCTGGATTTTTTTTCTCATTTTGTCTGTCATAGTTGAAGTGTACCTATGATGAAAATTACAGGCCTCTCTCATCTTTTTAAGTGGGAGAACTTGCACAATTGGTGGCTGACTAAATACTTTCTTGCCCCACTGTATATATTCTTATGGGTGCGATTTAAAATATAATCGGTTCAAGGACATGCATCTTGTGTATTAGAAGTAATTATTGTTACCATGATTTTCTTCAATTTTGTGTTTATTTATGTGAAGAATGACCACAAAGATTGCCATTTTTCCATTCACTACGCTCCTGCCTACTCATCTATTTGAATACTTTTTTGAATATTCGATGAGTGTTGTCAACCACCTGTACTCAATGAAGAGTGAGACGCTATGCTATACTCATGAATATGCATAGTCCATCTCGAATTTCAACAGGGACAACTCTAATATAAAGTGTTTTTCTCAAAGTCGCGGGGTCACGTGCATCACACTTATATCAGTAAATTCGAAACAAGAAACTTCTATTAGATCAAATAAGCCTCACGTTTCAAAATAGCAATTCATTTTTATCTTGACTAAATTTGACACTCGCTCGTTTCCCCCCATACAAAACGTCTCACTTGCTTAATAATTAATGATCTGCTTAACGTGGACAGATTTTTGGCGGAGTAAACCCTCATGCTTCGCCTCTCCCTCTCTGTCTGGGCTTAGAGCAGGGGTGTCAAACTAATTCCATGGAGGGCCTAGTGTGTACTGGGTTGTCTTTTTTCCTTTCAATTAAGACCTAGACAACCAGGTGAGGGGAGTTCCTTACTAATTAGTGACCTTAATTCATCAACCAAGTACACGGGAGGGTCGAAAACCAGGAGACATTCGTCATTCTGTGGAATGAGTTTTGACACATGTGGCTTGGAGTTTTAGCAAAGATAAGTTTAGAAACTCTGGTTGTAGCCAGAGACGGAAGAGGAAGCGAGACAGCACACACACTGTTTTTTTCTGGTTCAATGAAAGTCAATTAACTAAATCATATTTCACTTAGGGCCCCCAAAAGGCTAGGGCTAGCTCTGACTGCATGTGTGGGTCTGGATGTGGGTAGGTAGACCTGTGAGCCACTGCAACCCCCATCAAAGTTGCACATCCCTGAACTAAGTAAACCAGACCCAGCTGCTATTTCATTGGTGTCTATGGGAGACACACCCAGTTAAGTAGACCGGAACTGACACATTTATTTCAATTGTAAACGGCCTGAGTGAACTGTCTTTATTTATCCACCAACTTTGGTTTTAGCCTCGGTAAATCGAGGCTGATCTCGCGAGTTTACATGAATGTCCGCTACCACAGCTGGTAAATACGAGGATATCTCAACTATATACGTCAGTGATCTCAACACAGCGGGACAAATATCTGTAAAATGGGAAACTGCCAAGTAAGTACCGAAACCTTACATCCTTTTATAAATTTACAAAGATGTGATAAAACGAAGTGTAACCGGGGCAAGTCGATTGGAAATGATAGACATTTGTGAATATTATCTAGGCTACTGTGTAGGCCAATACGTTTTTTATTTTTTGGTCAATTATTTTTGTAAGGGGTGGATTGTTATAACGCCATCAGAAAACTATTTTGATTTTGTATCCTACATTCCACACTACCACAACTGAATGTAGAATTATAATAGATTCTATAATTTTTATTCAGATTGACACATTGTGTCAAATCTGTCACCGTGATTTATTAAATCCAAATGCCCTACAAATTACAAACCAGCGCATGTCACAGGCCTGGGGAAACGCAGAGGAAGCAGCCACACCTATGCGGAATCAATCACAATCCCGTTTAGATTAACCTAAATAATGAACGAGTGAATCAGAGAGGAAGGGTGCGGGTGGGAGGCTATGGTGGGAGCAGAGCATGAGGGTGTTTCATAGAGATAGATAGAGGACTCATCTTTGTATCTGTGCTAATATGGAGTCTGCGACATCATGGGCAACGCCCTTGAGACTATCTCCATTTTAAAGTAGTCAATATTATTTTGTGTTTGAAAAAAGCATAAAGCTAATATTGGGGATTGAACCAAGTCGTGTGTGTTAAGTTATTGTGGCCGCTAGATGGCAGTGATATAACGGTAGCTTTAAGCCATTTACTAACCATAGGCAACTCAATTTGAAGAAGAATGCAATGCTGTGATCATTGGCTGATCACTCCCAACCCATAGGAATCCCCACCCAGTTGACTATTATAAAATGGTGAAGAGAGAAAGCCCTCAATGGCACTGTCCGTGCTAAAATGGTTATGTCCATCGAGAGTCCTCTGTCTTTTTCTATGGGGTGTTTCCATTATCATGTCTCAATTTTGGCTATGGGGCGCTGCGCCCATCTACTTTGTTTGATTAACACCCATCCGCCTACAAATTCCTGAGCCAGTGTATTTCTTGCCATTTCAGTTCATTATATTCTCCCCTCCCCCATGTCATGTTACGTTGTTTCTAATGCTACAGTGTTATTACATGATACATACCTGAAAAGGCCTACTGATTTCAATGTTTTTAAACTATTGTGATGTTAAATAGTTTCTCACTAGGATTGGAAGGGAGGGTAGACTAGACCAGGCTACTATATAAGGGAAGTCATGCATCAAACTGCTCCCAAAACGTTTTCTATTAGGGTGTTTTTTTATGTGGCTATTAACTCTTATGTAGAGCATGTCATAATGATTATCTTTATGTTAATTTAGCCCACAATCATGCCATGTGAGAACTTTGATGTTGGGGCTGACATAAAGGCCTTATGCAAAGCCTGCAAAGGCTTGGGTAAGTTGCGATTTATTTATTTTTTAATTTATAGCATTCCAGGGATGTTTCTGCTCAATGAGTGAGTTTACTTACAATGAACAAGTAGCTGTGCCCAAGCTATTTAATGGCACAACATTGTACCATAGTCCAAATAGTGCCTGAAGGTGGTATTTGTGTTTTTTTTTAATGATTGTATTTTGTTGTACAGGCACTGATGAACAGGTCATCATTGACATACTTACTAACCGCTGTGCAGTCCAGCGCATGGAAATTAAACAGGCCTATTTTGACAAGTATGGGAATGTGAGTATCAAACTCATTCATTTAATAGGCAAGGAATTATGTACATCTTATACCGCACCAGGAAATATGTCGTTTTGCATAACCGAAATGTGTGGCTAATTTGAGGAAACCAGCCAACTACACCCATCGCTCTCTCGCTCTCTTTTCTCTGTCGCTTTCTTTCTCTGGAGAAGGAGTTGGTGGATGTGCTGAAGAGTGAGCTGGGGGGGAACTTTGAGAATGCCGTCGTGGCCATGCTGGACCCTCCAGTCGTCTATACAGTGAAGGAGCTCAGGAGGGCCATGAAGGGAGCAGGCACTGATGAGGATACTCTGGTGGAGATTCTGTGCACTGCCACAAACGCTGTACGTTTTAACACATTCAAGATTAGAAGAAAAACTTCTTCTTAATATGTATTTTCTTCCCTCATTCTCTTTTTTTCCCCCCCCAACAGGATATTCACATGTTAAAAGAATGCTACTTTCAGGGTAAGTATCAATTTCACCCTCACACTGCACTTTAAAGCTGGCATCCTTAATCTCGGACATCATTGCACGTATGATAGAAGAGCACTATGTACTACCAAGAGTCGTGCTCCTCAGCTCGGGAACAAAAACAATAACAACGGTAGTTGGGCGGCCAGTGGTACTGTTTCCCCCTACCGGGCATGACATCTTTAAAGGGACAACCTCATATTCATAATCTCCAGCACCACCCCAACATCAACATATGTGAAAAGACAAGTGTTTCTGATGACATCATACGCACACACTGTTGACATCATCTGGTGTACGTTGTGATTTTAACCAACTATGAGTAGGCAAAGGTTACTTCACCCGTTACTTTATTAACCTTCGCTCGCTCATACGTGGCTAAAATTACATGATGCACACCAGATGATATGGAAAGTGTTTCCGGTGACATCATCTGGTGTGCATCTTTTTGACTGCAAAACAGAGAAACTCCCTGTTTTCACATGTGTTGATGTTGGGGTGGTGCTGGAGATGATCAATAAGAGCTGCCCAAGCTCCTGTGGGTTTCGCGCTGTCAAGCCATTATTAGAATGGCGAAGTTACGTGATAGCTAGTCGTTTTATTTCCATGTCAATTTCCAACCGTCTACTAGTGGCAACGCGAGTGTCTGTTAACATCTAGTTGGCTCGCGTCAAGCTAGGCTGTTGGGGATGGGCTACAGCGTAAGCTACAGCTCCGAACATTGCGGGTTCAATCCCTGTGCTAGGCACTCGTTTTTTAATTGTAATTATATTCTAACCCTGACCAACACCTTAACCCGAACCTTATGTAACAGTTTAACTTCCGTCCCTCTCCTCGCCCCTACCTGGGCTCGAACCAGGGATCCTCTGCACACATCGACAACAGCCACCCTCGAAGCATCGTTACCCATCGCTCCACAAAAGCCGAGGCCCTTGCAGAGCAAGGGGAACAACTACTTCAAGGTCTCAGAGCGAGTGACGTCACCGATTGAAACGTTATTAGCGCGCACCACCGCTAACTAGCTAGCTCACATCGGTTACAATTACCCACTTGGAATTAATGCCTAAACTTAACCCTCAAGGTTAGTTTCAGTTTCACTTTTCCCGCAGTTTGACTGATAGCTACAGATGTAGGATCTTCTTTTGAGCCAGTATGATACAGCAGATAAATAATCCTGCAGCAACAGGAAATGTGAATTATTATGTGGATTATAATTCATAGAATTTTTTTGTAGGCTTCTGACATTTTAAAGTGAAATTAAAAACTTTAGAAGTCTTTTAAAACCTTGAATACACTACACGTTTGCATTTCCTGCTGAGCAGGAAAATTTTCAGCAGCAAGAGTGACCAACTTAAGACCCTACATCTGTAACAGATGGCAACACGGTCCATAATCAGCCACACACTCTAATCTCTGTTTCCTGCAGTTACGGCAACTCTCTGTCTGCCTTAAAGGTTGTGTTGAATATAAGGATGAAAAATATATTTTTCCCCCATTAACTTAATCAAGTGTCTTTTTGCATGATTATTCATTATATAATATTTACTAAAGTTGACAAGGGTTAACAGGAAGAAGCCCTGAAGTGAACCGAACTCATTTGGCTGGTTTAGGGCAAGAGTTCATAGTTTGCATGACCCGTAAAGTCCATAGGCTTGCCATCCCAACCACACTGTTCACCTTATTCTGCTCAACCTGTTGCTTTCTGCACTGCTGATTCCGTTCTGATTTGTGATTAAAAGACATATCTTGTTGTTATGGGTGGGGCTTTCCACCATGCCTTTTCCCAATTGGCTTAGATAGAATAATGATATCAGTGGTTTTATCAACTAGGGAACACCTATTCCTCTGTGCCTCTCAATGTTACATCTGCCTTTAATAATATATTCCCAATTCTTCAGTTGCATTCTCTCTTTGTTTCTCTGTGACTTCTCTAGTGCACGAACGAGACCTGGAATCAGATATCGAAGGGGACACTAGTGGAGATGTGAGAAACCTGCTCACTGCTCTTTTACAGGTAAGTGGCCCCATGGTTTCACTCTTGGACTCTTGCCATGTAACCCAATTCCCTTCCCTTCTTTGAACTGAAATCAAGCTCCCTCTGCCTGCCCTATCTCTTAACCCTATGCCTCTCTCTCTTTCTATCTCACTCACTCACACACACACACACGTTGGCTGTCTGCCTGCCTGCTTTTTCAATGTCCTTTCATTAGTAAAATGGAGGCCAGAAACAATATCCTGAGCCAGACAGAAAGGCTACATTTCATCTCACCACAGAAGTCAGTGAAAGCTTTCTGTTCTAGGGCACCAGAGATGAGAGTTACGATGTGGATGAGGGTCTGGCTGAAGCAGATGCCACCGCCCTGTTTGAGGTATGGCACGGAGAAGTACATTCAAGAAACGACAATATCAAGAAGTGGATTTACCTGTTTTAATTTCAATCATATTTACAATTTAGGCTGGTGAGGGATGTTTTGGAACGGATGAATCCACGTTCAGCTTCGTCCTGGCCAACCGAAACTACCTCCAGCTACAGGCCACCTTCAAGGTGTATGAGCAGGTGGGTCCACTGCTGGCAGCCTGTGTCTGTTATCAGTCTCAGTATATTTATTTTGTACGCACAGAAGGCTCCATGTGATCTGTCCTCTGTACTGCTGTGTATGCTTAGTGTTACGCTAACCCTGTTTCCTTTGTCCCAGCTATCTGGAACGGAAATCCTGGATGCCATTGATAATGAGGTCTCTGGGACACTGAAGGGCTGCTACATCACACTTGGTGTGTACACAACTTAAAAGCAGTACATTCAACTAGATTAAAAAGTTACTCACTTGAATGCGATATGTCAGGTGCCTTTACAAATAGCTATCTTTATTTTGGTTGAAAATCAGTGTATTTTAAGGCGTTTTTTTCTTTTCAGTGAGGGTTGCTAAGAACCCTCAGCTTTATTTCGCCCGGCGACTGAATGAAGCCATGAAAGGAGCAGGCACTGATGAGGACACCCTCATCCGCATCGTCATATGCCGCTCTGAGGTAATGTATGGACATACACTCTCTGACAGAGTCTTAGGACCGTGCTTTGCTCTATCAAAGACACCAAATACGTTTGTGACTACTGACTACATGCATAAAATGTATATTAAATACTTTACTTTATGGTAACATTTGTAAACCATGTAAATAATGACATGAAAATAGGTTGGGGTTATGTCATCCAAAGAGGCTATGCTAATTTTGCAGACTACCTCAGCAACAATTGCAAATGCATTATACATGGCTCAGGGAAATCATTAAGAAAATGCCCCTTTTAGACTACTGGACTCGGTTGATTAATCCAAATGCAGACAAAGGTCAGCTGATGAGATGTGTTTTCTGTTCAACAGTATGATCTGGAGACCATTAAAGACATGTACCTGGAGAAGTACGACATGTCCCTGAAGGATGCCATCAAATCTGAGTGTGGTGGGGACTTCAAACGTCTCCTGCTGGCTGTCTGCCATTGAGAGAGAGAGAGAGAGAGAGGGAGGGAGGGAGGGAGAGAGATATATATATATAGAGGGAAGAGAGATCACAGAGTGCCTAAAAGGGACCGAGGGTGCTGCTGCTCACTCGGACAAACTAACGCTACTTACAATCAGTTCTACTGTCCTCAAACATGCGACATGCTCGGATAGCTCAAATCCAGCTGGTTCTGTTCTCCTGATTTGGCATTGAAGTCTAGGGGTCTCTACAAAAGTGGCATGAGTATACTAAAGACAGTTGTGTTCATGTGACATGATTCATTTTGATCTAGCGGAGTGCTAGGACTAGTATAGAGACTTAACATACTGTACTTTAGACCAACAATCCATATTACCATTGGAACTTATAGTGGCTCTAGTCCTTGAAGTTATCTCTAGATATCAAAGTTCCCAACATTCTCTTTGCTGCAGTGAAATTGGCTAAGTGAAGTTCAGTAGGATCAGGAAGGTCAGTCTGCACACAAAAAGGCATTTGTAGGAACTGGAACAGGGTGTAGCTGGAAAATTACAGTAGAGCATTGTATTGAACGTATCAGTCTTATACAGATAAGACCTATGTCCAATACAGCATGTACATTTGATAGGATCTGTAGTGCACAGATATGTGGCAGTTTATAAAAATTTATATTTCAACATGACATGCACTGCTGATAAAACTGCATTGCCTAGAGCAGTGATAACAAATATTTTGACCCACCTGGTAGCTTGTGGACAAATATGTAATGGTTCATATTTTTACCCTTGCATTTTAAACGAGCAGCAAAACAATTGGTCCATGTTTAATGAGACACTATATAGATTTGATCGATCCAGTGCCACTATCTTCCACCCCGAACTCCATCTTCAGTATTAACGAGTGTTTAGAACTGTTAGCTAGGGTATTAAAATATTACCTTTATTTAGACTACAATATTATATATTCAATAAATGTGTTTACAGATATAGCCACAAAAAGGTGTTGGGGATGGTAATTGAGACAATGTCAGAAGGTATGTGTTCTAATGACACTAAGAATAGTTAATTGTGTGTTGTGTAACGGCAGCTGTATTTTTAACATATATTAGGCATTTGGTCATATTAGAAAGTCCTGTAATCTCAGCTGAATAACTTGAGATAACTGAATTTATAATGCTGACTACTAATGTGAATTAAATTCACAAGAGGAGATGTTAAAAGGGTTTAGACCATGCACACCTGCCCTTATGGAAAGATATGGAATGGGGACCAATATTTGCCTTTGTATCAGCCAAAGAATATGTTTGGTAAGAAATAACTACATGACGATTACAGAATTAAAATGTGTGTTTATTAACATTTTTCTGTGTGTGTCTTTGTGAACATAAGCCTAATATAATCACATTTTCAATAATATATATATATATATACACAGACAGTACCAGTCAAAAGTTTGGACACATATTTTTATTTTTTTTACTATTTTCTACATTGTTGAATAATAGCGAAGAAATCAAAACTATGAAATAACACATGGAATCATTTGTAACCAAAAAAGTGAAACAAATAAAAATATATTTTAGATTCTTCAAAGTCGGCACCCTTTGTCTTGATGACAGCTTTGCACTTTGTTGGCATTCTCTCAACCAGCTTCATGTACTCTTGAAGGAGTTCCCATATGCTGAGCACCTGTCGGCTGCTTTTCCTTCACTCTGCGGTCCAACTCATCCCAAACCATCTCATGACCTGGCCTCTTGTGGAGGCCAGGTCATCTGACGCAGCACTCCATCACTCTCCTTGGTCAAGTAGCCCTTAACAGCCTGGAGGTGTGTTTTTTGGTCATTGTCCAGCTGAAAGACAAATGATAGTCCTAAGTGCAAACCAGATGGGATGGCGTATCGCTGCAGAATGCTGTGGTAGACATGCTGGTTAAGAGTGCTTTGAATTCTAAATAAATCACAGACAGTGTCACCAGCAAAGTACCATCACACCTCCTCCATGCTTCACGGTGGGAACCACACATGCGGAGCTCATCTGTTCACCTACTCTGCGTCTCACAAAGACACGGCGGTTGGAACCAACAATCTCAAATATGGACTCATCAGACCAAAGGACAGATTTCCTCTGGTCTAATGTCCATTGCTCGTGTTTCTTGGCCCAAGCAAGTCTCTTCTTATTGGTGTCCTGGTAGTGGTTTCTTTGCAGCAATTCGACCATGAAGGCATGATTCACGCAGTCTCTTCTGAACAGTTGATGTTGAGATGTGTCTGTTACTTGAACTCTGTGAAGCATTTATTTGGGCTGAAATCTGAGGTGCAGTTAACTCTAATGAACTTATCCTCTGCAGCAGAGGTAACTCTGGGACTTCCTTTCCTGCTACGGTCCTTATGTGAGCCAGTTTCATCATAGTGCTTGATGGTTTTTGCGACTGCACTTGAAGAGACTTTCAAAGTTATTTTCATTTTCCGTATTGACTGACCTTAGGGCAGGCCGTCATTTTTAAATAAGAATTTGTTCTTAACTGACTTGCCTAGTTAAATAAAGATTAAATAAAAATAAATAAAAGACCATGTCTTAAAGTAACGATAGACTGTAGTTTCTCTTTGCTTATTTGAGCTGTTGCCATAATATGGACTTGGTCTTTTACCAAATAGGTCTATCTTCTGTATACCACCCCTACCTTGTCACAACACAACTGATTGGCTCAAACGCATTAAGAAGGAAAGAAATTCCACAAATGAACTTTTAACAAGGCACATTTGTTAATTGAAATGCAAAATTGTCATCAAGGCAAAGGGTGGCTACTTTGAAGAATCTCAAATATAAAATATATTTTGCTTTGATTAACACTTTTTTGGTTACTACATGATACCGTATGTGTTATTTCATCGTTTTTATGTCTTCACTATTATTCTACAATGTAGAAAATAGTAAAAATAAAGAAAAACCCAGGAATGAGTAGGTGTGTCCAAACTTTTGACTGGTACTGTGTATATCATTAGTGTAGACGTGGCAATTTTACACTCAAACTCCCTAGGTGCTCATGTTTGTCGTTGTCACAGGTCAAATAGCATTTTTCTGACATCACCCCATTAAAATTGACATTTAAAATGGTTAAAGTAAGGGTTAGGTAAGGGTTATGATTAAGGTTAGGGTTAGAGTAGGGGTTAAGGTCAGGGTAGGGACGCTCCAAGGATCTTAGATAGCACTATACCATTTTTCTTGTCTTTGACACCAACTACAAAGAGACAGCAGCCCGCGTCACCTCCAATAGTGTATCCGTAAAAAAAACTGTTATATAGCGACCACAACGGCTATTCAGGCTAGGCTACTACGAAGGATGCTCTTATGTGCTGAGACGTATGCATTGGACACCTGCATGACAAAACTACTATTTTGGAAAGAAGTAACTTGCAAACTGCCAAACCTCGGTTTGTAGTGTGAAAATAGCTGGAAGTAAAAGGTTTTTCAAGACGGTAAGGTCACAAAGGCTCATTAGTGGCTCTATTTTTCTGCCTAGTTTGCAGCCATTTGCATCCATCTTGAAAGGTTAATTATCGCTGATAAAGAAATGGTAGCATATTATAATGCATTGACACAATACAACCAACGGTTTAAAGTCATATTTTTGTGCTAAAACATAGTCATTTGACGGATTTGTTTATATTAAAAACGCCTACGTAATGAATATACTGCTATAGTAAGTAAATTATTACTGAAATATCAAATGCATTGTCCTTTGTACGCAACTTTCATTTGTAATAATTAACAGTGTAACTAATGAATAGTTAATGATTAATAATGACTCACTGACTGTAATGTAAAAGCCTATATTTTTACTGGTTTTACTACTTTTATGAATTTGAGCATCTGAGTAAATTTGACAAATCTCTAGGCAGGTGTATGGGTAGACATCTCCATGGAAACCTCAAGCGTGTGTGTGTGTGTGTGCGTGCACCAGACACATGCCTGGGGTCAAGGTTAGTGGAGGATTAAAGTTATTACTCAGAGGGCATTTTATGTGTTATTTTAGGAAGTTATACCAAACAGTGCATTGCAACACTGGCCATGCCTTCTTCTTCCCAAGTAGAGACTAGAGATGTCCTCTGTGTGGCAACAGGAGCCGATAGTGTACTCCCCCAGTGTAGAGATCGATTCCAGCACCGTGAGGAGGAAGGCCAGGGTGGGTTCCTCACAGCACTGGCTAAAGCAGGAGCATGACCTGGAAGTTGTCAAGTGGGAGAGCATGACCTCTGGGGCAACTAGCGATGTGGAGCAGGACAACACACCCAGCAGTGCTGTATCCAGTAAGAACTGCATAGAGGTCTAGAAAAATGCATGCACCAAGATGCCTTAAGATGACTTTATTACCCATAATCCATGTATTGTCCTAGATCTTCCTGTGGGTTGTGTGTATTCACACACTGGTGGCTGATATGTCCAATAATACTACCGTATTACAACTGTATAATAATACTTTGGTTCATTAATAATACATGTATTGCGTCAGTGTGCAGCTAGCTTCTATTTCTCACTGCTAATGTATCGTGTTCCCAGGGGTGAAAGTAGACATAAAAAATGTTTTATGGGCCTAATCATAGAATTACATATAGAATCCATATTAAATCAATAGTGGGCCTAATCGTAAACATATCGGTTACACAGAACACCAAAAGGCAAGCGTCATTAGGCCAGAATTTATGCGCCCACTGTTGTCGTTGCGCATCTTGGTGTCGGCCACTCATCTTTGCCTTGGCAAATTGTCAATTTTTTCGTCGAACCACATCGCATTTTGGAGCGTAGGCTATACCACCCGTTTTAAAGTCCATTCGCTAATTGTTCATGCCACTGACATGCTGTAAAGATAAAAAGTGGTCTCATAGCCTACAGTTTTCTTGACATTTTGTTTTAATTATTATGATATGCTCATGTTTTACCGGTACAGCATACTCCCACTATTTATTTTGCCGTACCGGACCGTACCACCTTATTTTCATTCCTGGGTGTTCCTCCAGCTGCCTCCCAGCCTGAGGGCAGCCTGCCTCCCCGGGTCATGCTGACCATCACCAAGCTGCAGTGCATGCTAGAAAGTAAACAGGAGCGCATTGCTGCCCTGGAGAGACAGGTGGAGGACCTGCAGCAGGACAGGAAGTTCCTCAGGAGCCAGATTGAGAACCTGACCAGCCAGCGCTCTGTCCCAACCTTCACTACCACCGCCACTTCAGCCGCTGAAGGTCAGTGCCCCCAGTCCTGAATGGTGCTGTTGTTACAGTGGACTGGACAGTGGAATCTATATGTATTATTTAAATGTGGATTTGTATGTTATCATAAGGACATAATTCAGTGTTAAATACTTATTTACCTCTATTTTATACTGTATCTCCATATAATGTAAGAAATAAGTGAAAGGTGGGAATAAAATCGGATCACTCCGTCTTGTCTCATCACAGCACCTAAAGCGGGGAAGTCACTGTATTCCGAACCCAAACCCCGGAAGAGAGAGAGGGTTGCATCATCCAGCTCTTCCTTCAGTAATGAAAGTGGCTCAGAAATGTCTGTCTCCACTGTTATGTCCGGAGCCTCGAGCGACCACAAGAAGCGGAGACACCACAAGGAGAGGAGGAGAGGAAAGAAAGGGAAAGACTACAGCAGGAAGAGAGGTATGCTAAAAAGAGTATTCTTATCATGCCTATGAGTACTGTACAAGTTTGCTTTCAGCATCTGATCGGTTTGTACTTTTCCCATTCATTTTTTTTATTGTTCTGCCCACAAATATAAAAGAAATCCATCTGATAATTCTAATATTGACTCAGTTAGCCAGCAGCATACTACCCTGTATCTCACTGCTGGCTTGCCTCTGAAGCTAAGCAGGGTTGGTCCTAGTCTGTCGCTGGATAGGAGACTAGATGCTGCTGGAAGTGGGGTTGGAGGGCCAGTAGGAGGCACTCTTTCCTCTGTTCTAAATAACAATATCCCAGGGCAGTGATTGGGGACATTGCCCTGTGTAGGGTGCCATCTTTCGGATGGATGTTAAACGGGGGTCCTGAATGTCTGTGGTCACTCAAGATCCTATGGCACTTATCGTAGGGGTGTTGTCCTGGCTAAATTCCCAATCTGGCCCTCATACCATCATGGCCACTTAATCATCCCCAGCTTCCAATTAACTCATTCATCCTCCCCCCTCTTCCCTGTAAATGTCAGTCAACTTACCTTGTAAAAATAGTTATTGTTTGAAAAGTATCAAAACGTCAGGAACTATATTCATCATATAATTGTTATAATAATGTTATAATTAAATGTTCAAAATATGTTTTTATACTCAAATATTGATTTGAGAGATCAAGCCAAAGCCTTTTAGTGAAATGTAGTTGCAAATTAAAGCAGCAACTAAAAAGAGCAATTGGAAATGATTTGACTGGATCCACGGAGACTACATGCAATATCTATTTTCTTTAAGACAAAAGGGTAAGTTGTCTTCTTCAACATTGAACCATTTTTCAACTCTTCAATCCCCACATTCCAAGTCAGTTTTCATACAGTTCAGCACTGTATGACATACCATCTTCCCCTTCCTCACCGTCTCTCTTCTCCTCAGCCACTGGTGTCCAGTACGTGATCCACCGCTACAAACAAGTCCTCGCGGCCTTCATCAAGAAGAAAAGCATGAGTGGCGCTTTCCGTCACTACGGCATCGACAGGAACACCATTGCCAACACGGCGTCCATCGCTGAGCTCTACCTGGCAGCCAAGGAAACCCTGCCGCTGGTGGGGATGTTCCGCCCACGAGAGGAGACCCTAGTGAGCTACGCCCAGAAGTGTGCCCTGGTCATTGAGACTGACGTGGCGCTAGCCAGGAAGATTGAGCAGATGAAAGCCACAGGGGAGCTCCTGCCCATCACTGTGAAAAAGGCCAGGGTCATGCACTCTGCTCACCAACAGCTAGGGGGCACCGCTGAGAGCCTGTTAATGGGCTGATGATGTAGCTAGGGGGCTTTGAGGGATGAGTTATACTGGAAGTGGAGAACACTTGTGTTGACAGATTGGAGACATATTTAATTTAAAATCTTGGACCTGGGTTGATATAATCACATGGGAAGGATTTCTCTGCCTCTCTTTATTTATTGCAATGTAACTATTAGTGTATCTAGAATGCCTTCTTTAAAAGTAATGAATGTTTTTCTATCGTTTTTTGATATCGTATGAATACAATATTCAACCGGTTTAAGCGGGTACACTTCACACATGTTCCACAGAAGACCATGTCTTTTTGCTTAGGAATTTCCTCACTCAATAATTGCCATTCATTCATAGTGGTCTGTGCTGAACAAACACGGTACTGAACAAACATGGTACTGAACAAACACGGTAGCATCTAGCCATAGCCACAGAATGGGTTTTCCCTGTAGCATACATGACACCAGTAAAAGTAGTGACTTTTGTTTGACAGTGTTTTTCCCTGGAAGTATCCCTCTATATTTGACTTAATGTTGATAATAACTAATCTGAAGATTCCTTATAGCTGCCCTTTCCCTTGCAGACCCAAGGACAAATATACAGTAAACTCATTGTGATGGTCAGAAATGACACGTAGCTGAATGTCTTAGACGGAGACTAGAAATATGTGATGAGTACGTCCACCAGATGGCGCTGCACTCACTTCAATGGATGTTTACACTACTACTTCTGTAATCCTGAGTACATTTTCCAGGAGTATTTTTCCAAAATGGTGGACACTTTATGTCTGATTCCAGAGAGCACTTTGATATTATTTTATTTCTTGCACCTAAGTATTTATTTGGTTTGATATTTTGAAAACCACACAGTTGGCATGTGTATACTGATGCATTTGGAACATGCTGCCGTTTTTAGGGCTGTAATTTATATGCTGTAATTTATACATTGATTTAGCTTAGTAAAATATTGCGGTTTTTAGGTGTTTTAACTCACAACCTTCAGAATTTAGGAGAATAAAATAGAATACCTGCTATTAATTGATGGTGTGAACAGGTGTTGAACTACTGTTAGTCCTACCTAGGGATATCCAATGTACTGTTGTGAATTATAATTGCTAATATGGACAATTCTTCTGTTGACACTGGGCTATTCACTTTTTGTATCAAGTTTGTTCACTTATCTCTCAAACTATGATTCTTCAAAATATATTTTACTTCTTTGAATGGTTTGAGAAATAAAGCATTTGTCAATACTCTCATGCAGTTATGAATGTTCTTGGCTGTACCTCATTGTATTTGTGACATCACATCAACATGGTCTCATGACCAATCATTAGAGTTCTACGGTAGAGTACTCAGACCTGTGGGATTTATTTTTTTATGTGCAATAGCAAGCCCATTCCATAACATCAAATGTGCTCACTTTGTGTACTAATTTGTTTTCCCACCTTGTGGATAAGTTATGCACTTCATGCTTGCTCAAGCTATTCTGAGTCTTGAAGTGTTCCTTCAATGGGGGTCCATTTTGTTTGTTTGTCCTGTGACCAGAATAATCTGCAGTGCTTGCATGGACAGATGGGGCTGTTCTCTATTAGAAATCCTTGGGCAATAGTAAGTGGCAGTGCATAGCGTTGCCATTGCCTTCCCCGCTGTTTGCTTTTCAATCTGAGTGACAAATGACCAGTGCTAAGCCATTACAGGGCTGCACCCGGGCTGTTTATCTTTGCATGCGACTCACTGTCACTCTGATTCACACACTGGCCCTCCCTATCTCTCACTCTCACATCCCCCTCAGTCCGTCATTCTGTCTGCCCTAACCCACCCCACCCTCTGTTTCACTCGCTGTCTCTCCTCCCAACCCGGTTGTATCAGTCCCAATTTCCTTCATTTCCGTCTCTTGGTTGGAGATCATTTTGTCTGTAGGCCTTGTGTTTCTTTCCCCTTCTTTTTATTTTGCCCGTTTATTCTCTTGCCCTTTCAACCAACACTCTTCCTTTTCACCTCTCTTTCTCTATCGCTCCCTCCTTCACTAACAATAGAGTCGATTGTGGATGAGGGGCCTGGAGGAGGTGGAGCGGTATTGCTGTGGTCAGCCAGGCGTCTCAGTAGCGCCGGCGAGAGCAAACATGAGAGAGAGCCCACACACTATAACCTGAGGTGGCAGGTGCATGCTGGTATTGTGGGAGGCACTGGGGAAGGGGCAGGCATACAGCTCGGCCATCTCTCCTCACTTCCTCATGGACAGAAATGTCACAAATGGCTTCCTCCTCCAGTCAAATATGGGATGTATCCTACATTTTAGATGGATATTTTCCTCAATTGTATTGGCATATGATTGTAATCACAACCAACAGAAAGAAGTCATTTAAGACAAGCTATTCATACCATGTTGTAGATGTCTACATCTTTATACCATTTTGTAGATGTCTACATATTCATACCATGTTGTAGATGTCTACATGTTTATACCATGTTGTAGATGTCTACATATTCATACCATGTTGTAGATGTCTACATGTTTATACCATGTTGTAGATGTCTACATATTCATACCATGTTGTAGATGTCTACATATTCATACCATGTTGTAGATGTCTACATGTTTATATCATTTTGTAGATGTCTACATATTCATACCATGTTGTAGATGTCTACATATTCATACCATGTTGTAGATGTCTACATATTCATACCATGTTGTAGATGTCTACATGTTTATATCATTTTGTAGATGTCTACATATTCATACCATGTTGTAGATGTCTACATATTCATACCATGTTGTAGATGTCTACATATTCATACCATGTTGTAGATGTCTACATGTTTATATCATTTTGTAGATGTCTACATATTCATACCATGTTGTAGATGTCTACATATTCATACCATGTTGTAGATGTCTACATATTCATACCATGTTGTAGATGTCTACATGTTTATACCATTTTGTAGATGTCTACATATTCATACCATATTGTAGATGTGTTTGCAAGTGTTGGTCAATTGACCAGAAAAAGGCAAATAAACAACATGTCCACCTGCCGGTCTTTAAGAGTGGCAGCTGTGTATGTGGCAGTAATGACTGGGGGCAATGGAGGAGATCAGTGATGGGTGTCGGCCTAATCGAGCCTGATGCATCCCCTCTCTTCTCTCTGGCTCTCTGACTCACGTTGGTCTGAGTGCAGCTGGGACTTCACTTTGTGGCGGTGTGGTTGTTTGTTTGGTACTCGAATTTTATGGCAGGTGCAATGGCACGGTCCATGTGCCTGATGAGTGCGACGATTATATCTCTCCTCTTGTCCAGTTTTGTAACAGACAGACGCCCCACCCCCTTTCTGATCCAAGCTAATGGTTGAATAGAGAGCATTTACATGCACTTGCTAAGGGGAGCTGATAATGACCTCTAAATACCCTCTACCAGATCTGTATCTGTGGGATGAATTGTTTGGATTTGTTACAATTCCAGCCACATGACAGATCCTATAGTCTTGGTATTTACCAGTTACTTGTTAGTAAATAAGTTAGTATGCTTCTAATGGAGGATGGAAGGATTCTAAGACAAATGTGTGAAAATAAGCTGTTTACACTTCAGCAATTGATTTGGAGCTTTCTAGTAAATAAAGAGTTGAATAACATTGCTGCCTTCTACTGTCAGATAACTTGAGTAACAACGAAAACCCTGTTTCATTGCAGTATGTTGTGCTGCAGTGGTTAATACATGGCTTGTAATTGGATACTTAAACATGTTCAGGGGTTTTCAGTATTTCATGGCACATTAAAAGCACATATAATTGGGATGTGTGTAAATGAACATAGATACATGTTCCTTTAATTTAAAGGTAGAATCCTTAGTTGAAACGATAACAAAGTGGAACACCCCGCCTCTGTTTTGGTCATTGTTAATAAGAATTTGTTCTTAACTGACTTGCCTAGTTAAATAAAGGTTACATTTAAAACATTTGGTAAAAGCTGAGGGATGGGCCTGGAGAAATGTCACCACTCTCACATTCACAGACAAAGCTATGGATGCAAGGACTGACCATCCATGATATCAAAATTATAGTTTTAACCATGTTTTGAGGCTATACATTTTGTTTACATTTACATTGTTTACAAACAATGGAGAAAGAAAAGCTTATATTTTGGGTTCTGATACTGGTACAGCAGTTGAACTAAGCTCATGATATTCTTCAAGAATCAATAGGTATATATCATTAACTGAAGTCCAAATATGGATGTAGCAACTAAGGATTCTAGCTTTAATGGGGTTATTGCGATGTTTACCATCAAAATAGGGTTGGAATTCAAGATTCTTCTAATTACATATGATTTCCAATTGTCTGTATTCAATACTGTGATGGGACACCAGTTCACTACATTTTAATTTTAAGTACTGTCTTTTAAATGAGATATCAGAAGCACTTATTGACACTTCAATGCAGCAATATAATACAGTATTTATAGTTTCAGTTATGTTCTTAAAGCCAAGCATTGATTTTTTTCATGCTCTTTAAGAAAAATAATGAAATGTAAAGTCCAAGCTTGTGGTATTTTGACATATACCTAATCAGCTACAGATACCTAGGACTTTCAACGGAGTTGGCCCTCATAATGTTATTGATTCCTGAAGGTTAAAGCCGTCACTGATCTATTATAACCTATGAAAGAGAAGTGATAGGCTGATAAACCACGGACAGGATGTTGGTTCTAGTTATGAATACATTTCCTACGGTGAAGGCAATTTAAAGAATTGCGACATGAAAGGGAATGTCACTGACTGTACTTGTTTCCCATATTTTTGTGTAAACTGTGAAAATGTGATAACTGTTCAGTCATGTAGAGTAAAATATCACTCTTGCAAGATAGCAAGTATGTTGACAGATCAAATGGCCCTCGGTATGATAAGTTGGTAAAGCAATGATGAAATAGAGCAATGCAAATGCTTCTAGTCTCACCCAGCCATTCTTTGATGGAGTAACTGTCATTGGTTTTCTATTTTCTCTGGGTGGGTTTCAAAGCTGATAATCTGTTCTTTGTCTGACGTGGTCTGTCGCCTCTCCATGTCTTTGTAGATGAATTGCCCATAGGATCAACCTTTGACCCCTATGATGTATCTCCCTGAGCTGAACTGACGTGTCATTTGCAGTGGGTTGGAAATTATCATTTAAAGCCACCTGATAGAACAATGAAGCACCACATCTTTGAGGTAATTTGGGGACTTGAGTTTGACATTTTGTGCCATTGTGTACAACAGATGTCCTCATGTCCATGTTTTGTCATAACTCATCGCTATTCTTAGAGATATGTAAATGCTGAATGTTTCACAAATTATGAGACATCTTGACTGAGTGCGCACAAGCGAATTTGTACATTCTTTGCATTAGTATTCATTAGGATTGTTCTTAAATGGACATCTGCTCTGCATGTCTGTAAGTCATTGGCCAGGCAATCCACCTTTTATTTGCCCTGTGGGCAGCTCTCCGTTGTGAAATCTTAAAATAACCTGCCCACTGCTGAAAGTGGGTCAGAGCACCATGGCGACGTCAATCCAAAACAAAAGGACCAAGTGGTGCATTATGGGTATTTACCCCATTGGTGATTGATGTGGCGTTATAAAGAAAAGGGTTGCGTGGTACCTAGCAAACTAGTCAACATCCTTATCAGTCTTCTACAGTCGGGGTCACAACATCCTCATTGACCTTTTTGATTCATGGCCAGCCTCTGAATCCGCTCTAGTGAGCACACCACCCTTGGGTAACTGCAGGGTTGCTGTAGTAACTGACTTGGCTATGTGGCAACTATTTATCAATGTGGCACTAGAGGGCACTGTTGTATCCAGAAGAATATGCAGTGTTGATTTGATTTGGCCAGACACATACAGACATACCTGGATGCACAGCCCTACCACAGCCTATTAGATTCTGTCTGAGGGTTTTATGTGGGATATTTAGTGTCTGTTTCCATTTGGAACATGTTGTGCCTATACCTTTAATGATCTTAATGTCTCGAAGACAAAACCTAGAAAGACGCAAAGACATTTTCACAAAGGAAGGCATTCAAACACAGACAAACCTTACCAATAGAGTTGTGCACAATTCAAAAATAAGAAAAAGCCTCCCACTTCTAAGGCACTAGCATTTAAATCGCGCACATACATTGGTGCTACCAAACCACTCCCCTTCCAGCATCTCGGTATAAAAATGAAAGTGATCAAATACATAGTCATTAATGCAATTTATTTTGCTGATTGAGACAGATGCAAATCTGTAGCTGCTGAATTTCGCCTTAAAGGCAGTTTTTTGCCCTCTCGATCATCAAGTCTGGAGGTATTGACATTGCTCATGTGCTTTCCATCTGGCTGTCACTGATAAGAACTTCCAAGGGGCTTCTGGGTAATAGTCTCACCAGCTTAAAAGCGGGGGGCATAATGTATTCTGCGGGAGTAGGGGGCCTTAGCAGGCTGGCTCTGCCTCTTACTCTCACTCACTCTCCATCTCGCTCCCTTTCTTTCTCTCTCTGAGAAGCGTCAGGCACAGACAGCAGTTTCAATATAGCTGCAGGGAGGGCCATCTCGCTGCCAGAGAGTCATGATGCCCTCTGAGAGCAATTTTGTCCTGGGAGAAACAAGATGGCTGCTTTCAGATACAACCTTCAGCAATAGAGCTCGGCTAAAGCCTCGTACATGGTGACCACATCATAGCTCCCCTTGTGTATTATTGCTCATTGGATGAGTTGGCAATCTGTGTTACAGATTGACCATCCTATGATAGGATCCATGTGATTTGTGGTGTAATGCCCTTCACGCTTACCTCTTGCTCTGTCTCCATGGACAGAAAGAAAATATGTAAAGAAACAGTCACCTTTATTTTCAGGGTCACTACCACTACCTCAAACCCGCACAGGTGCCTCATGGGAGATGGTTGCATAAAGATAAAAAGCATGCACACTAGGTTTAACATTTTATATTTGTGGTATTTTGCCCCAATATACAGAATGCATGTGGCATCCTATGAACACAGTTTGACCATAGTATTCAGTGAGTCAGACAGCAAAACAAAGAGCAGTTTCAGAGGCTAGAGAGTGATATGCTCAGCAGTAGGGGACAGAGAGAAGATGATTCTATGCAACATACTGTATTAGAGAAAAGTGGGGCAAAGAAAAGAAGGAGAACGCCTCCATTCCCCCATCCATCCTGTTGGCCAGCCATAGAGTGACGTAGAGGCACAAATGCACGTCTGAGGAGAGGAAAAAAGAAAACGCTCAGGGAGCACGTAATGCAGAGTGACAGTTTTTGGGAGCCGCACCCCACGTCTGTACGCTTGCCAGACACACACAATACAAATCCGATATGTCACTCGCTCATTTCTTTCTTTTTTTATGTCAGATGTTGGACTGGACCCTGCCAGCTCTGTACCCTATTCTCTTTTGTGTTGCGTGACAACAGGGCGATTCAGATCGTGCCCACTAGATCATCTATCTCTGAGGGAGTTAATGACGGACGAAAAAGGGGGATTTTTCCCCCTAAATTCTGGCTGCCATTAGTAGCCAATCAGAGCTGTCATATTACCAGGGAACACAGATAGATGACAGATTACGGCCATTGCCTTTGGCCGTAACCATAATGTCGGTGTCCTGGCTGGCACACAATAAGCACACTGAGACAGCCACATGTTTTAGGGTACAGTGTAGCATGTTGGAGGCTTTTGCACTATAATCAAATAAAATCAAATTAAAAAATATATATTTGTCACATGCGCCGAATACAACAGCTGTAGACCTTACCGTGAAATGCTTACTTACAAGCCCTTAATTAAGAAGCCTTTTGGACCTAGACTTGGTGTTCCGGTACTGCTTGTCGTGCGGTAGCAGAGTGAACAGTCTATGACTAGGGTGGCTGGAGTCTTTGGCAATTTTTAAGGCCTTTCTCTGACACTGCCTGGTATAGAAGTCCTGGATGGCTGGAAGCTTTGCCCCAGTGATGTACTGGGCCGTACGCACTACCCCCTCGATAGTGCCTTGTGGTCGGAGGCCAAGCAGTTGCCATACCAGGCGGTGAGGGAGAGGTTGTTATCCTGGCACCACACTGCCAGGTGTCTGAACTCCTCCCTATAGGCTGTCTCATCATTGTCGGTGACCAGGCCTACCACTGTTGTGTTGTTGGCAAACTTAATGATGGTGTTGGAGTTGTGCTTGGCCATGCAGTCATGCGTGAACAGGGAGTACAGGAGGGCACTGAGCACGCACCCCTGAGGGGCCCCCGTGTTGGGGATCAGCGCGGTAGCTGTGTTGTTACCTACCCTTACCACCTGGGGGTTTCCCGTCAGGAAGTCCAGGATCCAGTTATAGAGGGAGGTGTTTAGTCCCAGGGTGCTTAGCTTAGTGATGAGCTTTGAGGGATGATGGTGTTGAACGCTGAGCTGTAGTCAATGAATAGCATTCTCACATAGGTGTTTCTTTTGTCCAGGTGGGAAAGGGCAGTGTGGAGTGCAATAGAGATTGCGTCAGCTGTAGATCTGTTGGGGTGGTATGCAAATTGGAGTGAGTCTCGGGTTTCTGGGATAATGGTGTTGATGTGAGCCATATCCAGTCTTTTAAAGCACTTCATGGCTACAGACATGAGTGCTATGGGTTGGTAGTCATTTAGGCAGGTTACCTTGGTGTTCTTGGGCACAGGAACTATGGTGGTCTGCTTGAAACATGTTGGTATTACAGACTCGGTCAGGGAGAGGTTGAAAATGTCAGTGTAGACACTTGCCAGTTGGTCAGTGCATGCTTGGAGTACACGTCCTGGTAATCCGTCTGGCCCTGCTGCCTTGTGAATGTTGACCTGTTTAAAGGTCTTACTCACATCGGCTACGGAGAGCATGATCACACAGTCATCCGGAACAGCTAGTACTCTCATGCATGCTTCAGTGTTGCTTGCATCGAAGCACGAAGTCATAGAAGTAATTTAGCTCGTCTGGTAGCACTGGGCAGCTCTCGGCTGTGCTTCCCTTTGTAGTCTGTAATAGTTTGCAAGCACTGCCAAATCCGACGAGCGTTGGAGCCGGTGTAGTACGATTCAATCTTAGTCCTGTATTGATGCTTTGTCTGTTTGATGGTTTGTCGGAGGGCATAGCGGGATTTCTTATAAGCGTCCGAGTTAGAGTCCCGCTGCTTGAAAGCGGCAGCTCTACCCTTTAGCTCAGTGCGGATGTTGCCTGTAATCCATGGCTTCTGGTTGGGGTATGTACGTGCAGTCACTGAGGGGACGATGTAATTGATGCACTTATTAATGAAGCCAGTGAATGACGTGGTGTACTCCTCAATGCCATAGGAAGAATCCCATAACATATACCAGACTTTTAGCTTAGCATCTCTGTTATTGGAACACTTCCGTATTGAGCGAGTAATTGGTACTTCCTGCTTTAGTTTTTGCATGTAAGCAGGAATCAGGAGGATAGAGTCAGATTTGCCAAATGGTCAGATTTGCCAAATAGAGGGCAAGGGAGAGCTTTGTGTGTGTCTCTGTCTGGAGTAAAGGTGGTCTAGAGTTTTTTTTCTCTGGTTGCATGTGAAACATGCTGGTAGAAATGAGGTAAAACAGATTTAAGTTTGCCTGCATTAAAGTCCCCGGCCTCTAGGAGCGCCACTTCTGGATGAGCATTTTCTTGTTTCCTTAAGGCCTTATGCAGCTCATTGAGTGCGGTCTTAGTGCGTCGGTTTGTGATGGTCAATAGACGGCCATGAAAAGTTTTGATGAAAACTCTGTAGATAGTGTAGTCTACAGCTTATCATGAGGTACTTTACCTCAGGCGAGCAATACCTCGAGACTACCTTAATATTAGACATCGTGCATCAGCTGTTTTTGACAAATAGACACACACCCCCACCCCTCGTCATAGCAGATGTAGCTGTTCTATCCTGCCGATGCACGAAAAACCCAGCCAACTGTATATTATCCGTGTCGTCGTTTAGCCACGACTCGGTAATTCATAAGATATTCGTTTTTAATGTCCCGTTGGTAGGATATTCTCGATCGGAGCTCATCCAGTTTATTCTCCAGTTATTGCATGTTGGCTAATAGAACGGATGGTAGAGGTGGGTTATCTACTCAAAAGTTATCCTAGTCTCTGCTCCCTGTATTTCCTTATTTTCTTCATGCGAGTGATGGGGATTTGGGCCTTGTCTGGGAGCAACGTTATACCCTTTGCGTCCGACACATTAAAGAAAAAATATTTGTCCAGTTCGAGATGAGTAATTGCTGTTCTGATATCCAGAAGCTCTTTTTGGTCATAAGAGATGGTAGCGTCAACATTATGTACAAACAATGTGAAAAAACACACAAAATAGCACAATTGGTTAGGAGCCCGTAAAACTGCAGCCATCCCCTCAGGCGCCATTCTTTGTGGTGATATAAATCCTGTTGTCTTGTAGTTGTTCTCCATCGGCAAAGATACAATCGCTACAAAATTATTCAAGGAACCAATCCAAGACCTGGGGTTGTCACAGCTTTTGTTTCCTGGCTTCTTGAAGAGGAGTGCCACGAATTAGCTAGGGCCGACCAACCAGTGCTCCCGCACATTGGCTAACCGGGCCATCTGCATTGTGTCCCACCCACCCACCACCCACCAACTCCTCTTTTACGCTACTGCTACTCTCTGTTCATCATATATGCATAGTCACTTTAACCATATGTACATGTACATACTACCTCAATCAGCCTGACTTGTCTGTATGTAGCCTCGCTACTTTTATAGACTCGCTACTGTATATAGCCTGTCCTTTTACTGTTGTTTTATTTCTTTACCTACCTATTGTTCACCTAATACCTTTTTGCACTATTGGTTAGAGCCTGTAAGTAAGCATTTCACTGTAAGGTCTACACCTGCTGTATTCGGCGCACGAGACAAATAAACCTAGATTTGATTTGACGGTTTGACCTCCATTACGATAACACATGTTAATTACACAGTGCTGGGTTTCCCAATGAGCCACAATGTGCCTGTCTGCTGCTCGGACAGACTCGGGCTTCTGAAGCATGTCCTTCTCCCAGACTCATCTGAGGTGCATGCAGAAATCAATGTCATTCAACCCCTTGTTCTAATATTAGAAAATTACAATCAGCAAAGTTATACAATCTGTGAGTTTCTGGCTTGCATTCTTACCATGCCATTATGGCACAGCACATGATATCGTAAGGAAAACTCACAGTATGGAAAACCCTCTATAGAAAACCTGCTATGGAAAACCCTGGCCTTAGTCCAATACAACAGAGACAACTGTCTATTCGGGGCACTCAATACAGAAGCCTATATGTTTGTTCCACTGTTTACCCTTACGGAAAAAACACATTCATGTGAAGTTAATGAGATAACAACATGTGACAACATGTAAAAACAACATGTGACAACATGTAAAAACAACATGTGACAACATGTAAAAACAACATGTGACAACATGTAAAAACAACATGTGACAACATGAATCTACACGTGACAATATTTGAATGTTTTTCACATTTGAATGATTTTTTCTTCCGCATGTGAGAGTTAGACTTTCACATGTGAAAGTGCATTTTTGATTTTGTCACATGAGTTTGATTTTCACATGTAAACAACTCCCCTCACATGTCTCCTTGGTTTACCACGTGAACATTTCAGCTGCTATTTCACATATGTGTCTCATTGTAAGGGAAGTCATTAAATGGTATGGGGGTTTTAAGGTAAGTGGTACGCTGTTCAGCTAAAATAGTGTAAACATCTATAATCAATATGATAATATTTGACATGATCACTTAGTGCTGACTTTTCAATATGACTCTATCTGGGATTTGAACTCACAACCTCTGGATTTGGGGTTTGCTGATCTTTCTGCTGTGCCACAAAGTCTGTAGCCTTCTCAGAAGTCCCCATACAGATTCATTAACTACAATACATCTCTGCAAAGAGTGACATCTGCACTGCAATTTTAGTTATCAGTTAATCTGACTATTCTCTCGTCATTTTTAATGTTCTTATTTCAGCAATTTGAGGATTTTCTGTATAGTTGTCTCATGTTGGTGAGGAATATTATTCTGTTTTTATGTTACTCCTGAATCACTATGATAAATATAATAGTTTTTCTTGAGTGTATTTTCAACAAAGCTGAGATTTACTAACTGTAAGAATACAGGTGAAATCAGGTCGTCATGGTGGTGTATCAGGAAAATCGTAATGCCATAAATCAAGAGGTTGTGAGTTCAAATCCCAGGTGAGGACATGTTGAATAATAATTACTGTATAAACGTACACAATGTAGTCATGTTTGTCAAATATGTTAATTGAAAACATTTAGTGTGCAGTGTTCCAAACCACATGTGAAAAGTTATGTCAAAATCCACGTGAAATATCATCACATGTAAAGAGTTCCAATACCACATGGTTTTACATGTGAAGGACAAAAAAACATTTTTCCACATGTGAAATCATGTGGTTTTTCCATAAGGCCCTATTCTATGGTAAAACATGGAATTTCAATGATATACAGTGTTGTCCTAGTTCAAGCGTAATTGGTACCAAAATAGTTTCATTTATGGTGCAGACCCTTACACCAACAATGCTTACTGCTGCATGCGGCATATGATACTCTACAGGCCAAAGCACACACACACATACACACTCTCACACAAACACACACACACGCAAGGGGAGGGCACTGCAAGTCTATAGAACTTTTATGCAACTGAGGAGGGCAAACTTTTCTCGACGAGTCATTGAATTACATTTTTGAGGGCCTCTAGCTATCACATCAAGTAGACCTCTAGTTGTGTTTATGTGTGATGGGAGAGGAGTGGGCAGAGGATATAAACGACTGTTCTTTATCTGTAGTCCTCATTATGTGATTCATGTACTGAATGATTCAGCAGCATTGGGTTTGTTTACACCCACAGAGCTTTTCAGTCTTAGGGACCAAAGATAGTGACAGTGGTTGTATCAAATCAAATCAAATTGTATTTGTCACATGCGCCGAATACAACAGGTGTATTACAGTGAAATGCTTACTTACAAGCCCTTAACCAACAATGCAGTTTTAAGAAAAAATAAAAATAAAAAAAAATAAAGGTAACAAATAATTAAACAGCAGCAATAAAATAACAATAGCGAGGCTGTATACAGGGGGTACCGGCACAGAGTCAATGTGCGGGGGCACCGGTTAGTCGATGTAATTGAGGTCATATGTACATGTAGGTAGAGTTAATGTACATATTACCTCAAAGTGACTATGCATAGACAATAACAGAGAGTGGCAGCAGTGTAAAAGGGGGGCAGGGGGCAATGCAAATAGTCTGGATAGCGATTTGATTAGATGTTCAGGAGTCTTATGTCTTGGGGTTAGAAGCTGTTTAGAAGCCTCTTGGACCTAGACTTGGCGCTCCGGTACCACTTGCCGTGCAGTAGCAGAGAGAACAGTCTATGGCTAGGGTGGCTGGAGTCTTTGAACATTTTTAGGGCCTTCCTCTGACACAGCCTGGTATAGAGGTCCTGGATGGCAGGAAGCTTGGCCCCAGTGATGTACTGGGCCGTATACACTACCCTCTGTAGTGCCTTGCGGTCGGAGGCCGAGCAGTTGTCAAACCAGGCAGTGATGCAACCCGTCAGGATGCTCTCGATGGTGCAGCTGTAGAACCTTTTGAGGATCTGAGGACCCATGACAAATCTTTTCAGTCTCCTGAGGGGGAATAGGTCTTGTCGTGCCCTCTTCATGACTGTTTTGGTGTGCTTGGACCATGTTAGTTTGTTGGTGATGTGGACACCAAGGAACTTGAAGCTCTCAACCTGCTCCACTACAGCCCCGTTGATAGGAATGGGGGCGTGCTCAGTCCTCCTTTTCCTGTAGTCCACAAACATCTCCTTTGTCTTGATCACGTTGAGGGAGAAGTTGTTGTCCTTGCACCACACGGTCAGGTCCCTGATCTCCTTCTTATAGGCTGTCTCGTCGTTGTCGGTGATCAGGCCTACCACTGTTGTGTCGTCAGCAAACTTAATGATGGTGTTGGAGTTGTGCCTGGCTGTGCAGTCATGAGTGAACAGGGAGTACAGGAGGGGACTGAGCACGCACCCCTGAGGGGCCGAAGTGTTGAGGATCAACATGGCGGGTGTGTTGTTACCTACCCTTACCACCTAGGGGCGGCCCATAAGGAAGTCCATGATCCAGTTGCAGAGTGAGGTGTTTAGTCCCAGGGTGCTTAGGTTAGTGATTTGAGGGCACTATGGTGTTCTCATATAGGTGTTCCTTTTGTCCAGGTGTGAAAAGACAGTGTGGAGTGCAATAGAGATTGCACCCTCTGTGGATCTGTTGGTGCTGTATGCAAATTGGAGTGGGTCTAGAGTTTCTGGGATAATGGTGTTAATGTGAGCCATGACAAGCCTTTCAAAGCACTTCATGGCTACAGACGTGAGTGCTATGCGTCGGTAGTCATTTAGGCAGGTTACCTTAGTGTTCTTGGGCACAGGGACTATGGTGGTCTGCTTGAAACATGTTGTTATTACAGACTCAGACAGGGAGAGGTTGAAAATGTCAGTGTAGACACTTGCCAGTTGGTCAGCACATGCTCTGGGTTTATGTCCTGGTAATCCGTCTGGCTCTGCGCCTTGTGAATGTTGACCTGTTTAAAGGTCTTAATCACATCGGCTGCGGAGAGTGTGATCACTCAGTTGTCCGGAACAGCTGATGCTCTCATGCATGGTTCAGTGTTATTTGCCTCAAAGCGAGCATAGAAGTAATTTAGCTCGTCTGGTAGGCTCGTGTCACTGGGCAGCTCTCGGCTGTGCTTCCCTTTGTAGTCTGTAATAGTTTGAAAGCCCATCCACATCCGACGAGCATTGGAGCCGGTGTAGTACAATTCGATCTTAGTCCTGTATTGACGCTTTGCCTGTTTGGTGGTTTGTCGGAGGGCATAGCGTGATTTCTTATAAGCTTCCGGGTTAGATTCCCACTCCTTGAAAGCGGCAGCTCTAGCCTTTAGCTCAGTGAGGATGTTGCCTGTAATCCATGGCTTCTGGTTGTGGTATGTACGTACAGTCACTGAGGGGACGACATCATCGATGCACTTATTGATGAAGCCAGTGACTGATGTGGTGTAGTCCTCAATGCCATCGTAGGAATCCCGGGAACATATTCCAGTCTGTGCTAGCAAAACAGTCCTGTAGCTTAGCATCTGCTTCATCTGAGCACTTTTTTATTGACCGAGTCACTGGTGCTTCCTGCTTTAATTTTTGCTTGTAAGCAGGAATCAGGGGGATAGAGTTATGGTCAGATTTGCAGATGGAGGGCAAGGGAGAGCTTTGTATGCGTGCGTCTCTGTGTGTGGAGTAAAGTAAAGAGTTTAAGATGTGCATTCTCCATTGCACCATATTAAATTGTATTTTTACCTAAAGGCTTTTAAGTTCATTAATAACCATAACCAACAAACTGGATTAACTTGCTAAGTACTGTGCTTCCCTCTTATTACATTTTAGTCATTTAGCAGACGCTCTTATACAGAGTGACTAGGGTTAGGTTCCTTGCTTAAGGGCACATCGACAGACTAGTCGTCTCAGGAATTCGAACTAGCAACCTTTTGGTCACTGGCCCAATGCTCTTAACCGTTAGGCTACCTTCCGCCCTATCTTAGATTATACTACAGGCTCCAGCAGTGGGCGAAAATACGCTTCCAATTACACAGAAAGGGAGCAGTTTCAAGGTTACCTCAGGGAATCAAGCTTATTTACATCTTATGTAAGATGTCACACTAGTAGTTTGGTCTCAATGAAAGTGGGCCGCCGTTAGTGTCAAGTGGTTTGTGGCTTCAGCTCACTCTTAGGTCCTTTGGCATAGCGGTATGTTATTTTGATGCCTTGGTTAAGCGCGATACATTTTGTGACAATGTTATCATAATTTGCCAATATTTATATAACTAACAAACTGAAATATTTAGGTAAATACTGTGTTTCCCTGTCTTATCTCATAGTACACTGCAGTTTTGAAAGTTCATTTTCCATATAATACAGGCTACCAATAACAGTTATAATAATTAGGACTAGATTCAATCATATCCATGCTTCCCGACACCCTCATACTGAGAGAGCTGTCAAATCCACAAGTGGCACCCTGTGTTATACCTATCTCAGACATTGCCATTGGATGCACCGAGTCGCATTAGTAGGAATCCCATCCAGCCATGTTACAAGTTTGAACACTGGCATGTGTGATGTAATCTATACCTCGATTAGGCTGATATAAATCCTAATTATTTTGTTAATGATAATTATCAATGATTTTCAGTTTAAGTATCATTATTTATATATAGCATACGTTTTCTCGTTCTGAACTTAAAACGCGGGTGCAACAGGTGTGGCTTCGTGACAATGACCACAAGAGCAGCCATTGACAGCTCTATTGCAGTTACACTTCCAACACCACCAAAACACCAGCTATGCGGGTGTCAGCTAGCGCGGGTTAACACTAGATCTGATTGAATCTAGGCCTTAATAGCAAAATAGTTTATGGAAATAAATATGATTCTGTGATTCTGAGTTGTATTAGCATAAATACGGATACATGAGGTCTAAATTAGGTTAAAAACTGCCCCCATCTCTACAGTATTCATACTTCACAGCATTATTGTATGGCTGGCCTTCATAAATTGAACTCCATATGACATGGCTATGATAGCCTTATGACGACGTTGTTGAGAATAGTGTGCACCAATATACTCCACGTCTCTATTTATAAGTGGCTCATCTTTGCAATCTGCCACAGCTGGGTTAGTCATTACTCAATAGCTTTCCACAATAATGGCCAGGCAGGCGGTGATGTCAACACTGGAGCAGTCAGACATTCCGACCACGTACCTATGACCACAACGACCTCATCAGTTGCTTCATTTCAATCAACCTTCAGATACAATGCAGAAGAGCACCAGCTATTCAGCCGTCCACAATCCAGCATATCTCAGTGGCATCCATTACTTTGTTCTAACGTTGAAATGCATACACCGTAAACCCCAAGGCATTTTCTACTCAAATACTTCTAGTAAATTGAACTCAAAGTCAACGAAAAGTCATTATTACTTAAAATGTTTATGGCACTGACTCAAAACTAAATGAGAAGTCACATCAACTCTATTTTTTAAAGTTATGACAACAAAATCACTTTTTTCCCAGCATGTTCTACTGCAGGTAGATTTTTTGGAATTGTTTTCAATGTCTGTGTTTTTGCATGTACATTGAGTGATTGATCAATCTAAATGCTACACAAAGATATATAACATAAATGTTTCTAAACTAATCCAATAATTTAGTTAGATTGTTCTTACAATGTGGTGAAATGGTTGTTCCAGTTTAAATGGCTTAAGAAGTCTCCTCACACTGTTCCTAACCCTGGCAGTCATTATGAATGCAGGGTGCGGGTGAATACAAATTTCAACTGTTGGATATCCTAACTTTGGCTGGATTCCAGTATTACACATCACTTTGCAAGCCAGGATAACGTGACTTTCAGGAAGGGTTGCACATTTCTGGTTCACTTCCCAGAAACCCCAGTAGGAAGATTTCTGGAAATCCTTCAACCAGGACTTTTTGAACATCTGGGAATCTTTGGGAAGTTATCAACATTTTGCAAACCTACATGCAGGCCTGATGTAGCCTGTAAACCATGAGTTTCAGGCCACTGTATTAATGTAAAACTAGGCCTCAAAATAAGGCCTTATAAGATATGTAATATTTTGTCATAAATTATTTTACCATAATGATAACATTCGCCTAGGAACTCACTGAACGAATTCAACAACCATGTCTCTTTCGCTAACAAATACAGTCAAGGGGTGGTAACGTTACAATTTACTCGCAAAGGCCAGGCACACTGGGAAATTATATTAGCGGCGTGGCTTACTCAAAGTGTTCAAGCTGATAAAACTCAAATCTGGACCCCCTACAGGGTCATATTGACGCTATCGGTTTGAGTAATGACTACAAAATCACTTCAAGTAACTGTACCCAAATATATATTTATATATTATATATTAAGTGCAACAGGTTTTCTCCTCAGTGTAGGTGATCACTGATTAGACATGATTGGATAGGTTAATGCAGGTGTTCCACCAATCGGGTGGGATTACTTCAGTAGTGGCACAGACAGAGTGTGCTTTTATAGAGCGTTCTCTTAAAGTTGCAATAAGTGGTTGAAGGTTGATTAGTAGGTCATCACATTCAAACTGGAATTGCCCCAAAGAGGTCAGGGGGTATAGATAGATAGATAGCTAGATAGATTTGTTTGACAGTTTATAACACAATACAACCACACACGTGGATAATGGATTTACAGTCATCGATGATGATACAAAAAGTTTGAAAGTATTTCCATTGTGGTCCTCTTAAATAAATGGTTAAAAAATGAACAACTATTAACATAGTAGTCCTAGGCTACACATTAGAGCTAGTCTATTAGCCATACATTTTTTACACATACACTACCGTTCAAAAGTTTGGGGTCACTTAGAAATGTGCTTGTTTTTGAAAGAAAAGCACATTTTTTGTCCATTAAAATAACATCAAATTGATCAGAAGTGTAGACAGTGTAGACATTGTTAATGTTGTAAATGACTATTGTAGCTGGAAATGGAAGATTTTTAATTGAATATCTACATAGGTGTACAGAGGTCCATTATCAGCAACCATTACCCCTGTGTTCCAATGGCACGTTGTGTTAGCTAATCCAAGTTTATCATTTTAAAAGGCTAATTGATCATTAGAAAAAATTTGCTTTTCTTTCAAAAACAAGGACATTTCTAAGTGACCGCAAACTTTTGAACGGTAGTGGATAACAAATAATTAAACAAAGGACAGGACGACATTGTCATAGCCTAGAGCATTACATACAGATACAAAGAAAAAAATCATATTGTCCGATTATTAGCCAGCTTTTGATCGGCATGGCTTTGAGTTGCTGTGGTAGTTTGTTCCACTCAACAGCACCGGTGTATAAAAAGGTGTTCTTACCAGATAGACTCTTAATTTTAAAACAGGCAATATCAGAGTCTCTTGCTCTGGTGTTGTATTGGTAGACATCTCTAATATAAGTGAAATTATTCGATAGGTACCTGGGGGCTGAGTCAGTAGTAATTCTATGGAACAGACCAAGTTGAATTAAAATTATTGTTTTCTCTATTGATAGCCTTATTGATAGCCTGCCTAGCTGATTAAAATGCTCGACCTCCAGATGTCACGGATCCCTCCGGAACTTTCATTACGAACATCTGTCCCCTATTCTCACTGATTAGTACTTGTATAAGTGTGCCCTTTGGTTTCCATTGGGCTGTCGATTTTTGTTACAATGTCCATTGATGCATATGAGTACCTGTGCTGTGTGTTTTGGGTTTTCGTGCCCTTGTGGATTGCGCAGATGATTACAGGTCTCGTCCCGTGCGTTAAACATTGTGCGCGTGTGTATTTATTCGAGGTACTCCTCGCTTTTTTGTTTGGGTTTCAACCCTGTGTTTTTGTTACGTGTTTGCTTGGTCTTCGTCTCCGTGCCCTTACACGGCACGTCGTAATTTGGGGTATAATTTTTTTTAAATTACGCATTCCTGTGTCTGTCTCCCGATCCATTTATGCCAGCATGACACCAGATGAGTACGGGTGGGGGGTTTAAGTACAACTCTCACCAGCTTGTTTTGGCTATTCTGTAGATGTTTAGGGATGCTGGTGAACCATGATGTGCACGCATAATCAATCATCACTATCAAGATATGTTGAGGTCGGAGCTAGGAATATTTTTTTTTGCTTTATCTTTGTTCAAACATTTAGGGCCATAGTCTCACCAGTCAGGTACCCATCCAATTCACACCAAAGGTAGCTGACTGAGGCTTTTGGTGTAACCTCTGAGTTGCCCACTTTGAAAATAAAACCAGGAGACCTTGCAAGCTTTACTCTGGAACCAAAGAAGATGGATTCTGTTTTTCCAAGATCCAGAGAAAGTTTGTTATTTGAAAGCCATTTACAGATATTGGATATCTCTTCTACTGAGGCTTTGTTCTTATGGGACACCAGTAGAGCAGAGTCCTCCACATGCAAAGACTAATTAAGAGAGCAGGCTGATTTCATATCGAAGGAAGAGAAGTGGGCCAAGGATGCTCCACTGCAGGACCCCACAGCTAATACCCTTTTCACTAGAATGTGTCCCATTAACATCCATGTTTTGGTGTATACCTCAATGGCCATGGCCCTGCTGTTAAAACCAAGGGCTTTAAACTTGTAGAGCATGATACTATGATCAACCATGTCACATGCCTTCTGCAGATCCAGCATTACCATTCCACAGAAATGTCCCCGGGTCAACTTCTTTGCTGATAAAGTCAGTTAAAAACAATAGACATGTGAGTTGAGTGGGATTTTTAAAAACCAGACTGTAGTTTGTATAAAATATTATTCTTGCTCGTATTTTCCTCTATCTGTTAATAAATTTATTTTTCCAGCACTTTAGACAGCACACTCAAAACGGATACAGGTCTATAGTTGCCCTTGTCTGTTTTGCTGCCCTTCTGTGGATAGGGATTACTGTAGCGTGTTTCATATCCATATAGATGTTGATTAAATGGGTGACCCCAATAAGTTCAGCACCGTCTCTCAAAAACCTGGCAGCGATATTGTCGAGGCCTTAAGCTTTGGAGCAGGGTTCAGACAGTCTCTTGACAATTCAGCCTGAGACTCTGCTGTAAAGGAAAAGGCATCAAATTGTACATCCATCTTGGAGTAATAACCTAGGACCTGACCCTCCCCATACTCTCCACTACAACCAGATAGCTCCTCAACCTAATTTGAGGCAACTGTTGTGAAAAAGGTATTGCGATTGTCAGCTACCACTTCTTTGTCAAACGTGATTTCTCCATTGACCTCAAAACCCAAGCTTTTGCAATTTGTTTTCTGTTCCTCACTATATCCCAACAGTTTTAGTGAATGCCACAACTTCCTAGGATTATTCCTACCCTCACCGATTTTGAATCATCTTCAATCATCTGATTAGCTTTGTTCCTTAGGGTTCTGTGTCTAGTGAATCTTCCTTTTTGGTTCTGTTACATTCTCAAAATGCAGTATTTAATGGCCTCAAGGATTTCCTGATTCATCCAAGGTTCAGGCCTTTGTTTAACTATTTTGGGTTTCCATAGAGACACTATATCCACAATGCTTCAAAAACAGTTGTTAAAACAGTCCCATGCTTTATCCATATCTCGACATGTAAGTACCGGGTTCCAATTAACTTTCCTCAAGTGATCAATTAATGTATATTTGCTATAATGTTTCAGAGCTCGAGCAGTTATTGTGTTGTGACAGTTAAACAACTTTTTCTGAACCTTGTTGTGTAGTAAATCATTGAATGGTGACTAATCCAAGAGGGAACAACACCACGTAGAACAAAAATCTTAGATCAAATCTATGAGTTACGTAATCTAGTATGCTCTTTTATCAGTTGATGCAAATCAAATAATACCCTGCAGAATTTAATGAGGATAGGTTGATTGATTCAAAGTCAAACCGCACACACGCACGCGCGTACACACGCACGCGCGCACACACACACACACACACACACACACACACACACACACACAGACGTGATGTGTGTCAATCAATGTCTCTACAAATCTATCAACCTTTACATTGTTATTTGTCCTTCAGACCAGTGTGTCACAAACCCCAGCTGAACTTACACTTTATTGCCCCAAAGAGGCCAATTCAAATAGATTGGAGATCAATTAACACTTTTTCGGGGTGTGAATAGATTATTTTCCGATTTAAAAAAATTATGTTGCAAAAAACTAAAATGTCTGCTGTTTAATTACAAAACAATGTAATCTGCTATGCCTTCTCTGCTGCAATGTAAAGCAAGGTCACGATAGATTTGTTTTGGCTGACATTGCTTGGTTATATTTCTATGCATGAAGCTGTTGTTTTTCCCTTACCATTAAAGCCACAAGCAGCTATTTCACGCCATATGGCACATGAAAATATCAATTATTACAATGAGTTTACTGTGTGGGCAAGAGACTGGGCTGAACGAAAGCACAGATATCTCCCATCAAAGGCACTTCATTCTCAATGGGATGAAACCAGCCATACAGTTCTGAATCACAACACAGTGCTACTTTCTAACATGTAACATACATGTCAGATGA